>NW_024062656.1:1240000-1558302 GCF_006381635.1 Hibiscus syriacus
ATAGGATTCGGATTTCATTTCATCTCTTGAAGATGGCTATGGCTGGATAACGTAACAAACTAAACAATTTGAATTCCGGTCGACGGAGATTTGTGCTTAGTCTTCTTCACTCTTAACTACTTCTTAACTATGCCTCCAAGCATTGTCAGCCTACCATACATCATTGTCATATGAATGTGTTGTCGTAACCGGTTTTCGTCCGGACACGAATTTTTACTTGACGGAGAAAATTAATGTGGATAAAAATGATTTTGATTTAAAATAAATATTTTGGGAGTCGTCATTGACCTTTTTTGGTTAGGTAGATCAAATACCTAAAAATAATCTTTTAAAATAGTTTTTAAGAAAACAATATTTAAAAGATAAAACTGATCTGCATATAACCAAAAATTTTAATAAAAATGGGTTCGTGGTCGGTTACATTCAAGGAAGGATTAGCACCCCTATAATGCCCAAAATTGGTACTTTATTAATTATAAATTGTCTCTATTATTGAAAATTTAAAATTTTAAGATATATTTAATTCATAATCCTGTTATTTCAAACTTATTAATATAATATATTAATATCTATATTTTTAAATAAGATATTTATTTAGAAATATCAGAAAAGGGCTTCTAGGTGCTTTAAGACATCTCATTTCTTAATATTAATAAATAAATATTAATAAAATATTTATCTAAAGATAATTAAAATATATATAATTTATAAAAGTAAGATAAAATATATATTTATTTAAAAATATCAAAAAATAGACATCCAGTTGCTTTAAGACTGTCATTTCTTAATATTGAAAAATAAATAAATATTAAAATATGATTTTTTTTAAAAAGTAATTTATGTAAAATTAAATTATATATATATAAAGTAAAAGTAAGTAAATAAGTATTATTTATTATGTATATTTATATGGCTATATAATAATAATAACAATAATATTTAAATATATAAACATGTAAAATTAAGACATAAATAAACAATAATAATATTAGAACTATATATTTAAAAGCAATAAAACTTTATAATAAATGAAAATATTTAAAATTAGTGACTAAATTATAATCTAATAAAATTAAATACCTAATTCATAATTAATTATTTAAAATTATAGGGATTAAACAAATTATTTTACCCATTTATTAATTTGGTGACTAAAATAAAATTATATTAAATTAGTACATTAAATTAAAATAAATTAAAACATGTTGTTTGGGATTAAAATATTAATTAACAAAATTACAAGGACTAAACATATTATTTATCCTAAAATATATAAATATTGGCATGGGCTAAATTATAAATTAATAAAATTAGAAGACTGAATTAAAACTTATTAAAAATGATTTCAGTAAACTAAATCGTAAAGATTACAAACTATGAACACTGCGGACATAATTGGACCATCCCCTAAATTACGCATATACCCTTCATCAAAACGGCGTCGTTTTGATGAGGGTATATAAACCCTATAACCTGCCCTCTTGGGCAAATCTTTCTCATTTCTTCCTTCTTTCTCTTTCTCTAAAAGAGAGAATTAAACATTCTCTCTCGCCTCTCTCTAAAACTGAGAGAGAGAACCGGTCGGCAGCCGCACTCCGGCCACCGTCAACGGTGGCCGAAAATTTACAATTTACCCCAAATCAAAGCTCCGATTACCCTAAAGCCCAATCTAAGGTTATTTTGGCCTAAAAACTTACCAAACGTTGTAGATCTAGGATTGTTCCCTTCGACGGTTTGGTTCTCCGGTGGTTTGTGGCGGGTTCCGATGAACAAAGTAAGTTTATCTTCGTCTCTCTCTTTTTCTCTCTCTCTTATTTGTATTGTTTGGTGCGTATTCTTGCTTGCTCTGTTTCCCCGTGTTCGTTGGTTACATTCGTTTGCTGTTTCTATTGTGGTTCTCTGTAGTTCTTGCTCTCTCTCTTTTTTATCTTGCAGGTGATGGCTTTTTATAGCCTCGTCAGATCTTGTCTCGGACCGGTCCCAAGAGTGGATTTCGGTGAGTCACCGAACTATGTGGTGACTCACCTGGGGCATCAACGTGTGGGGGTACAGCTGGCTTCTGAATCCTCGTTTGGTGTCGTGGCAACGACGGAGCGTCGACAGTGGCGTTGGCAGCTGCTGGTTGGGTCACTTGGCAGTGGAGGCGTGGCAACAGCTTCTGGCTGAGGCGGCGGCACGAGATGATAACCTAGGCAACAGCTTCTGGCTGAGGCGGCGGCGCGAGATGATAACCTAGGGTTATGAAACCCTAGGGTTTTAAGCTGGACCTTCTGGGGACCGTTGGATCAAAGTCTGATCCAACGGTGATGAGGAGTTGGCGGCTGTTGGTGATAATACAAACCCTATATGGGTTTAAAGTTACTGTTGGGCTATCTGGGTTGGGTTTGTCCTGATCGGGCCTCCATGTTCGGGCTCCGGGATTTGTAAAACGGGTCTCAGGTTTGGGCCTGAAATGTAAATAAATTATTTATATTTAATAATAATAATATAACATAATAATATAATAATAATAATAAAATAATATAAGCAAATGAGAGAAAAAACTAGTGTCAGCTGCCCCTCTTGCTCTCATTCTTGTGTTAACGAGAATAGAGCAAAGACGAAAAGACAATAAGTTTTTTTTTTATTTGACTTCACTCGGAAATGTTGAACAAGTTTTTCTTTGGGATTAGTTCTTCTTATTATGAACTTTTCCACTGGGGATGATAATGTGTCTTCTTTTGTGATGTAATCTAGCAAAAAGGTGAACAAATTCTTCTCCTTCTTCAGATGAGTTCTTCTCATTATGAACTTCTTCTGGAAATGCTGATATTGATCGATCTCTTTCTATGATAGAATCAAACAAAGGCTGAATAAGTTCTTCTCATTATGAACTTCTTCTTCCTCTTCAGATGAGTTCTTCTCATTATGAACACTTCTGGAAATGTTGATCCATCAAGTGATGGATTTGAGCAAAAGGTTGAACAAGTTCTTCTCTTATGAACTTCCACTTCTTTTTCAGATGAGTTCTTCTCATTATGAACACTTCTGGAAATGTTGATCCATCAAGTGATGGATTTGAGCAAAAGGTTGAACAAGTTCTTCTCATTATGAACTTCCTCTTCCTTCTTCAGCTGAGTTCTTCTCATTATGAACACTTATGGCAATGTTGATCCTTCAAGTGATGGATTTGAGCAAAAGATTGAACAAATTCTCATTAGAACTTCCTCTCCTTCTTCAGATGAGTTCTTCTCATTATGAACACTTCTGGCAATGCTGATCAATCAAGTGATGGATTTGAGCAAAAGATTGAACAAGTTCTTCTCATTATGAACTTCCTCTTCCTTCTTCAGATGAGTTCTTCTCATTATGAACACTTCTGGCAATGTTGATCCATCAAGTGATGGATTTGAGCAAAAGTTGAACAAGTTTCTCATTATGAACTCCCTTCCTTCTTCAGATGAGTTCTTCTCATTATGAACACTTCTGGCAATGTTGACCCATCAAGTGATGGATTTGAGCAAAAGGTTGAACAAGTTCTTCTCATTATGAACTTCCTCTTCCTTCTTCAGATGAGTTCTTCTTATTATGAACTCTACCTGGCATGTTGATCCATTGAGTAATGGATTCAAATCTTTGCTAAAATCTTTGAAGTTCTTGTCAAATATTTAACATTGATAATAATGAATGAAAATGCATCTATTTTGCAAATGTCTAAATATGATGCATGAATGTTAAGTTCATCTTTATTTGATTTCAAACTGGTGAACTCGGTCTTTCTTCACTTGGTCAAAATGTCATTTCAAACTGGCATTTCTGATTTGGAAGAGCAATCTTTGTTTCTTCTTTGCTTCATTTAAGTCTCAGAAGAAATGTTTCATTTATGGAACTTTTGTCGTAGTCAGAACTACTTGATGCCCCATTTTGTCTGGATAAAACCGACTTTCTTTGTCTGGACTTGTGTAGAAATCCAATAGAGCCTTCATCTTTGAAAAGGGAATCTATCATCTTTAAAGAGAGAATCTATCATCTTTGAAGAGCGTAGATGTAGATATGTCTGACTCAGCAGGGATTAATTAGGAGAGCAACGTCTGTTCTAATTTGACTCTTGAAACAGATCATAAGGAAGATTTATCCTAATTCCTTTCATGTCTCCATATTTAATTGGATCTCGAACAAGACAACTCATACCATATCATGTTGAGATGTTTAATAACAACCTGTCGTTCAATCTTAGTTGGATCCACTAGTTTCTTGTTGTCAAAATTTCCGCTTCCCTTATGTGGAAAGAAATCTTCATCATATCTCACTTCTAACCTTGGGGTTGAAGAACTTCATCTTGCATCAATAAATGAAAACCATATGATCACAACATTGGCTCAGCACCATAATCATTGGTTCGTAAAACATTTTGACAACACATTCATCATTTCTTGTGGCTTCTGATTAGATGCTCGTAAAACTTTTGACAACACATCCATCATTTTCTGTGGCTTCTGCACATATTTCTAATCAGGAAAGCTCTTTCATAGTGTTCAACACTTTTGTATGATGTCACAAAACCGTTTGAGAACAAAACTCAATGGGAATATAAGTGAAATGTTGGCGTGTTTTATGACCAAAAAGTTGGTCAAATTCACCAAATATGCTAGTGTCGTATTGAATAAGAGATTACAACTGATCTTGATATCATCTTGAGCAAGGGCAAGTGTGATATTGATCACATTTTCTTCCGTAATGAGCATTATAAGAAGTAGAAACACATCAACTATAGGAGCCATGTACAGAAAGAGGTTCATGGAATTCTTACCGCTGGGGATGAAACACCCATGATAAAACCAAAATAGATGAAAAACTCAGTTTACCCTGGCTAGAAATGATAACACCAGTAACAATGGGAATAAGAATAACATAAGCTGAGCCTTTTTATTCAATGTCATCAAGTAAACAACAACTGAGGTGAAAAACAGCTTCGTAACCTCAATAATATGGTTGAAATTAACTGCCAGGAATCTTAAAGAAATATTTCTAATTATCACCGACACACGAAATACAAAATTCAAAGCTGAGATTTTGAGGAACTGAATCCTAGATCGAATGGTCTGCTTGGGGGCCATCTTTATTCATGCAACCATGATGTAGCTTAACAAAAAACACGTTGTCATGTGATACATGGTTAAGAAGATTGGGTACTTGAAACCATACTTGCTGAGTAGATATTTGTTCAATAACATGATCATAATGTAACTGCCTGATGAACGAAGCAATTATGTATAGTCAGCTCGACTGTCACTGTTTCACCATTTTCATTCTTCATATCTTTCACCATTTTCATTCTTCATATCTTTCTATCTCATTGGAAATTTTTGCTCAAAGTAATGATCTTTAACATATGACGATGTGGACCTTCAGCGTGCCCCAACATTGGCTAATACAAACGATCAAAATGTTTCAACATTCCAATTGATTGAAATGGGCTTGCAGTAAGCCCCAACATTTTTTGACGTAAACATTCAAAATGCGTCAATGTTCTTGATTATAATTGAAATAGGGTTTCAACATACCCCAACATTTACTTCTTGTTGATGTGAGCTTTCAAAATGCCCAAATATTCATACTGACGTGGGCCCTCAGAATGCCCCACATGAATCATTTCTGTCTGAAATGGGCTTTCGATATGCCCCAACATTTGCTAATAAAAACGTTCAAAATACATCAACATTCCCGATTCTGATTTGAAAGGGGCTTTCAGCATGCCCCAGTATTTTCTTCTTGTTAATCTGAGCCTTCAAAATGCCCCATATGGATCTGTCTGAAGTAACCTTCAAAATGTCCCAACATTCTATTTCTGGTTGAAATGAGCCTCTAAGAATACCTAAAATGCCCCACTATTCTATTTCTGTTTGAAATGGGTTTTTTAAGATGTCCCGCATGAATCTGTCTGAATTGGACCTTTAGAATGCCCCCAACCTTCTAAACTGTAAGGCTTACTTCCAATGTTTATTTGATTTCAATATCGCGATCCCCACGAGGTTCAATTTTGACAATGTACTGTTGTGGGTACTTGTAGCTTTATTCGTGCCTCAAATATGTTTATCTTGAATACTCTCATTCTGGTGTCACTAAATAGCAGTTGTCAAGTAACTTGAGGAAATCTCTTCATGTTGTCACAAACTTAAGAAGTGCTCAATCATTCTGACGGAAATGACTGAGATATGTGCCTCTTCTGAATGAGGTGCCCACTTCTTGGATCTGGAAGAATCTAGTCGGACAGAGCGGTATAAATCGTTTGGTAACTCATTTCAGGCTGACACAGTGAACCTTTTTTTCAGTGAAGGCTATTTCTAGAATATACTTTTCCATACAACATGTTGATTCTGATAACTACTCATCTGATTATGAAGCGATCTTTCAGGATGATTTCACAGATATTGATAGTTCTTCTGATACTGAGGAAATCCTGAATTCTGATTCTGATGAGAATAAACTGTTATGACGAAAATGGGGTACTCAGAGGCTGAGGCTTCAATAGCCATGGAGATATGTGATCTGAATTCATCAATTACAAGTTGACATATTTTATATGTGCTGCTCAAATGGCTAAGGCTGCTAACGCACTTCTTTCAGGAGAAGATAAGAAGCCATTATGCAATGATCCCAATTACAAGAAAAGGCAAAACTCGGGTTATGATTTTTTTTGAAAAGGAAGAAGCAGAGAAAGCTTGAAAAGAAGCTTCTTAATGAAGACTATCATCAAATTCATCTTTCAAATCCAATGATTGGTTTTGGGGTTCATACTGAACCAGATCAGATAACTCAAAGAATATTTCCAGAAGATGCTATTGGGTCTCTTTATTTCTACTATGAGAAAATTTGTCTTTCAAATCCAATGATTGGTTTTAGGGTTCATACCAAACCAGATCAAATAACTCAAAGAACACTTCCAGAAGATGCTATTGGGTCTCTTTATTTCTACTATGAGAACGTGGCACTTGCTCCAATTGGTGCTTGGATTGAAATGTCATGGTACTTATACGATGTAAATCCAGAATTTGTAGATTTGAAGTATTTTTGTGCTGCTGCACGGAAAAGGAGCTGTATTCATAATCTGCCAAATGAGAATAAATTTCCTTTTATTCTGCTTCCTCCTTGCGCCATACATGATGCTTTTTCATTTACACAAAATGGTGGCCTTTCTGGGCTCCCAGAACAAAATTAAACTGTTTACAAATGTATACATGAAGTGCCAAATTGACAAAAAGGATCCGTAAGGCTCTTGAAGCTTATGATGAGTCACCTTCGAGTGTCCAGAAGTATGTTCTTGATGATTGCCGATACTGGAATCTGGTATATGTTGGAAGGAATAGAGTTGCTCCACTTGAACCTGATGAGGTGGAAATACTTCTAGGTTTCCGTCTAAACCCTACACGAGGATGAGGATCTGCTAGAGACATGTTCCTCGGTGGTATCAATGTCCTGTCTCTTTTTTCTGGGATCAGTGCTGTAGAGATTGCCTTCTATTGTCTTGGCATATCTTTGAGATGTGCAAGAACTGAATGGTAATCGGTTGGAGCAATTGATGAGTAGATTTGGTAGATTTGACCTTGTTGTCGGTGGCATACTGTGTAACAACCTTTCCGGAAGAAATAAACATCATCAGGATGAACTAGAAGATTTTTGTTAGTGCATTTTCTTGTAATGACTGCTACATTGAATATCTCTTCTGCTGTTCCAAAATACGCACTACCATATCCCACTCTTCCCGAACCATGAAAAGGTTTGGCTGATTGTAAAACTGGTTATCTCAACTTTTGGAATCCTGTAACCAATGTTACCCAATATGAAAGGCATACAAGTGTAGAATATGTTCCAATGTCTTATTCTGTGCCATAAATTCTCAATTTCAAATTCAGCAATCTTCTGAAAGACATAATGGATTTAATCCTGACAAAGAAAATGATCAATATGGAAGAAGTAGCAATGATGTTTCTCGACTTGAGCCAGTATCACAGTATAACCAGAGTGCAAATGGTGGACTTTTTCATTCCCATAATATACCTTAATGGGACATATAACTCTGTGATGTAATCTTCTAGAGAACAAGGATTGATGGCTGGGAAAAATAATTTTTCTGGTGATGCTTATCGCCCTTAACATAAGATAAGTAATAATCTTTCTTGATGAATTACTAATAATGTCACAAGAGAGTGTCATGAGTTCAATTCCCCAAACTTTACGGCTTCTTAGACCACTTGATTTCAAGAATGCTTCATCATTTTGGTCTGACTTATTCTTTCTACAATAGATGAAGAATATGCAACAATCTGCTTTAAGGACCTTCCTCATTTGAGACTGTCTTGTTTGAAAAATGTTTTTCCTCCTTTCTTTATCGAAGAATGACAGAATTTTGTAAAATGTTGTCTATCACAGGTTCACAATAAAATCAAAGCATAATCATGAATTCAAAGAATATCAAAAGAATCAACAATTCTTTAATGTTTAAGAATTATAGTTCTTTGACAAATATCAAAATTTGGGTTGGTTTCAGGATGGCTTTCCTATTTTCTATGGTTACATCTATTTAAGATATCACTTATCTATTTCTCTTTGTGAACTTTTTCACATGCCTCATTTGAGGATTTGGTATTTTAACCAGGTACGTACAAAATGACGCAACTAGGATTGCCAATTACTAGACCTTCTAGAATCCTTCCATTTCAATTCTCTGGAATTTTTCATTTAGACTCATCTAATCAAAGTAGTTCAAAAATATCGGTCTAAAAAATGAAATTTCTGAGTGCTTGTGTGAAGTTGACTATAACAAGTGTTTCGTAACTCCCTTAGTCCATTTGTTAACACATTTGCCATTTTGGCTAGCTGAATTCAGCTTTATTGTATATAATAATATAATCACCTTTATCAGGTTAATTAAAACTTATCATAAAGCTGGGGCGATTAACCAATTGCTCTAGAGGGACAGTTTTATTGCATATAATAGTATAAATAGATTAGCTGAATATTATCCATAAAGCCGAGGCGATTAACCATTTGCTCTAGTGGGACAACTCAAGCTTTATTGTATATAATAATATAACATAGGTATCCAAATCCAATTTCTTAAGCTTGTTAAGAAGGAACCTGTTATAGTCTAGGTGTTTTGGTGGAATTCAGAAAATCTCTTCGTTAGAGTTCAATTCTCAAGCAACTGACTTAAACTAGATTTACCTATTTGTAAAAAAAATATGTTCATCATCGAACATCATCAATAGAAAAATATTCTAATTGGTTTTGTAATGTAATGCATCAACGATGCCCCATGTTGTACGCTCCTATATATAAATACCAAGCCTTTTTGTAATTTTTTTCAATAGGAGTAGGCTATCTCATATTTGTAATAGATAGTGTTTGGGTGTATTTCTTCTGAGGTAAGGCCAATGGTCCTTGTTTTTCTGGTTTTCAATCCTGATATTCTGTCAAAGATTATAACTCTAATCATGAAGAGCTTTTTAATCCAGTTGATATTCAAAGAAATGCAAGATTGCAAAATTGACTCAATTCTCATAACCTTAATAAGCAACACAAATTTATTTATTGCACAAAAGGCGGAGAAAAGAACAAAAACAAGTTTAAACAGGATGCTAAAAATAGAAAAGTACTACAGTGGTAGATAATAACTTCCACTTGTTTATTTAGCTTGCATCTATCATTCCTTGAATGTTGGGTGTGTGATTGGCTCATGATTATCATCCTTATTTGTCCCCCATTTCTTGATCATTTCTTGTGTCAAGACTCTCTTGTCAACGAGCATCTCTATTTCTTTTAACAATGACCAGCAATTCCCTGTTGAATGCCCAGATACTCCCAAGTGAAAATTACAGAATCTATTTTGATCATAGCAATGGGCATAAGTCTTTGGTGACACTTTCACCAATCTTGGTGTAATGTATTGACCTTTAACCAAATGAGGGTACAGATCTGAGATAGATTCTTGAAACACATTCAGAGTTTTTCTCGCTCGAGAGATTATCACTTTCTTTGATCGTTCTGTGCGAATAAATGCTCTCCTGTGATCGAGGGGGTCTGGAAGCTCATTTCAGCTACAACTGGGGTATTATTAACCAAACTCCTTAAGTTGCCCATTGCCTTACTAGTTTTCAGAAAATCTGATATAGGTATCTCAGGTGTCTTCTGGGTTATTTCTGCTCCATTCTTTCTTAGACCTAGGGGCCAATCTCGAATTACATCCATGGAAGTCTTTTGATTTTCTTGCACCCAATATTCTTTGCAGGATTTGGTCACATGAGTCTCTGTTAAAGCAACAATTTCTGAACATTGAACCTTCACCCCTTCTTTTAGCTTATATTTTTGAATTGCTTGCTCTAAAGGATCTTGGAAATTTCCTTCAAGGTTACCAGGAACGTTAGCTAAACAATTTGGAATTCCAGTCTAATTTATCCACGGAACCTCCTTATAGGTCTAATTTTCATTTGGAGGCCATTGTGGTTGAACAAGTTGTGGATAAAGTAACCTGGCTGAGAGCATTTTGGGATGCAATTTTTCACTCGAACAGTGGAAGGGAGGAAATTGAAAACCCTGCACATTCTTTTTCTCCTTAATCACTCTATATGGTTTGGCACCATGTTTAACTGAATAAGACCTCATTGTATTAACCTCAGCTTCTTTCTCGTCAGTATTGTCAGAGCCGCTTATCTTGCCATTCTTGATAGCTATTTCGATCATTTCTCCAATCATGACGATGTCAGAGAAATTATTAGTGGTAGCCCATATCATGTGATTAATATAGGGAAATTTTAATGTACAGATGAACAAAGTAGTGAACTCCCTTTCAGTCAATGGTGGATGCACTTGAAAAGCGACGCCATTCCATCGTTGTGAATACTGTCAAAAACTTTCATTACACTTTATATTCATGTTTTGCAACATTGTTCGATCAGGGGCCATATCAGCCATGTGATTGTATTGACCCACAAAGGCTTGAGATAAGTCCCTCCAAGAACGTATTTGAGTACGTTTTAGCTGATTATACCATTTAGATGCAGACCTGGATAAATTGTCTTGGAAACAGTGGATCAACAATTTTTCATTCTCTACATAGCCAGTCATACGACAACAGTACATAGTGATATGATATTTAGGACATGTGGTCCCATTATACTTCTCAAAATATGGAATTTTAAAATTTGGTGGGAGAACTAAGTCGGAGACCAAGTTCAGTTCTTTGGCGTCAAACTCATAAAATGACTCAACCGTCTCTCTAGAAGTAGTACAGAATTCATTTGGCTTTAACCCAGAAGCAGTAAGACAGTCAGTGGGGAACGAAACTCCAGCCTGATATTGTTGGTTCTTAACAGTGAAGTGAACTGGTGATTGGATTTCCTGACGTACAGAGGTATGCTCAGGAATGTGAACAGGTGTAATACCCAGAGGATTTGTGGAGTTTTCAACAAGACTCTTTCTAACAGTTAAATGCTTCTCAATCATTTTTTTTCATATTGTTCAGTAGATCGATCTGAGAATTAGCTTCGATTTGTGCCAATTTGCTCCTCAATTCTTCATGTATCTCTTTTGGCTTTATCTCTAATTCGGATAGCCTATCCTCAGTTTCTTTAGATATTTTTCTTGTGTTGTGCTAAGCATTCTTGCTACAAGGAAAAACCAAGATCACTTCGGTTGAAATCCTTATTTTAATGAATGAATGTTTTAATGTATTATGACATAAAAATGCAAAGATGCCAAATGCAAATGCAAATGTAAATATGTGAATGTAATAATAAGAATACAAATTGTGCAATATAAAGGCAAACATAAAAATACAAATGTAAAGATTCCAAATGTAAATATGCAAATGTAAAAATGTAAATGTAAATTATTTAAAATACCATAATAGGACATCCAGTTATATTAAGACTGCTCTTTTCTTTGATATTGAAAATAAATAAACATTATTATTTAATTAAATATGTTTTAATGCATGATGTAAGTTTAAAAATGTAAATGTAAATACAAATGTAAAAATGTACAGATGCAAAATGCAAATGCATGTATGAAAAGGTGTTACTCAAGAGTGATCATTTTAGAACAGATTTCATTGAACACAAAAGTTTCCGTGCATCAAACAAAACTTTTACATGCAGGGGACAACTTTCAGTCATAATTTCAACAAAACTTTACATATAGGGGATAACTTTCCCTCCTAACTTCTCTAAAGCCAAGTTAATTTCCATTCATGCTTAATAGTTGAATTATCAGTCTGCTTCAATTCCTCGTAAAGTCAGGTTGGTCTATCAGCTTATGGGTCATATTACTTGTCTGGACTGCAGCTTCTTCCATGAAATTCTCTTTCATCTTCTGTATCAGTTCTTGGAGTTGCTTATTTTCCTTTGTAAAAGAACCTTTCTGTCCAAGAAGTTCTTGAACAAGATCTTCATATAAGTTGCAATTCTTTTTCAGCTTGGTGACCCCTGTTATCCACTCTTTTGGGGTACTTCCTAGGCCAGCATTTTGAAAGGCTTGACTGATCTTCTGAAAATCTCATGCATGGTTTTCATTTTGTGTTCAATTTCTTGTTTTGGTCGTTCAAGTCCATCAAATAACATGCTTGAGCTTCATAAAAACCTTCATTACTCTGAATGCCCTGACTGATGTTCTTTCCATAGACTGCTTTTGGTATCAATCTGGTAGGATCTTTGTGTAATACTTTTGGTATTAATATAACCGGTTCTCTATGTGCATTGCTTGCTTCTATCCTCGGATTTTCCTCAGGATGTCTTTCTTTGGCCGCATCATATTTTGTTTGATCATAAAACTTTTTGTCCATTTACGATTTCTTTCCAATTTGATGAATAGTCTTTCAAGTCAACACCTTTTGATTATGACATGATCATGCAATGCAAACAAAAGAAATCCATGCAAACAAGTTAGAGCAAAATAAAATGAGAAAGGAAAATAAATTGGTTAGTACCAATTAATAGAAATAAAAATTCTATCTATCAAGGTATAAATCCTAACCTCATGCTTTCTAGTTCCATGCTTTGTTTGGAAAAATTAACCTAACTGCATGATTTCTAGTTCGCATGCATTTATTTAGGAAAAAGAAAATAAAATAAATTAAAAGCTAAAGCTTATTTCTCATTTGTGTACACCTACGGACAGAGATTCAGTACAGTCTTAGATCAGGAGAATTTCTAAGGTTTATTATATGCAGGGTTTCAGTTCTAAGAGTAAAGGTACCCGAATTGTCCTTGTTAGTGCCCCCTTGGGCTGCTAACCCTTTATCCTAGTCCATCACAGACTAAAGTGGATTGAGTTCAATTCGAGGGGATACACTTATTTATGCGTGACACGGAGAATAAATTCTCACGAAGACATAGAGCATATGAATCCCGAAAGCTACTTGCTAGGTCTGACACGGAGAATAAATTCTCACGAAGACGTCGCTTTTACTCCCACTTAAAAGGGATAAATCTCAGTTATAGAGATTATGTTTATGCAATGCAAGTGTTGTGTGTGAGGAGAAATATTCAGATTTCTAACAAACAATTAAAAAATGAAATTTAACACCTTTAAATAAAATAAAAATAATCATAAAGAAGAATATATAAAATATTACAAAAATAATAAGTATATTTATGAAAAATTTAAAAGGAAAGAATTATAAATTAAATATATGAATTTTTAATTTTCTAATTGATAGAGACAATTAATAATTGGTTTTAAAGTTTGACTAGTCCCCAGCGGAGTCGCCAAGCTGTCATAACCGGTTTTCGTCCGGGCACGAATTTTTACTTGACGGAGAAAATTAATGTGGATAAAAAAGATTTTGATTTAAAAAAAATATTTTGGGAGTCGTCATTGACCTTTTTGGGTTAGGTAGATCAAATACCTAAAAATAATCTTTTAAAATAGTTTTTAAGAAAACAATATTTAAAAGATAAAACTGATCTGCATATAACCGAAAAATTTAATAAAAATGGGTTCGTGGTCGGTTACATTCAAGGAAGGATTAGCACACCTATAATGCCCAAAATTAGTACTTTATTAATTATAAATTGTCTCTATTATTGGAAATTTAAAAATTTAAAAATATATTTAATTCATAATCTTGTTATTTCAAACTTATTAATATAATATATTAATATCTATATTTTTAAATAAGATATTTATTTAGAAATATCAGAAAATGGCTTCTAGGTGCTTTAAGACAACTCCTTTCTTAATATTAATAAATAAATATTAATAAAACATTTATCTAAAGATAATTAAAATATATATAATTTATAAAAGTAAGATAAAATATTTATTTATTTAAAAATATCAAAAAATAGACATCCAGTTGCTTTAAGACTGTCATTTCTTAATATTGAAAAATAAATAAATATTAAAATATGATTTTTAAAAAAAAGTAATTTATGCAAAATTAAATTATATATATATAAAGTAAAAGTAAGTAAATAAGTATTATTTATTATGTATATTTATATGGCTATATAATAATAATAACAATAATATTTAAATATATAAACATGTAAAATTAAGACATAAATAAACAATAATAATATTAGAACTATATATTTAAAAGCAATAAAACTTTATAATAAATGAAAATATTTAAAATTAGTGACTAAATTATAATCTAATAAAATTAAATACCTAATTCATAATTAATTATTTAAAATTATAGGGATTAAACAAATTATTTTACCCATTTATTAATTTGGTGACTAAAATAAAATTATATTAAATTAGTACATTAAATTAAAATAAATTAAAACATGTTGTTTGGGATTAAAATATTAATTAACAAAATTACAAGGACTAAACATATTATTTATCCTAAAATATATAAATATTGGCATGGGCTAAATTATAAATTAATAAAATTAGAAGACCGAATTAAAACTTATTAAAAATGATTTCAGTAACTAAATCGTAAAGATTACAAACTATGAACACTGCGGACATAATTGGACCATCCCCTAAATTACACATATAACCTTCATCAAAACGGTGTCGTTTTGGTAGGGTATATAAACCCTATAACCGGCCCTCTTGGGCAAATCTTTCTCATTTCTTCCTTCTTTCTCTCTCTCTAAAAGAGAGAATTAAACATTCTCTCTCGCCTCTCTCTAAAACTGAGAGAGAAAACCGGTTGGCAGCCGCACTCCGGCACCGGCCACCGTCAACGGTGGCCGGAAATTTACAATTTACCCTAAATCAAAGCTCCAATTACCCTAAAACCCGATCTAAGGTTATTTTGGCCTAAAAACTTACCAAACGTCGTAGATCAAGGATTGTTCCCTTCGACGGTTTGGTTCTCCGGTGGTTTGTGGGGGGGTTCCGATGAACAGAGTAAGTTTATCTTCGTCTCTCTCTTTTTTCTCTCTCTCTTATTTGTATTGTTTGGTGCGTATTCTTGCTTGCTCTGTTTCCCCGTGTCCGTTGGTTGCCTCTGTTTGTTGTTTCTATTGTTGTTCTCTGTAGTTCTTGCTCTCTCCCTTTTTTATCTTGCAGGTGATGGCTTTTTATAGTCTCGTCGGATCTTGTCTCGGACCGGTCCCAAGAGTGGATTTCGGTGAGTCACCGAACTATGTGGTGACTCACCCTGGGGCACCAACGTGTGGGGGGGGGGCAGTTGGCTTCTGGAATCCTCGTTTGGTGTCGTGGCAACGACGGAGCGTCGGCAGTGGCGTTGGTAGCTGCTGGTTGGGTCACTTGACAGTGGAGGCGTGGCAGCAGCTTCTGGCTGAGGCGGCGGCGCGAGATGATAACCTAGGGTTATGAAACCCTAGGGTTTCAAGCTGGACCTTCTGGGGACCGTTGGATCAAAGTCAGATCCAACGGTGATGAGGAGTTGGCGGTTGCTGGTGATGATACAAACCCTATATGGGTTTAAGGTTACTGTTGGGCTATCTAGGTTGGGTTTGTCCTGATCGGGCCTCCATGTTTGGGCTCTGGGATTTGTAAAATGGGCCTCAGGTTTGGGCCTGAAATGTAAATAAAATTATTTATTATTTAATAATAATAATATAATATAATAATAATAATAATAATAAATAATATAAGCAAATGAGAGAAAAAAACTAGTGTCTTCATGTGTAATATGGATTCTGCTTTGTGCTCTATTTGGGTGTTAGAAACTGTGTCATTTCAGCTTAGAAGTCATCCACCACAACTTGCTAGAAATAGATGCATATAAAAATCATTGTGTGTGGGCTCTCCCGTCTTTGCCACTAATCAAAAAAGGTTACTCTTTTCCCTTGAACAATGGAAGACCCCATGTTGCTGTGTTAGATTTATTGTTTGATTCCTTCACAGCTATTATTCCCTTGTTTCTATGCTCATTAGGAATCTGATGAGAAAAAACAGTAAAAGTGGCATTTTTACCTGCTTTAGTTATTAGGTTGTTTTCATAACTTGATCTTGATTATACACTTTTGATCATGTATTTGAACCTGTATTCCATTAGTAAATATTACTCTAGTGGACTAACATTTTTACACGAAATACTGACGTGACAGTTGATCAATGCTAAGTCTCGCATTAATCTGTTTGATTAACTTGCTCGATGGAAATATAGTTCGGATATATTTTTCTTTAGATACCAAAGTCATTATTATTTTCGTACAAGTTGTATAGACAAAACATAGTGTGACAAGAAAGCTTTACAAAGCAAAGAAGCCACAAGCTTCCATAAGCTGATATGCACATGAGAGAAACTTTGTTACAGAGAGACATATAAATAGCACAAGTAGTTATTAAGTGGGGGAGTCCAAAATGGAGCCCTTGTTAATTTGAGATACTGGATGGATCTTTGCAAAATCCAGTGTTCTTTGCCTTGCAACTTGTGGTACGTAATGTTTATTGTACTCTCCATGATTGTATCTTCTGTATCTGCATGGATTCTTCTCATCCACTAGTTCTGGCATCGGACTGAGTTCGATGTCGTAGCTCGGAGCATAGAAAGTGACGATCGAAAGGCGGTCTTTATCTTTGTGAGTTACTGCTCTATGCTCCACGCTCTTGTATTTTCCATTTGTAAGAACCTGTACAACAAGAAATTTCAAAACTGAGATTTGAACATTGTTCATAACAGGGTGAATATGAGCCGGAACCGCAGCCTGGGATCCGAGTTTCTTACTTCTAAAGTGTCACCGATGTTGATCACGAGTGCATTCGGAACAGGCTGAACAGGTAACCATGTTTGGTTCTTGAGGATTTGAAGACCAACTGTGCTGTCTTTGCCTTGCTGCAACACTGTAAGGGCACTTCCATCTGAATGTGGACTAAGGCCTAAAACAAGGTCTGGACTCGAACATGGAGGGTAGTAGTTCATCCTTACTGCTTGAACAGCTACTCCGAACATTTCGTCGAAAATCTCCATTTTAATCCAAGGCTCACTGCTATATATTGCAGAAGAATCTTGCAAAGTTCTCTGATTTCTCTTGAATAAATTTCTAAAATTTCTCTGAAAAGGAAAAAAAGATTTAAAAACAGTGTTACATCTTTACTTCAAGGTTCATACATGGCGTTATCTGTGATTACCTGAAGTTAGCCGGACTCGATGGCCAGAGTTTCGGGTTCCTTATACAAGGTGGCTCAACACCAAGAGCAAACATATTGCACCAATCCAACTTCTGGTTCTCCGAGAACACGAAAGCTTGACCGTAGCCCTGAACCGTCCCCGGTGCCATCGGATACTTCTGTTTCTCATGTAAAGGTAACATGAAGAAATCTTTGGCTAGTTTTTCCATGTTTTCAAGAACATTCAGGTCAACCCCATGATTCAGCACCTGAAATGCATTCCAAAATTAGCTTCCATAATCATTTTTACGAAGACATCGAGCATGAAAATATGCATTTTTAGCACCTGAAAAAATCCCCATTCTTCACAGGCAGTTTTGAGTTGCATAACTTCTCTGAAGTGTTCATCTGTGTCTCCTTTCATGAGCTTAGAAAGATCTATGATGGGAATGTCGGTAGATGATGATAGATTTGCAGTAAGTTTCGGCCTATCAGCCATGTCTTGGACAAATCTTTCAGGAACTGTGGTTGGTTTAGCCTTGTTTAGCTCTTGGACATCGTCTATATGCCCAACTTTAATCGGAAAACTAGGCACCGGAGCCATGAAACAGAATTGAAATACTGGTGTAAACAAAAACTGATGTAATCAGATTTAATTGGAAGCACTTCCCTTAGATAGAGCTTGTATTTATAGATGGAGAAAATCTGTAATTGTGCATTACATTATCGCAGTATCAAGCTCAGTTGTGGGTCTAACAGTTGCGTGATTTAGTTTTTGAACTCTACACTTGCTAGATACCACCTTTTACAGCTGGTTAATGGTGAACAAAAGTCGACTCGATCAAATTCTTAATCATACCACTAGTTGCATGAACCAACTTGATTCAACAGAGTTGGATATTGAAAATCTCAAACAGGTCTCCATCAAACAAGGCTTGAAATCTTCTTTTTTCTAAGATAAGATTCAGACCAATCCTTATCTAAAAAGACTCGGACTCGAGCCACCACATGAACCATCAGTGGTCTCTATCTGTATTTCTTTCAAGAAAACAAGCGTGAAGTACAACAGTTCATGTTCCAAAATCACATGTTATCTTTTGTAAGACTAAATGGTACACACTAAACTTGTGTATCATTGCAGTTCATGCAGTAGTACCAGTAGGGGGGGGACCCATATTCTTTTGTGTTTAAGTGAACTTGTCCTCGTCTCTGCAGACCAAATCTAGTGATGATTTTGTCAATTTGCCTTTGTTCATCTCCTATGCTTACCCCCTCCGTTTTCTTCCCTTAATTGGGTGTCTTAGATCATCCTAATTTAACCTTTTGAGCAATAAATGATCACCACACACTTTAATTTTTAGTACCAGTGTTCATGATATTTTGTCACTATGACTCAATTGTGAATGTTTTTAAAATATTTTATGTTATATTCGAGTTAAGAATCATTTAATTGTAAAATAAAGGTTTAAATTGTACTTTTTTTTACTAGGGATAGCTAGAGTTTTTTTAATAGTAATATTTAACTAATTTTTTTATTAATTATTAAAAACGCACATATTATCAATACACTCTCAATAAATTAATGGTACCTGATAATATTTGAAATTATCCTATTTTACGTTAAAAAATAAAAATACATTTGTATCTGTTACTGTCGACGTATATCGTGCACGTTTCTTTTTTTAGATAAAATTCATACAATTATTTTATGTTTCGTCCTTTTTTTTCTTTTTCTTTCACTTTGGTCTCGAACATGATAATCTCTATAAATTCTTACCGAACATGTTGTCACATCAGCAAAGGAGTACTCAGCTAAGAACTAGTAACGGAGTTATATAGGGGCTTGGAGCCACTCCCCTTCCTAATTTTTTTATCATTAAAAATATAGAGACAATTATCTATGTAGACCTTAAAATTTTAATTTATTTTAATTTTGTCTCTCTATTTTTATTATTAATTATACTTTACACCTTTAAATTAAAATCTTGATTCCGTCACTATTAAAAACGACAGTATTCATACAAATATATGTATCTGACGTGTACAGCTCATATTTCTTCTTTTTAAATAAAATTCTTAGAGTTTTTTTTTCCATTATCCCTTCTTTTTTTTCCTTTCTTTCGCTTTGATCTCAAACACGACTAACTGTAAATTCTAAATGAGCTTGCTGCCACCAACAAAGGTGCATGCATCTAAAAATGACCATCGTCTAGTTTGGATCAATCCCGTGCTCGTGCAAAAAAACTGTGTCTGACATACATCGTACATATTTCTCTTTTTTTATATAAAATTTATATTTATTTTTATATTTTTACGTTTCCTTTCTTTCTTTCTTTCACTTTAGTCGTGAACAAGACAAATATTGTAAATTCTGATAGAACTTATTGTCACGTTAATGAAGGTGCATCCATCTAAGAACGATCAATATCTTGTTTGACTTATATTCATGTTAGTATAAATTTGTGTCTCCAACATATATCGCACGTGTTTATTTTTTTATTATAAAATTCATATATTTTTCTATATTTTTCCTTTTTTTCTTTTATTTTGATAGCATGACAAACACTGAAAATCTGATCAAATTTATTTTCACGTCAATAAAAGTATATCCAACTAAGAGCGAATGTCATCCATTTCAACTCGTACTCATAAATATGTGTCTTTGACATAATCTCATATGTCCTTTTTTTTTTTGGGATAAATCTAGATAGTTTTTTTCCACCCTTTTTACCATCATTTTCTTCTTTCTTTCACTTTGCTCCCAAACAAGGCAAATATAATAGATTCTGAACGAACCTGGTCACTGTCATGTTCTGCTTGTACTCGTGCTCATGAAAATATGCATCTCTGACACGTATTGTATGTATTTCTTCTTCTTAGATAAAATTCATACATTTTTTATTTTCCCTTTCTTTCACTTTGGTCCCATGCCTAACAAAATTCTGACTAAATATGCTTCCACGTAAACAAAGGCACGCCCAACCAAGATCGACTACCGTCATGCTCGGCTCATGCAAATATGCATCTCTGACACGTATTGCACATATTTGCTTTTTTAGATAAAATTCGAATATTTTAATCTTTTTTTCCTTTCGTTCACTTTGGCCAAACACTATAAATGCTGACTAAACCTGCTTCAACGTCAATAAAGGCATGCCTAACTAAAGTGATTTTCGTTCGAATCGATTTTTGCTCGTAAAAATAACATATATCGTAGAGACTTTTTTTTAATAAAATATATATTTTTGGCTCATTTCCCCCTTTTTCAATTTGATCCCAAATAAGATAAGCACGGCAAATTCTGACCGAACTTGATGTTACATTAGTAAAGGCGTTCCCAGCTAAGAGCACCATAGCAACATCATTTCCAACTAAACTCGTGTTTATCCTACGTAACTTAAAATCGTATTATTTCTCTAAATAATGTTTAATGCTATTCTCATTGTTAAGTAAGCTTATATGTTTAGGTCGTTATGGTCGGTTGTTAGTTTGTTGTAACTGTTACTAGAGTTGTTAGTAGCGGATAGGCTTGAGTTTGTTAGCAGTAAGGCTTGAGTTGTGAGCTATATAACAGTGTATGCATGCTTTGGAAATCAAGCAATAATGTTCTCTTCTATTTTCAGAAATTCTTGTTTCTCAACATCGTATCAATCGCCAAAAGTCCTGGTGATCTTTCTTCCGCTGGTGTATTCTCGATGTTTTGATAATGTCATCTCCCCCGACTGTTGGTGAAGTCGAGTCTCTTTCGCGCAAAGTCATAATGTTTACAAACAAAAAGATTAATGTTGTACTTGATGAGATGATTTTTTTGCTGTGGAAACAGCAAGTGCTTATCACAGTTCGCAGTCATCGTCTTAAGTGGCTACTTACTGGTCTGGAATATTGTTCTAAAATTTTTTGCCGCCAGATCATCAACTGCTATTATGAACCTTCATTGTAAACTGCAGTCTCTCAAGAAAGGAGAAGATAACATGTGAGTGTATTTGTCTCGAGTTAAATAAAATAGTAATGCCCTGGCGTCTTGTGGTAGTTATTCCCCCAGTTGGTCAGGTTGAGAGTATATTGAAAGGGATACCTCGCGAGTATCAGTCTTTCATGGTTGTTATAACTACCAGTGGAGAATCTATTTCTTTAGATTAGGTGTGTACAATCCTTATTGATGGTGAAACTCAGTTGGCCAGTTTGTTGCTCAATAGAATATGGTGTTGGCGAGTGCTCATATTGCCCGTGGTGCAAATTCTACTAAGTTTGGATCTAATTCTTACTCACATAATCAGCAATATCACCAGTCCTCATATTATGGAGGTAGGGCTGGTGGAAGATGTTCTCGTCGACGTGGTCAATCGCGTGTGCAATGTCAATTGTGTGGGAAACCTAGTCACCTTGTTGATAGGTGATGGCCTCGTAATGATGAGGATTTTCACATTGTTTCTACTAATTCTAGTCGTTCTCAGTATGCAGGGGACTCAACCAATGCTACTAATGTTTTGTATGAAAAGTCTGGTTATGAGCATTGCTTGAGTAGTTCTCGAAGTCAGACTGCAGCAGATAACTCTTCTCATGTGTGTGTGTCCTCTGGTTCTACTCAGGATCAATGGGTGGTGCATTCTGGAGCTACGCATCATGTGACTCCAAATTTTGGTAATATTACCCATAGGGTGGAGCATGGTGGTCCAGGTACGCTCATGGTTGGTGATGGTGTTTCTTTGCATGTCGATATGATTGGTGATGCTACCTTAGTGACACCAACTAGGTCTTTGTTACGAAATGATATGCTTCATGTGCCTAGAATAACACAAAATCTTCTCTCGATGTCCAAGCTTGCTATGGAAAATGGTGTATTAATTGAATTTCATGCTCAAGGGTGTTTTGTTTGTGATGTTACTACAAAGGAAGTGTTGTTGCGTGGATGTATTGAAAGACGCTTGTATGTTTTCTCAGGATAATGTCTGCCAGATGTTTGTAGAAATACTTTTGTTAATTCAGTTCTTGCTGCAGATGTGTTCGATCTTTGGCATCGAAGATTAGGCTATGCCACATATAACACTGTGGTTGTTGTTTTTAAAATGATTGATGTAAATATTTCTAAGGATATAAATAATATGTGTGAAGCTTGTTGCATTGGAAAAAGTCATAAATTGCACTTTTCTGATTCACATACTGTTTATATTATACCTTTTTATCCTGTTTTTACTGATATTTAGGGACCAGCTCATGTTATGTCCAACGGTTATCGTTATCATTTATCTTTTGTTGATACGTATTATCAGCATATGTGGGTGTATTTCTTTATAGATAAGTCTCAAGCAGTGACTATGTTTAAATTATTTCAGCAGATGGTGTTGACTCAATTTGGTGTAGCCATCAAAGTTGTACAGAGTGACCGGGGTGGTGAATATCGAAGTATGTCTTCTTTTTTAGCTAAGGAATGTATATCTCACCGGGTAGCTTGTCCACATTCGTCTAAGCAAAATGGTGTGGTTGAGAGAAAACACAGACACATTATTAAGCTTGCTTTGGTACTGTTGGCTCAGGCTGTAATGCCTCTACGGTTTTGGTATTATGCTATTGTTACTGTTGTGTATCTCATCAATCGCCTTCCAATAAATGTATTGGATGGGATGTCTTCTCTAGAGAATCTGTGGGAAAGAAACCTGAGTATGAGTTGATGAGGGTTTTTGGGTGCAAGTGTTTTCCACATTTGCGGGTGTTTCAAAAACATAACATGGAATTTTGGTCTCAACCATGTACTTTCTTAGGATATAGTCCACAACATAAAGGTTATATGTGTTTAGCTACTGATGAGAAAGTTTATATATTTAGGCATATGGTATTTGATGAGATAACATTCCCGTTTACAGGTGGTATTTATTCTCGTACAACCTCTAAGGTTTGTGTTCCGAAATCGGGCTACATTAAGATTGTTGCTGATGTTAGCAAGTTGCAAGCTGACAGTAGTCGTTCAGGCAATGACGCTATGTCTGTTGAGCCAGTTAATAATAATGTCAGTGATGAGCTTACACATGGAAGTGTGTCTGAAGTACCTGAGTGTTAGTCTTCAAGCTTGACTTTGGAGGCTACTTCTAATGATGTTGCTGATGTTGGTAATGATGTGGAGCTCTGCACTGAGATATTGAATACATGTGGTGATGGAGTTTCCGGTGTAGGAGTTAATGATGAGACTAGAACGAATCGACATTCGATGCTTACAAGAAGTAAGTGTAGTGACTTCAAGCCTAAAGTATATTCAATTTCTTATAATACTATGGAACCAGTCAACGTGCATGAAGCTCTTCAATCTTCTCATTGGAAGAATGATGTATATGTTGAACTTGAAGCCTTACAGAAAAATGATACATGGTCACTTGTTCCACTGCCTGAAGGACGAACTGTGGTCGGGAGTAAGTGGTTGTTTAAATTGAAGAATAATCCTGATGGTTCTATCAGTAGATACAAGGTCTGGCTAGTGGAAAAATGATACTCACAAATCCCAGGCCATGACTTCAATGAAACATTTAGTCTCGTGGTGAAGTTTGATATGCTTAATGTGGTTTTATCCTTCGCTGTAATAAAGGGCTGGCATTTACGTCATATTGATGTGAACAATGCGTTTTTACATGAAGATGTGTTCATTCAACAACAATCTGTGTTTCAACAAAGAGCTCCTGACAGTACTCAGTTGGTATGTAAACTTAAAAAGGCTTTGTATGGCTTGATACATGCGCCTAGGAGTTGGCATGTCTAGCTAAAATAGTGATTGGTTCGAATAGGGTTTAAGGAGTCTAATGCATATACTTTTTTATTTATTCGCTGTGTTAGAGGGCAGTATGTGTGCATGTTTATGTATGTGGATGATATTGTGGTAACAGGAGACTCAAATACGCAAATTGAAGAGGTCGTAAAACTGTTGGGCGATGAGTTTGCTTTAAAAGATCTTGGAGAGCTTAGTTTATTCCTTGGCATCGAGGTTAAGAGATGTGGCGAGGCATTAATTCTTAGTCAACGAAAGTTTATCTTGGAGTTGTTAATGAAGACCAAGATGGAAAATGCTAGGTCTGCATTTACACCCATGCTGGCAACGTCAAAGCTTACACAGGATGATGGGAATCTGCTTCCAAATGCTTATGAATATCAAATTATTGTTGGGGCACTTCTCTATGTATGTTATACACGTCCATATATTATGTTTAGCGTTAACAATGTAGCACAATACATGCATGCACCCAGGCAATGCCATCTTGTTACAGTTAAAATGATTTTGCGATACTTGATTGGCACGTTTAATCATGGTCTGGTTATAGTCCCAGTTGTGGCAGGTTTACATGTTTTTGCCTTTGTTGACTCTAATTGGGGTGGAAATACAAATGATCGAAGATCTATCTCGGGTAATTGTGTCTTTGTTGGTGATAATTTGGTCATATGCAGTTCTAAAAAGCATAAGTCTATCTCAAGATCTACCATGAAGGCATAATACATAAGTGTTGTTGATGTTACTGCAGAAACAACTTGGGTGAGTGCTTTTCTCTTGGATATGGGGATTAAGTAGTCAAAGACTCCTGTGGTGTGGTGTGACAATAGCAGTGCAGTGGTCATAACTGCAAATCCAGTCTATCATGCTAAGACAAAGCATGTGGAGCTTGATGTTCATTTTATTCGGGAAAAAGTTACAGCTCAGCAGGTGTTAGTTAACTATGTTCCTGCTAGTCATCATGTAGTTGATGGGTTAACCAAGTCGTTGTCTACATCTCAGTTTGAAGTTTTTCGTGCAAAGCTCAGTGTCCAGTCATTTCTCGAGGGAGAAGGGAAAATGGGGATAATGTTAAGTAAGTTGATGTGTGCAGGTCGTTATGGCTGGTTGTTATTTGTTGTAATTGTTACCAGAGTTGTTAGTAGCGGTTAGGGTTGAGTTTATTAGCATTAAGGCTTGAGTTTGTTAGCATTAAGGCTTGAGTTTTTTAGCAGTAATGCTTTAATTGAATATTAATCTCATAAAGTTTACTACAAATTTAAGCATTAGAATCGGAAAACTTTTTAAAAGTAAAGAAATTTCTTTTGAAAAGAAATAGAAGGGAACGAGGATAGGTTAGGTTTTATCAAAGTCTAAAAGTGATTTAGGAAAAGTTAATCATAGGCCCTAAGGAGTACCAATGTAAGGTGCTAAATTCAGTGCTGATGAACTGTCTTTCTATAAAGTGGGCAAAGTTTTCACTTTTTGAATCTTTCATCAAGAGATCACAAACAAGATTTCTAAGTTCCCCTATATAGTATTAAGGGAAATATTTTATACACATTGGAAAACTAAATTTACATAATTATATTTATTTTAATATTAAATCTTAAAGTTTTAAACAACAAATATTCATTTCTAAATTTAAATCTTAAATCTTAATTAAGATAAATAACATTAAAATAAATAGGATTGTGTAAAGTTAATTTTACAGTGGGCATTGAATAATTTTCTTAGTATAAATAATTTCTTTTTCTTAATAAAAGCAATAATGTAAACAATTGCAAACATTAAACTTCGAATTCTAGACCAATTAAATATTATAATTTAAATTGATCGAACATTGATTCAATTAATATCGTTACTATCATAATATTTAAGAGACTATAAATTTTAGATACATTTAAATATAATTGCCTTCCATTTCAGAGTTTAAAGTAAAATTATTAACAGGTTTAATGGCAAATTTTGAGCACCAAATAAGTCATGATTGTGTATCAAAGTAGGGTGGTCCAATACTAGAGATAATGACCCACTCTCCTTGAATCCTAATGACTTCTTTTGTTGACAAAATTATGATGCTTTCCCCCCCTCTTTATATGTATATATTTCTCCCTAGCCCCCACCTTTTTTTCACACTTTATTGGTTAGATAGACTCACTTTACCATTACATGTTGACTTATGATCGGTCTAGCTTATATTAATTATTTAAGTTTAAAAGTAGGTCTAAAATGTCAAATCATTTACATCCAAAGCATAGCTCAGTATCCATATACACATCTTTACAGTAGACTTGGACCTAATTTTTTTAAGTGGTTTCATTATCCATATGCACATCTTTACGTTAGACTTGGACCTATTTTTTTTAAGTGGTTTTATTTCATATAAATTTAAGTTTTACAAGTAAAAGAATTAAAACTTGGAAATAAGACCATAGTTAAAACTTTGTCTATACAAAAAAACTTCGAATAGTTTAATACAAGTGACGAGAGTCAAAGCTCTAATCAAGATAAACAATGATTTAAATCTATATAATTTCTCTATCTGTATTAATTTTAGTTCTTCTTTATCATAATTGTGTTTAATAGGTTATATATTTATGTTGTATATGCTTCGACATATTTATGTATTCATATTGCCTTTTCATATTACATTATATTGATCCAAACCCAAATTACTAATTTTCTTTTAGCACAACTGGTTCTTAATCACTATGGAAAGGATTTATGGTAACAAGTAGTTTCTTTAGTCACTATAATAGTATATTCACTTTGGTACGATACAGGGCCATAAATTTTAATAAAAATTAATATAATATTTTTCTTATTTTTATAATAAATTAAAAAATATAAAAATAGGACGCATGAGTTTATTAAATATAATAAATTAAGAAATATAAAATAAAATAATATGTCTCATTAATTTATTAAATTGTAAATTGTTATTATTGAATTTTTATAACATTAATAATCTGTTTAACTTCCCATAAAACTTTAATTCAATATTTATTTCCCAAAATTCCAAAAAAAAAAATCAATTGAATCTTTTTAATTTTGATATTTCTAAATTCTCACCATCAATTCACAAAATCTCTTTTTCGATTTTTTATATCAATAAAAAATTTTATTAACATTATTATTTTTTAAAACTCGAAGAGAGGAAAGAATTAATTATAGTTACCATATTTCTTTTCTCTTCCATATTTCACAATTTCTACATGATGAGTCCTATAAGCCAAAATAATTATTCCGTATGGATTATTAGGCTAATTTTATCAAATTTACTGCGTTACAATCAATACATTTAGTTATTCTCTTAAAAGAACATTTTTGCGACAAGTAGATTTTTGTCGCTATAGATATTTCCGTCACTTTATCCTTTGAGCAACTATTAATGTTGTTTCTACCTTTGCTGATCGTTTAGGTGGAAATTGCTCTAATTTAGCAACAAATTATAATATCAAAAATTAGCTCCTAACGTTTATTTGAAGAAGTATTTTAATCTTAATATTTTAATTTTTGATCAAAAGAATTCACAATAGATAAAAACCGTTAGGTAATTAACAATCAATATATGTACATTGTTGACATGATATTTTCACATGTTCAATGTTTATATGACATATGTCATGTCATCACCTTGGGTGATATATTACATACCCCATTATCACTTTGATATTATAAATGTCACATCATCACCTTGGATGATGAAACACATATTACATCATTATCTTAAGTGATGTAAAATACATTACATTCACTACAACAAAAGTGTTCTGTAGCGGCGTTTTTAGCGGCATTTGGAGAGTAAACGCCACAAGATATTGAAATATAGCGGCGTTTATAATCCAAACGCCGCCAAATGATAATATAGCGGCGTTTCTTCAAAAAATACCGCAATAGAGTAGTAATTTAGCGGCGTTTTTTGAACAAACGCCGGTATAGAGTTATTTATTGTGGCGTTTTATCAATAAACGCCGTAAAAGAGTAGTCATTTAGCGACGTTTTTGTACAAACGCCGCTATTGAGTATTAATGGTACGGCATTTTTTGATAAACGCCGCAATATTATTGTATCTAGTGGCGTTTTATGTACAAACGCTGCAATATATTGGACATATAGTGGCGTTTTAACAAAAAAAACGTCGCAATAGAGAAGAAATTTTGTGGCGTTTTAGGCCAAATGCCACAATATAGCGGTAAGTTAGCGGCGTTTATACCTCAAAAGCCGCAATAATTAATACTTTTGCGTCGTTTTTAGACAAACGCCACAATAGTATTAATTAATAGTGGCATTTTTTTATAAACGTCACAAAAGTATGTGATATAGTGGTGTTTTTCTTAAAAACGCCGCAAAATGTTAAATATATGGTCCTCCTTTTCTCTTACTTGAACCCTAAAATCATTTCAAATCTTCTTCCCTCAAACCTTATTCTTCGGTACAACAACAGGCTGAGCACGATTCCAAGCGACGTCGTCTTTTGAATGTCCCGGCGACCAAATCGGTCATCTGATCGACGAACTATAACACAATTGCACGGTTTGATCCCTCTTAAATTAATGATATTTTTCATTTTTGTTTTTGTGGGTATTCTGAAAATGGGGAAAACCCAGAAAGCTAACGTATTGGAAAAAAAAGGAGCAGGTGTTGCCTTGAGTAAGAGAAATTATCGTAGGAATGTCTGCGTGGCATCTTTGCTCTGACGATGGATCAAATTATCATTGGGAGGCTATCGGTCCGGTCTCGCCGTTGAAACTCGATGATGACCTGAAAGGAACTTCTATTGCTCCATACCCTTCCATGGTTGATCTCGTACTTGAAGGTAATAATCTATAAATCTTTAAGCCGCTATATACTATTTTTCTATGGTCACTAAAATTTCATAGATCGTACGCATGTAGGATCTTCAAAGCTTATTTAGAACGATGATAGAGGAGTTGATAAATACCCGATGTTTAGAACCGAATTTGGTAACTCTGTGGCGTTGAAAGAATCTTCAATTGCAAAAGCAGTATGTATCCTCAATGATGATGATGTTTCCTCTACTGTTACTCCAACTTTATGGTTATCGTGGAGAATCTCCATGATCGGACTCCCCAACAACATTGTTGCCTTACTAAGTCAATGAGGTGTGACGTTTTCTATTTCAATCATTTGTACATGAAAAATAGTGAGAATGGTTAATTATGTTCGATGTTTTTAAAAATGTGTATCTATACTACAAATAACTTGAATATCTCTTGTTTAAAAAATAAACTATTCTTCTCAACAAATTGAAGTAAACTTGTTAAGATTTTGATTCATGTGTTTTACATATACTCTATATCACATTTGAGCTAAAATTTAATATTAAAATTGATATCTACAACGATATAATTGATATAATACAAATATTAATATTTTGGAGACTCAATAAACCGTTTAATGGTTTAGAGGCTAATTCAAAATTTAAGCCTTAGTTTAGGAACATACCATGAAATTAATAATTAAAAGGAATGTGTTCATCTTTGGGTCATATTTTGTCGAGGCGTTTGCCTTTGGCATAATTTTAAAATTAGCCTCTAACATTTATCAAAATATCATTTTTTGCCCATATATATATTTTGAAGTATTTGGCCTCAACGTTTTATTTGGACAAAAAGACCCCTCAATAAATGAAAACAGTTAGTTAACAAACAATTAACGCTTCAAAATATAGGCCTTTTGACCTTAAAATGAAATGTTGAGACCAAAATACTCCTGAAACAAATAAGGGTCAAAATGACTATTCAATTAAATGTTAGGATTCTTTTTCTCCTAAAATAAAACATTAAAGTCCAAAATGATAAAAAGTAATATAATCCATAATAACTATTTTGAAAAATTATTGGGGACTAATTTTTACATTATACATTTGCCTTTTCCTATTATTTCTAAGATAATGTTTTAGTATGAATTTGTCGTTGATGAGAGTGTTGGGCCGTCACCCAAGTAATCAATGACCCAAGACTATAACAAGTCCAGCTACGGCGTCGTTTGTAATGAACTCAAAAAGTCAAACGACATTTTAGCAGTACCCCGAGCCCTAAATCACCTCCGACTTCGAGGCCTGGTAAAAGCAGCAAACAGAGTCCGTTTCTCTCCCTCTCTTTCCCGCTTCCTTTGATTTAGGTTTCTCGCCTTTTGCCTCATGCTCTAGTTCTGTTCTCTCTTCTCAACATGAAGCTCGTCAGGTCAGTTTCCCTTTCCCTCTTTAATCTCAACTCTTGATTAGCGAAATTTGTCTTCCCTTCGTGTGTAACAATTACGTGTAAAAAATTAAAAACAACTTGTTGGATCTCTTTAAAATGGCTTCAATTTGAAAAACAATGTGCAGGTTTTTTGATGAAGTTGAACAATGAAACGGTGTCGATTGAGCTCAAGAACGGCACCGTCGTTCACGGCGCCATCACAGGTTCCTTTATTTTCGTTCTTGTCTCTATTTTTCGCTTCGTTAGGGTTTAATGCTCTGTACCCAATTATAATCGTAGTTCCCACCTGAATTGTGTATTCAGCCGCTAGCATTTTGGTTGCATTACTATATATCTTTAAAAACTGAATAGATTTAGTTGTTCACGTGTTATTCCCCCACCCCCTGATCTAGAGGGTTTATAATTGGTAGTACCTAAAAACTGAATGGGTTACTCATAATGGATGAAATTGGGTCAATCAATCGCAGATTTTCTTTATGCAGTTAGCTGATTACTATATGCACAATTTTTCTTCCACCTTCTTGTTATTAGAGGACTTTGTGTAGTTTCATTTTGGAATCTGTATATTTTCTTTTAGTTCTTATTTTCTACTCTCTGTCTTGCCTGATTAGTTGAAGAGTCAAGTGACACCAGTGAATTCTTCTTGTCTATCTAGACCATGTCTATTGGTACCACATGGCAGTATCTAATTCTTGTTTTCTCAAACAAATGCATTTTGGCTAGATTCTTCTTGTCTATCTAAACCATTTCTATTGGTACATATCATATTAGGAATACATATTTTTCTTTTACGTCAACAGATCACTTTAGTTACTGTTTAATGTTATGACACAAACTTTGAACCCATTCTACTTCTGGATGCAATGATTTTCTTTGACATAACTGATCATGGTTTAGGACACTTTAAGCTATATGATGATTTCTATAGATGGAGAAATAATGTGATGATATCTCCCGGATGAAAAAAGTAATTTCTAAGACCATTATACTATGATACAATCGGGCAATATTTTTTTAAATAGGCAAAGATTAAACTATGATGCAAAATCACGTAGACATGCTACTGAAATATTAACTTGGTAGGGAATTGGATTATCTTCAAGTTATGTACTCTCATTTTGTCGTTTTGATGGTTAGAAATATTATGGCTTTCGCTTGTAAGATACATTTGTTTAATTTATTTAAGAATCTTATAATATTTGTTTAGTAATCATGTTTATCATGTACGATTACTGCATGTTTATAATTGAAGAGGAGGTGTGAAACAAATGAAGAGTCAGAAGAAATGTCCAGTTAACTCTTAATCAATGATCCATCTTTGGTTCTGTTAACGACATGGTTAGTGACACAAGACGAGGGTCTTCTAAAATTTGCATGAACTATGTTGGAACCATCTTTTCTGTCCTTAACGATCCCTAAATGGTTCTATTTTTGTTTCAAATACATGTCTACTGTGTTGTACACAATAAATGGCTCTTAATTCAGTTCACTTCACTTGTGAAGACGTGTATTCGTGCTCACCTCTTTGGTTTAGGTTCTTTAAATCATTTAACGTATTAGCCTCCTTTTCCCTTATGATGATATGTAATCGTGGTTTATTTGCTACAGTACACTTGCTTTGCCTGCATGGTTGTCAGAATTTGCAAAAAAAAAGTTACATAAATCACTGTTGCTGTTGGAGTTTGATCGAGTTGCACAGGTATTAGTGACATGCATATATTATTCTGGTTCATCGAAATAGCATCATAATAAACATTTTCCAGGTTTGTCCATGATACTCATTAAGTAAAGTATTTTTACGTTGCTTTAAGATTGTCAAGTCAAATGTATTAAATTATTCTTGGTGTCGCATAGTTGACTAAGACTTAAGTGGATTGTCCTTGGAATTCTAACTTCTAACAATCATAATTAATCACAGAGATATAGTATGCATTTCACTGAGAAATTATTGACTACGACTTAAGTCGGTTGTCCTTTTGTGTTATTCTTTTTCTTTATTTCTTCAACCCTTCGCTAATGGGTTAATTGGGTTTATATTTCATTCTAAGTTCTTAATGCCTCTCTCGGTAACAATGAAACATGAGTCTGTTTAGATGTAAATGCTACATTTAATGAAACATGTGTAAGTATTTAGTTCTATAGTATGCAGTTGTATATAATTCTCGTTATAATTTTTATAAATTAACTGAGATACATTTGCTCCCATACAATTTTATCAATTTAAAAGTTGTATAATTTACGAGTGATTAGTTTTATACTATGCAAACATTATTATGCACTAAATATGATAATTTAATGCTTCTGTTTAGTTTCTAATTTTATCTATATTATTAGCAATTAACATTTGAAATTGAAACTCCAGAAATATGAAATGGATAAGAGTTGGATGGATTTCTCAAGGGTAAGCGTCGAATATTGAAATGGAGTCGAAAACTTTCTAAATTTAGCTTTTCTGAATGCAAGCCAAGAAAATATGATTCTTTGCCCTTGTAAGAATTGTGTGAACATTAATTGGCACATTCGTGAAGTTGTGTATGAGCATCTAGTTATTTTTGGATTTGTTCGGGGTATAGAAAATGGATCTTTCATGGAGAGATTGTATCAGATAGATCTGCTTCCATGAGTTACTCGACTTATCGTGCTCCTTCTCCCCATCCAACTTTTAGAGAAGATGACATGAAAGGGATGTTACGAGATGCATTTAATATGCACAATCATCAGTCGCATAATACAGAAAATTATTGTCAGGATGATGTTAATGATTTCATTGAGATTGGAAGAAGTGGGTGTGATGAAGAGCCAAATGGAGAAGCAGCAAAGTTTTACAAGTTGCTGAATGAAATGAATGAACAACTTTATGAGGGATCAAAGTTTTCAAAGCTTTCTTTCTGCATTCGTCTTTTCCACTTAAAATGCCTGAGAGGGTGGACTGGTAACTCCTTTACGCAATTGTTGGAGTTACTAGGAGAAGTGTTTCCTTTTGCAAAAATCCCTCAATCATGCAAAGATATGAAGAAAATGATCAAAGATTTGGGTCTTGGATATGATAAAATTCATAGTTGTCCGAATGATTGTATATTATATTGGGGTGATCGAAAAAATCAGGAGTCTTGTCATGTATGCGGAAAATCTCGATGGATTACTAGAGAGGCGGAAAATGTTACTGAGGATGAAGCTCAAGCACGATCAAGAAAGAAACCGATCAAGATTCTGTGATATTTTCCTCTCATACCTAGGCTACAAAGATTGTTTATGTCCTCCAAGATTGCTGAGTCTATGAGGTGGCATCATGATGGCAGAACCGATGAAGGATTATTACGGCATCCTGTAGATTCTTTAGTTTGGAAGTCATTTGACAACAAGTATCCAAGTTTTGCGAGAGATCCTCGAAATGTCAGGCTCGGTCTTGCAACTGATGGGTTTAATCCATTCAAACTCATGAGTACTTCGTATAGTACTTGGCATGTTGTACTTGTTCCATACAATTTGCCTCCCTGGATTTGCATGAAACAATCATCTTTCATCTTATCCATGATAATCCCCGGCGAGAAAGGCCCCGGAAATGATATTGATATTTACATGCAGCCGCTAATTGCAGAGTTGAAACAGTTATGGGAAGGGGTCGAAACGTACGATGTGTTGACGAAGGAGAACTTTAATTTACGCGCTACTTTATTATGGAAAATTAATGATTTTCCTGTGTATGCAAATTTATCTGGTTGGAGTACCAAAGGTCGTTATGCTTGTCCTTGTTGTGCTGCACAAACATGTTCGAAGTGGTTGGTTAATGGAAAAAAAGTTCTCTTATATGGGACATCGTCGGTGGTTACCTGATAATCATAGATTTAGATGTCAAAAGAATATGTTTGATGGTGATGAAGAGTTTCGAAATGCTCCTGACCAAACAACCAGCTCTGAAATATTCAGAATGTTGAAAAATATATTAATTTTACTTATGGAAAGATGAATCAACCAAGTAGTACACGATCAAAGAAAAAGGCAAAACAGGTCAATGAAGAGCTTGAAGTTGACGAACAAACTGATTATGAGTCTGATGAAGAGGATGATCCAAATAAGGTAGACTTGTGGAAAAAGAGGAGTATATTCTTCGAGTTGCCTTATTGGAAAAAGCAGATTTTGAGACATAATCTTGATGTAATGCATATTGAGAAGAATGTTTGTGAGAATATTATCGGGACCATTTTGAATGATGGCAGAAAATCTAAAGATAATCTTAAGAGTCGACTTGACTTAGTGGACATGGGAATTTGACATGATCTTCATCCGCAATTACGTCCGAATGGAAGAAATTTCTTGCTGCCTTCTATTTTTTCTCTTTCGAAGAAAGAAAAAGAAGTGTTTTGCACGATGTTGAAGGATATAAAGGTCCCAGATGGGTATGCATCAAACATTTCTCGATGTGTTAGTGTTAAAGATCAAAGACTTTATGGTTTAAAGTCTCATGATTATCACATATTAATGCAAGATTTACTACCAGTAGCTGTTCGCGGTTGCATGTCGAGTAAGGTGACGTCTTGTATCATTGAACTTTCTAATATAATGAAAGCCATATGTGGGAAAGTTCTAATGGTTGAAGAACTTGATAAACTACAAGATCGAGTTGCCTTGACTTTATGCAACTTGGAGAAGATATTTCCGCCTTCATTCTTCACAATTATGGTGCATCTGTTAATTCATCTTCCTCACGAAGCAAGAGTCGGTGGTCCCGTTTTCTATCGATTGATGTACCCTATAGAGAGGTGTTAATTGAATTACACGTTTCAAATTACTACTGATTATACATTTGAATAAAATGTATTTACGTAGTATGTTGTTTTCTGTATAGGTTCTTGGGCAAGTTGAAGTCTTATTGTCGTAATAAGCGTTATCCGGAAGGATCAATTGCTGAAGGGTATTTGGCAGAGGAATGTATAACATTTTGCTCTAGATATTTGGAACATGTTGAAACAAGATGGAATAGACCAAATCGAAATGATGAGTTAGGTACTGATGACTTAACTCAACATTATTTGTTTGGAAGTTATGGTCAACTATTAGGGAAAGTTGAAATTGCACATTTAGATGACACGTCTTGGGTACAAGCACACCGATATGTTCTTTTCCATCATTATTTAATAGATCACTTTCGCACGTAAGTCTTTCGGACCCAATCCTAATGAAATCTCTTTATCTTTTATATTTATCAACTTTTAACGACATAATATTCTTTATAGTGAGTTTAAAGAAGTATTGAGATCTCGAACACGCTCCCGAAGATTAAATCAGCGAGAGCTACATAAGTTATTCACAGAAACTTTTCATGAATGGTTAGGCCAGACGGTAAGCAACTAAATCTTACGGAACACTTATAAATAATATATGTCTTGCTTTTTATATCGACATCAATGCAAATTAATTCACCATTCATGTGTAATAGGTTTGGAGTGGGAGAGAAGTTAGTGAAGAAGTTAAATGGCTTTCTCAAGGTCCGAATAGAATAGTTAAAAGATATAATGCCTTCCTCATTAATGGGTTCAGGCTTCACACGAAATCTCGTGAAAGATTAAGGAGGACACAAAATTGTGGAGTCGTAGTTACCTCATCAACTACAAGTTATTCTACTGTAAGGGATAATAATTCACAGGATGGAGAGGTCGATTATTATGGAAATCTTACGGACATTATTGAGTTAGATTATTATGGAAAACGAAAGGTTGTGTTGTTTCGGTGTGACTGGGTTGATGTAAACAGATGTATAAAAAGAGATAAATTCAGGTTTTCAATGGTGAATTCCTCTCGAGTAATTCACACGGGTCAACGTTTGATGGATGAACCATATGTATTTTCCTCTCAAGTGAAACAAGTATTTTATTGTCACGATCCAATGGATGACGGTTGGTATGTTGTGCTTCGAAATACTCCTAGAGACTTGATAGACATCGGGGATGGAAGTAGAGATGACATTGAAACAAGATCAGAGTGTTTACCTCTACTACCACAAAACTTAGATGAAACTATCAGTAATACAACACAATTTCAATGGGTTCAGGAGGACGTTGATGAAGATATTTATGACAACTGACATTACATAAGACTGTTGTACGATTTTATATCTTCATTTATTTATTTATAATGTTATAACCCTTAACATGTTGTCTTTCAATGTATTCATTAATTAAATCATTTTTTATTACTCATGTTTGTTTATTACAGATATAATGCCGAGGAGAAAAATATCTGATTTGTTCGAGCTTCTGAAGACCATGAAGAAAGAAATAACGAGGAAACGAATGCACCTGAGTCTTCCGAAGTTCCTGAAACTGTTGAAGAAGTAGAAATTCAAGGTAATCTTCGAAACTTTATTTACTACTTTGTTCATTTTCAAAACTGACATTTAATAATTTCTTATATAGTTGAAAATGCTGGAACGCGCAAGACTCGAGGACGTACAACTTTAAAGGAATTATACCAACTTCCTCCTGGGCATCGTGTCAAAGTTTCAAGAAACGATGTCGGTCAACCTATTGGCCCAGAATCACGTCTTCTAGCAGGTTACTTAGGCATAGTTGGACGTAAAGCGAATCTGTTACCGATCAATTATGAGTCATGGCGCAAAATGCCTAATAGTAACAAAAATCAAGCGTTGGATTTTGTTAAGGTAATAATGTCATTATAATAGATACTCTATATAAATTCAATACTAATTTATACTTACGGTGCACACTTATTTGCTGTATAGGAGAAATTTGTTTTAGAGGTCTCTGAAGATTATGTGAAGCAAGCATTAGGGAAGAGAATGGAGGGACCACAAGAGCTCCTTAAAGAAGAAATACTTCAAGAATGATCTCAGCCTTGAAGAGAAGTTGCAAACAGTCCCACCAGGAATGCTCAGGTACCAATGGGAAGATGCAGTCAGATTTTGGAGTTCTCAAAAAGGACAGGTATGATGTATTTTTCATAAATACTTGTAACAAAATTTAAATCATCAATATAAGTGGTTGTTTGACATTGTAGGACCGAGAGCATGTTGGTGTTGCTAGCAGGCAACAACAAAAGTTTACGCACACGGCTGGATCGAAGAGCTTTGCTTGTATAGCTCATGAGGAGATATTATAGATTATTGAAATAGTTTTTTTGTATTCCATGTACATACTAACTCATAGTAATTACATTATGGTACATTGTAGGAAAATACATCCGGTTCTAAAGTTGGTCGAATCCAACACTTCGACATGACACATACGAAGAAGGATGGCACTCCTATGACTGCTGACGCTGCAGAAATTATGGTACGTTTATTGGGTAGATGTTTTAAATTTACCTGACTTTATTTATATTTGTACCATGACATTTTTTATTTTAATTAATTATTCACTTTATTATTAGGAAAAATTGAGGGAGAAAAGGGCAGAGTATCATGCTACTGCTTCGAGTCAAGGTATTGTTAATGATGATGACATTGAAAACCAAGCTATTAATGACGTTTTGGGTCCTGAAAGATATGGTCGGGTGCGCTGTCAAGGATCATTCGTTACTCCCACCAAATATTTTGGATCCAGTTCATCACAGTACATGTCATCACAGTCTCGATATTCCCAATTAGAAGTTGGTCGTTTAAAAGAAAAGTTGGCTGAGATGGATCAACAAATGGCTAACTTGAAAGCAGAAAATGAAGCAAGGGAAGCAGAGAGAGCAGCAGCAGAAGCAGAGAGAGAAGTAGTTACAGCACACAGAGAGACAGCGACAGCACAGAGAGAAGCAGTGGCAGCACAGAGAGAAGTAATATATCAGCAGAGATGTGAAGAATTTGAAAAATGACTCAATGATATGATGCTGATGATACAAAAAACTCAACCTCAGAATCCACCATCGTAGCCTCATTTATGTTATGAGCATTATGTTAATGTTACTAAACCGTGTTTAACTTAACTTATATTACGTTAATGAAAACTTTTATTTATTATATTGGATTTGATGTTATTGTTGGTTTGTTTGTTGGATAATGGAACAGGTTGAAAAAACAGATTTGGGGTATTAAGCATAATTTTTAGAACTTTTAAATTCTGTGTTATTTAGCGGCGTTTGTAACAAAAAATGCTGCAATATACCATACATTTAGCGGCGTTTGTGATAAAAACGACGTTAAATCTCAAGACATATTGCGGCATTTTCGACGAAAATGCCGCCAAATCTCAAGAAATATTGCGGCATTTTTATCACGCCGCTAAATATCAACATCTTCTACGGCGTTTGTAGGAAAAACGTCGGTAAAAATCAACATCTACTGCGGCGTTTGTGAAGAAAACGCCGCTAAACATCAACACCTATTGCGGCGTTTGTTTGCCAAATGCCGTTAAATATCAACACCTATTGCGGCGTTTTTCTGCCAAACGCCGCTAAATATCAATACCTTTTGCGGCGTTTGTTGAAACGCCGCTATATGTTGTAACCTATTGCGGCATTTTTTGTTGAAAAACGCCGTAAACTTTAGCGGCGCTTTTAGCGGCGTTTGTCTTTACGCCGCAGGTATTTTTAGCGGCGCTTAAAAACGTCTATATAAGTAAAAAAAACGCCGCAACAAGCCACTTTTGCTGTAGTGATTATCACCTTGAATGATGTAACATGTAATTCATTAGCAATTTAATACGTGAAAATATCATGTTAATATTATATGTTGACCTTTAATCAACTAATAATTTTCATCCAACAAAGATCATTTTAACTAAAAATTAAGACATTTGTGAATTAAAGTGCTCTAACAAAAATAATAAAGGTCAAAACAATCATTTGACGAATAATTTTAGTATTACGCATAACAAATATTACATCCCTATTTATTCAATACTTTTTTTTTTAAATAATTATCTATTCTAGACTTCAAGTACAAGTAGGAGTGTTATTTCTCAACATATTATTTGTTTTATTTGATAATTTTTTTATCTCCATCTTATTCACCAAGAGACTATCAAAGGTTGTAACTTTGTGACCTTGCAAGCTTTATCCGAAAATACCAAGGTAAAAGTTATAATCCTTTCATCTCAAGCTTTCTTTCAAGCCCATAACAACAAAGTTTGATCATGGTTGCCATAAGTGGGGGTTTAGAACCCTTAGTGAATTAACTCGTGTTTGGTAAATTCAAGCTTTAGAAAGTATTCTTAACTTCTTCCCAAGCTCTTAGATGATTTAATACCTCATTTTCCTTGATTGTAATTAGTGAAAGAAGTTGGAGAAAGCTCCAAGACCAAAGGCAAGAAGAAGTTGGTGCTTGGATAAGTTGAGGTTATTTTTCAGTAGCTTAGGACTAAGGTAAGATACTTCTAACTCACCTATACCTTGTATATCATTATGTGTGCTAGATTAGCTTGTATAAGTTCATAAAGCATGGAAGTGAATTCATGGTAAATTGAGTTCTAAGTTGTTAAACATCATGAAAAATGACTCTTTATGACCCTATCAGCTTACATAAGACTTAAATAACACTTGAGGGCCTTAGATAGGTAAATGAGTAAAATGAGATGTCATCTTCATGCTTAAATAGAACATTTATGGGCTTGAGTATCAGTACTAGATGAACAATATCAATATTGTTCTTTAAATAGAAAAAACATGGGTTTTGGCTAGTGGTATAGATACCATGTTCATAGTGTATCGATACTATTTGTTCAGTATCGATACCTTGACATTTTTATGTAATCAAATTATTTTTTCACATTACATCGATCCAAACCCCAATTGCTAATTTTTAGTCACAATAGAAATGATTTTTGGTAACAAGTACTCCCTCGTCCCACTAAATGTGTTTATTGTTGACTTTTTAAAATTCAAAATTTTGAAACCTTGATCATGATTATTTTAAATATTTTAACCAATTAAATTTTATAGAATATATATTTAAAAATTATATGATTTAAAGTTCTCAAAATATATCTTTTCATATTTTTACAAATAATAAATTTTAAAAAATAAAGAGTCCAAATTAAAAAAATGAAAAAAAGTCAACAATGGACATATTTTATGAGAGAGATAGGGAGTAGTTTCTTTAGTCTCTTTAATAGTATATTTACAAATTGATAAAACTTTCTTCTTGTTAAAAAAATATTCTAACGACGATGTTTTCCATCACTAATAATTAATTCGGGTCGAAATAAATTTCCTTTGAAGGACGTTTTCGCTACAAATGGCATTCAATAACTTAGTAAATGTCTTGAGTGATGGGAAAGTTGTAAGGTAATTTTACTAGCAATTAGAGATGGACGAGGGGTGGGACTAGGGATGGTCACGAGATTAGGCTAGATAATTTTTTTAAAGACAAATTGGGTTCATTGTAACGCCCTGGATACCAGTTTAGTAGTTTTGTGTTGACCAAAGAATTTTTTTAATAGATTTATTTTAGCATAGAGGTTTGTTAGTTCGAAATGGAGTTTAATCGGGTAAGAAATTAGCCTTGTAGAAACTAAAAATGGAATTTTTAAGCTTATGATGAAAATAGAAGGACGTAGAATGTAATTTACCTATTTAGGAAAAACATGGATGATTTAGGAGGATTTCTAGTTGATTTTCACGTGGGTGTGGAGAGCTTGGGTAGACCATTTTTCTCTTTCTTATCCCAAATACTTCTTCTCTTTCCTTTCCTCTTTTTGTTCATTTGTTCTTCTTCTTTCAAGTTAGAGAAATAGAAAAGTTTGCACCTTTCTTCATCTCTTTTTCTAATCCAAAATATACAGGTAAGATTCTTAGTCTAGAGTTCTTTAGCTTCATGAAAAACTCACCATCTCCATAAATGGTATTATTGAGATCTCATGAGGTTTTGGAAGGGTTTCAACTACAAAGGCTCCTCTCATGGTTTCTATCTGATTTTCATGTGTTATAGTCATTGTTTAACATAATGTCTGTCATTTTCAAGTAGGAATTGTTTGGTGGCTTTTGGATGGTGGAAAAGTGGTGAAATAAACCCCCAAAGAGAAAGGAATTGAGAAGGTTAAATCTTAGAGGATCTAGAAAGGTATTTGGATAGCTAGGAACTGAGGTAACACACTATAACTCTTCCTTACCACTTGTATGTCATCTACATGAGTTGTTTGCTTGTATGGAGTGGAAGAGCATGTGGGGGTTTGGGTGATTCTTTTGTTGAAATTGATGTTTTTGGTGTTAAGTTGGAGTAAAAATGATATATAATGACCCTAATAACTTTTATAAGCTTTAATGATCAACTTAGACCTTAAAATAAGGGTTTAGGGTGAGTTTGGGGGTGTTTTCTGAGCAAAACAATGTGTTTCTATGTAATAGTATCGATATTGTTCATAGTTTGGGTGAAAATGGGTTTTATGGGTCTCGATATCGATACTATATTTTCTGGATCGGTATCGATACCACTAGTATCTATACCAGATAAATGGCTATTCATATTAGAGGATCAATATCCCCTACCAGATAAACTGGTATCCATACCAGATAAACTAGTATACGTATTGAAGATTGGGTATATATACCAAAGGCTTGGTATCAATACCCAAAGTTGTTTAGTAACTTCAAGATATTGAATAGATTGAAGAGTGAGAAGTTTAATATCGATTGAGATTGAGCATCTAGCTCGAGTGTGGGGGTTACTAAAATGCTCCTGAGGGCTAAAATTACCAAATTAACCTTATGTGTCTAAATGAATGAAATAATTCATACGCATAAAAGTTTGAGTTACATTGAAGTTTAATAAGGACTGATATATTTAGCTCAATAATGAGAGTATTCTCATGAATACTCGGTAAGAGTAATATAAATAACTAATATCAGGGTTTTTGGTTAGGTAGTATCAATACTCTATTCATAGAGTATCGATATTTTTTGTCGGGTATCGATATAAAAGGGTGAGATATCGATACCATCTTTAAGTTATAAATTTCAGTATCTAGAATTGGTATCGATACTCAGGACATATCGATACTGATTAAAGAAGATGTATGAAACTCCACATAGTGGTATCAATACTATAAGGCATTCTTAAATTCTAGTAGCCAGATTTAGTACCGGTACCAAAGGTGGGTACTGATACTCAGAGGTTAATACCGACACTAAAATGGTTTAGTGTCAGTACCATTGTACTAATTTAGAAAGAAGCCTAATCTTGAGTTGAGGACCTGAGAAAGGGTCTAAGATAACCAAAACCTCTCAATAAAACTTATAAGTGAAAACATTGAATAAATCATGTGATAATAATAAGAACTTTATGAAGTAAGATTCCATAAGACTTATACCTTTGTTTGATACTCTGTAAACAAAAAGGACACCTGAGTTACTTGTATATTACTATAATATACAAATCATCCCTTCGGTTCAAGGGTGAATCAAGGGAAGATTGATGAGAGCGACTAGAGAGTCGTTATTGATTAACCAACCCCGAGTCAAGTGTTGGGCTAGTAAAATAATATACCAAGTGCATAGAAAAGAGTATTAACTACCTTGAGGGAATAAACACTAAAAGATTAATAAGCCCTTGGATAACATTATAGATGAAAGAACGAGAGAGATAATAACGGGTTGACCTCACTCGATTCTGATAAACTAGTGAGTAGCCAAGCTACCTTGACTACCCTTGTGTGACATTGATTGAAGTGTTTGGCCTATAGGCACCCTTGTATGTTTGCGTGTATACAATGATTGTTTCGCTTGCTAGAAATATCTGGATATATCCAAGTTAGTGCCTATGTACTTAAAAGAGCAAGTTAGACATAGACTCTGATGCTATGTGACCCTAGAGGTGTCCTAGGTATTGGGTAATGAGGGCCTTTCTAGATGAAGACTTTGATGTTGTATGACCCAAGTTTTATCTAGGGTAACTTGGGTAGGATAGAGGGGTGTGAGTTCTGATATGCTAAGTGATCCTCAGACTACACCATGATGCATACCCCTGTTAGTGTGTATGATGATTGATTGTTGTATATGATGATGCATAGTTGTAAGATATTATGGTTAGAGACCCAATATGCCTATGCTCATGGTGATGCCCTTAGGAGTATAATAAGGGAAGCATGAGACTTCTACCATTTTGATAATGGATATACTTTGGATATATGACTAGGTACTATTTATGGTATTGTTAGTATTGATTCCTTGACTGTATTAGTTAGTATGTTTATGTTATGAATGCATGTAGTATAATAGAGGTATTGTGTGGCATGGGGATTACGAGCTTAACGTTCAGAATGTATTTTTTTCGTAGGTTATAGGCCACGTGAAGTGCAAAGGAACAACGTTATCATCATAGGAGTCCCAACGGAGTACCAGAGTACAATGATGACGGCTTAGTGGGAAATGTAGAGGTCATGATTTGAAATAAGCCGACTTGTAATATTTTAGTTATTTATTTTGTTTATCGATTTTTTAAATTAGGGCCATGTTTTTGTAAATTTTTATAGTTTTATACCTTGTGTAAATATTTCAAAAGTGAGTATAGTTTTAGCATAAAAAAAGACATGGGTTAGTGATTTCGTGATTCCTTGTGACACTCAAATCCTTTGGATTTGGTCGTTACATTCGGGTCGGATCGAGTTTGAGTTTAGGGTAAAAAATATATGACTCCATCTGACCCATAAAATAATATAAATTCACCTTATATTTAAGGATAATTGCAATAATAATAAACCTTTATATATTATTATTTCAATTAGATCTCTATTTTTATTAAATAAAATAATATTTTTATAAATATATTTATTTCTTGTTGGGTCAAGTCGGGTTCGGGTCGGGTGAAGTCACCCCTAAAGTCGAATCGAGTTGGGTTTCAAGAGTAGGGTATATATTTTCGATTCGAGTCAGGTTGACCGAAAACCCTACTTGACCCATGCCTATCCCTAGGTGGGATAGTTGTCCCTCGAAATTTAAAATTATTATATATTTTAAAGTTTTTATGTATTTTTTATTGAAAATATGTTTTTTCATATAAAATTTATTAGTTTGTTTTTCCTTAAAATTTAATAAATTTTCTCCTAACATGAAATCATGCATTCATCCGTATTGCCAGTCATTTATCATGACTAAAACTTTCACACTAGAAAGTGTTTGTAGATTTTTTTTTATTGCGACACGTAGATTGATGTCGCTATAAATATTTCGTCACTATATATTTCTAGTAACTATTCATGTAATTTGTATCTTTTCTGAGAGTGGGTGATAATTGCATTACTTTTAACAATAAATAGGCATAATGTTAAAATTAATTCTCATGGTTTATTCAAATGATTATTTTAGTTACATTTTTTAAATATTTCTGTTACAATGATTCATATTGGATGAAAATTATTAGTTGACTAATAATCAATACGTATTGTTGATGTTGCATTTTCACATGTACTTAATTGTTTACGTGACACATAATAATGTCATCACCTATGGTGACATAACTATTTCCTTATCATTACCTTAGGTGATATGATATATATCATATCATTATCTTAGGTGACGTGACACATATTATTATCTTGAATGATGTGATATATAACATATAATTATCTTGAATGATATAACACATGTCACATTATCAACTTGGATGATATTTCATATGTCACATCTATAATTGAACACATAAAATATCACATCAGTAACATACATTAATCGTTAATCAACTAATTATTTTCATCTAAAAATCCAACAATGATTATTTTAACATTAAATTAAAACATTTGACACTAAATATTAAAATAATAATAAGGATCAAAATAATCATGCAAACAAAACATTAAAAAACTAATATTAACCTCATGCGAAATAAATATTACATCCCTATCTATTCGAATATAAATTTTATAGAAACCCTTCACTTTATTTTATATTAAAAATCATAATTAAAACAAATAGGAATGTTATTTGTGAACACATTATTGGTTTTAACGGATAATTTGATCTCTGGCATAGTTTATTTAAACAAAGAGAGAAAAAAATTACTTATTTTGGAGATGGCTCCTTTTATATAATCCATCTTTCTAAATCAAACAAGACATTAATGATCATTTACATGATATGGTATGATTGACGTCGCATACCTGAATGAACAGTAAGCTCCAAACTTGCAAAAAGAATTATCATTTACCATTCCAAAATTTTGAAGAGAAGAATGATGCATAAATTGACAGAAGTCATCCATCAACAGTATATCAGTACGCAACCTCTTCAAAATGGTTGGCTAATCATCTCTATGTATCTTTTTCCTGGGTGCCCCAAAATGGATGGAGCAAAAAAATACTAGCATATGGAATTTCCCAAACAAAGCTAGAATTCCCATCACCCGCAAAACTTATAAATCCGAACGACTAATGGCCTCCTTAGCCTGCTGAACCAAGCATATAAATCCCTCCACATCCAGGAAGCTGAAATCCATCACCTTTTTAACAGAAATAATACACTCAGTGTTGTGTGTTTTTTCCAGGGATGCCTTTGCTGCTGTAAAAGCGCTTTGGGATTTTCTTGTAGCCTCCATAGCAAAAGATATTGCCTGTGTCTGCGGAACAGGAACATATTAAAGCACTTACCCCACTTGAACCAACTTATTAGACTTAACATAACATTGACAGATTTTCATTTTCCATCCTAAACCGAAGCTTGACAATTAAAAAGGAAAACAGATAAATCTACAACAAGTAGGTTCAGACTGCAGACATCAATCTACTGCACCGTATTAGGCTTATATACCCATTAGCCTTTTTGGCACTCCATTCAAACTATCGTCTTATTTCCACCACAATCACATATATCCAAGTCCAAATACCTCAAAACAACTTAAGGGTTTGTGTGCAGTAGCTCGTCTACTTAGGAAGTAGGAACATTCGAGGAGCAAAGCATTGCATATAGACAGTTACTAAAGTAAATACTCGGTGTAAATCACTGCCTAATAAAACATATAAACTAATTGATTTAAACAAAAAAGAGCAAGAAAGAGAAGGAAAATTTGGCAATCTGAATCAACTTACAAAGTCGACCAACCGAACAATGGCATCGGCCCCACCAACATGTGAATCTAAACCCTTGGCTAATGGAGCCTTTTCCACGGTTTGTTGATTATTTAAGTTGTTATCTACATCTGAATCAGAAGATGATGGAGATTCACCTGGAAGAAGGCATAAAAAAAAAAACTAAGGTTCCATCTTAACTAAAATAGAGTTTTTAGAGAGAAAAATAATCTGTTACAGTATATTTTATGTTAGACCCAGTAAAACATGATATGCAGCAAGAATAAGAGCTCTAGCCACATCAGGAAATATTCACTCGTTGCAGCTTCAATGGGACTTAAACCAGTTAAACAAGCATTGCTGATTGCCCTAAAATATAAAACGAAGCCCTGGTAATCACCTTCTCGATGTAGTCTGCTTTATCAAGTTATTCAGTTAGGTGAATCATCTAATTAAACTAGGCAAGGAATAAGAAATGGTATTCGCTAGAAGATGAGACGAACACAATTATTGCCAGTGATTCAAACTTCATAAGTAGATATTATCAAGTGGTACCAAATGTGCAATCAATCACACAGAAAAACAAGCCTGCTGGCTACTAACCTTGGGGAACCATCTGAAGAATTGCTTGCAACTCATTCCAGTCACGGCGGCTAGTAGAAGCATTGCAGTAAACAACTCTCATGTATGCTACATGCATGCATTTATAGGCCAAAGCAGCAGCTGCCATTTCTCCACTTTTTTCAAATTCTTGGGCACACATTCTGTGAAGCATTGAGCAAGATACAGGAATTCGTAAACACTCCTAAATGTAAATATGAACAGACTAATCTAATGAAGTTCACAAAAAAACAGTTTCCTATCACTTCTGAAGCATTTACGTACTCGCAAAGTTCTGTGGCAGTGCCATATATCTGCATGTGGTTTTTGTCGCCATGTGTACCACTCTCACTATTGTTACTCTCTAGACAGGCAGCAACACCAAGAAACTTGAGAGCAGCTGTGAAGTATATCTCATTACTTTCAAAAGCAAAACCAGAACTCTGAAAGACAATGAAATGGTAGTAAACAGTTAGAATAAGAAAAACCTTATCAAATAACTTTGAGAAACTGGCGTACTATGTGTTAGGGAAAAAAATCAGTAAACGAACCTTAAGACGATCAGCATAATATCTAAGCTTCTCAGCATCATTCAGGGCAATATTTTCTGTCTGGTTAGAGGAGTTTTCTCTTACATGACAGTGAGCCATACGCAAGTCAGGTATGTGTTTCCCCGAACTGTGGTTAGATCCATTCTTGCTGCCAGCTTTTCCAGGAAGTTTTAGAGCCTCAGACGAATCAACATTACAAGAGCCTTTAACTGAAAACCCGTGAGAAACAACTCCCTGTTCAGCTTCTGGTGCTGTTAGATGGCCCTTTATTTCTTGCTGACTTTCGACTTCACAATGCAAAGATGATTTTGAGATTCTACTTATTGTCTCCACTTGCATTACTTTATTTTGACCCTTAGGATCAACATCTGACTGATACTTCATGTTCTTTCTTGAACACAAATCTTTCTGTTCATCCGCTGGATCATTAACCTTCATCTTATCTTCAGCAGAACTTTCACTGTTCTTTATCTGGGAACCCTCGTCAGATAACGCATTGACGCTTGCCAGAACTTCCATTCTTCTGACTTCTTCAGTGCCACCAATCAAATGATCCATGCTTTTCCTGTGTAATGCGCCTTTATGATCACTTATACTACGGATCTTTTAATCAATGAAGCTCAAAGGAGCCAAGGATAAAGAAATACCTTGCTGGAAATTGGAGAAGAAATGGAAATCACCAAGAATGCAAGAAGGGAAACTAGCAAGAAGAAGAATGAAGTTAAGATGGAAATCAAAGATGAATCTTGAAGAAATTGAAACAAAATTTAACGAAGGATTGAGAGGATTTGGAGAAGAAGATTTTCGGCCACAAGGGAAGAAGAGAGGATAACAAATTGTGTTTGGATGAACAACGAAAAGAAGAAGAAACTAGTTATAACAAATCTTGATTAATGAATGAAAAGACAATTAAAATGAGTTGGAATGAAATGAATTCCAAGGGGAATTCGGAATTCGAAAGGAAGCTCACGGCAAAGATGAAGAAAATGGAGGGAAAAATAAGTAGTCTTGGTATTATTGTTTCGTAGATTTTGATATTTGATTCCAATTCAATTTAGTCACTGAATCTGAATTTTAAAATAATTCAATTAAATTTATTAAAAATCAGTTTTAATATTCAAAATCGTTTTAAAATATTATAGAAATATTTTCTCACTTTAGAATTCCAAAAATAATATTTTTTTTTTCATAAATCACAAAAGTTATCCGATTATCAATCTGAAATTACTAATCCGAATTTTGAGACGTTATATTTTTGGATAAAATTTGTGTAGTTTTTTTATATATATTTTTGTCCCTTTTTTTTCCTTCCTTTCACTTTGGTCTCAAAAAGGGCAAACATTGTAAATTTTGATTGAACATGTTATCACATCAACAAAGGTGCATCCATCTAAGAAGGGCCCACCCACCATCTGACTTGGCTCATGCTCGTACAAATATATGACTTCGACATTTGGTGCACGCATTTATTTTCTTTAGAAAAAAACTCGTATAATTTTCTACATTTTTTGTCCCTTTTTTCATTCTTTTACTTTGGTCTCGAGCATGAAAAACATTGCATATTCTGATTAAACTTTTTGTCAATGTCAGTAAAGGTGGGCTCAGTTAGGAGCGACCTCCATCCATCTTGGCTCGTACTCGAACAAATACGAGTCTCCAATACATACATACATACATATAGTCATATATATTATAAATTTAAGGGTAAACTATACAAATGATTATTAATGTTTGAGTAAGTTTTCGTTTTATACACTGAAGTTTCAAAAGTTACAAATTGGTCACTAACGTTATTGATTTGTTACAAAGTAGTCATTAACGTTAGGGGTGTAAACGAGCCAAGTCGAGCTCGAGTATTGCTGAGCTCGAATCGACTCGAAAACTCTGAAATTGAGTTCGACTCGAAAACTCGCAAGTTTAAAATTTTTAAGCTCGACTCGAACTTAAAATCCCGAACAGAAGCTCGTGAGCAGCTCGAAAAGAAGATGAAAAAATTCTTAAACTTAAATAGAATGAAGCCTCAAACTCAAACTCGAACCTGAACTTTAAATACATGAAAGTCTTATTGTATTTCTTTTATAAAAAATCAACACATAAATGTTAATATTATTAATAATTTATTTTTAAAAAAATAAATTCTTAATATATATATTTTCGAGCTGCTCACGAGCTTTTCGAGTCGAGTATCAAGTAGCTCGTTTCGGCTCGTTAAGAATTCGAGTCAAGTCCATTCGATCCGAGTATTTATAGAGCCTTGACCGAGTTGATCTTGAGTAGCTCGCGATCTGTCTCGTCTCATTTACAGCCCTAATTAACGTTGTCCATTTATTATAAATTGGTCAATCAACAGTAACAACCGTTAATCTTCTAGCGAATACCATTTCTTATTCCTTGTCAAGTTTAATTAGAAGATTCATCTAACTGAATAACTTGATAAAGCAAACTACAGCGAGAAGGTTATTACCAAGGCTTCATTTTATATTAAAGGGCAATCAGCAATGCTTGTTTCGCTGGTTTAGGTCCCATTGAAGCTGCAACGAGTGGATATTTCCTGATGTGGCTAGAGCTCTAATTTTTGCTGCATGTCATGCTTTACTGTGTCTAGCATAAAATATACTGTAACAGTTTATTTTTCTCTCTAAAAACTCTATTGTAGTTGAGATGGAACCTTAGTTTTTTTTGGATGTCTATACTGACAATCATTTAGTATGGATAAAACTTCCATGCTATAATGTGTTTGCAAAGATCATTCTTATCATAAATAGTATATTTATGGCTGAAATTTATCTCTTAAACTATTTAAAGATCAGTTGTTCTCTTAAAAAGAATATTTTTACGACAAGCAGATTTCTGTCACTACAGATATTTCGTCACTATATCTATTTAGTAACTATTCATGTAGTTTGTATTTTTTTCGAAGAGATTGGGTGGAAATTACATCACTTTTAGCAACAAATAGATATAATGTTAAAATTATTCAAGAGCAATTTCGAGTATTTTCATTCGAGGGAACATCTCAGTTAAATTCACATCCAGGACTCGGGATACTGTAGCAATATGTTAGCAAAGTAGGCAATCATGTAATTGACGTGGTAGGTAGATACAAGTAAAATGCAGTGAGGCTTAAGTGAGGCTTGTCGTAAAGCTGCTTATCTGTCCCGTAGACAGAAAGGCTCGTCACGTGACTGTCTCTGCTTTTGGGGAGTATATCCTGAGGAAGGTTATTTGACAGAGTTGAACAATTCACTTCTTGCTCTGAGTCCGAATTTTCTGCCCTACAAATGATTTCAGGCTGTATATTTCTAGCAAATTTGGATAGGGAGAACTGGTCAGTAGTTCGTGATGGGAGCATTATTGAAGGAGCTCACGACGTTATTAGAATGGCATAGTAAGGAATTCACAAATTGGAATTATAAAGCAAGAAGGGTTTGGAGTTCCTGGCGAAGCTGAGCGTATCATACTGCGGTAGATGTTGGATGCACAAGGGCTTCTAGAGGCTAACAGTTTGGAATTGCTGTATTCATAATAGCCTTTGCATTAGGATGGCTGGAGTTGCTACACTGGTTTGAGGGAGTTGACAGTGTATACTATAGGCTCTCGATTCCCTTTTTTTTCTACAACGTTAGCTTCGATTTTACTCTCTGTTTTGTAATGATCTTTGATGTATTGGTTTGTAAGATGTTATTGTTCCCGTTATTTTTTAATGAATTGCATCATCCAACACTCTTTTCTTTATTCACTTTTTTCTCCCTTCATTGTCGTGATTTTCTCCTTTCATTGCCGTGATTTTACTCGACAATATCAAGTTAAGAGGAGGAGATTCTTAATGAGATGTTTCATATATTTTTATTTTTATTCATATTGAATGAAAAATGTTAATTAACTAATAATCAATGTATATTGTTGATATAACATTTTAAAATATAACGTTTACATAGCACATATAATACCATTTTCTTTGATGATGTTACTCTAAAAATATTATTAAGTGATGTGACAAATATCACATCATTATCTTAAATGATGTAATATATTATATCATCTTGAGTGTTAGATAATGTGACATATTATATCTTGAGTGTTGTAACATATGTCATCTAAAAATACAAAGGAACTTGCAAAAAGAATTATCATTTACCATTCCAAAATTATAAAGAGAAGAATGATGCATAAATTGATAGAAGTCATCCATCAACAGTACATGGAATTTCCTCAAAATGGTTGCCTAATCATCTCTATGTATTCTTTTTCCCTGGGGGCCCCAAAATAGATGGAGCAAAAAAATACTATATGGAATTTCCCAAATAAAGCTAGAATTCCCATCATCCACAAAACTTAAGGGTTACCGTGCTTAAAAATGTCAACAAGGTGAAAAAAATAAGAAATATACATTATCAAAATTTTGCAGATTAGTCTCACTTTGTACACATGTACAGAGAGGCAACATGCACCGGAGTCTCTGGTTGTTTCAAAATGAGGTCTAAGCAGGCATCTTTTTCCCCTTCAAACCGAAAAAAGACAGCATATACATGGTAACTTATTCTCAAGCACCGCCTACACCCGAACGACTAATGGCCTCCATAGCCTGCAGAACCAAACATACAAAGCCGTCCACATCCTGGAAGTTGAAATCCATCACCTTTTTAACAGAAATAATCCACTCGGTGTTGTGTGTTTTTTCCAGGGATGCCTTTGCGGCTGTAAAAGCGTTTTGGGATTTTCTTGTAGCCTCCATAGCAAAAGCTATTGCCTGTGTCTGCAGAACAGGAACTTATTAATGCATTTACCCCACTTGAACCACCTTATTAGGCTTTACATGACATTGACAGATTTTCATTTTCCATCCTAAACCGGAGCTTGACAATCAGAAAGGAAAACAGAAAAATCCACCGTATTAGGCTTATATACCCATTATCCTTTTTGGCACTTCATTCAAATTATCGTCTTATTTCCACCACAATCACATATATCCAAGTCTAAATACCTCAAAACTACTTAAGGGTTTGTGCACAGTAGCTCGTCTACCTAAGAAGTAGGACCATTCGAGGAGCAAAGCATTGCATATAGACAGTTTCTAATAATTACTAAAGTAAATACTCGGTGTAAATCACTGCCTAATAAAACATATAAACTAACTGATTTAAACAAAAAAAAAAGCAAGAAAGAGAAGGAAAAAATGGCAATCTGAATCAACTTACAAAGTCTAGCAGCCGAACAAAACTTGGGCAGTTTCTAGCATCAATGACGTGGGCCCCGCCAACATGTGAAACTAAACCCTTAGCTAATGGAGCCTTTTCCACGGTTTGTTGATTATTTAAGTTATTATCTACATCTGATGCAGAAGATGATGGAGATTCACCTGGAAGAAGACATCCAAAACAGAAAAACTAAGGTTCCATCTTAACCCCCCAAAAAAGTCCTTTTAGAGAGAAAAATAATCTGCTACAGTATATTTTATGTTAGACCCACTAAAGCATGACATATAACAAGAATTAGAGCTCTAGCCACATCAGGAAATATTCACTCGTTGCAGCTTCAATGGAACCTAAAACAGCAAAACAAGCATTGCTGATTGCCCTTAAATATAAAACCAAAGCCCTGGTCTTGCTGTAGTTTGCTTTATCAAGCTATACAGTTAGGTGAATCTTCTAATTAAACTACACAAGGAATAAGAAATGCCATTCGCTAGAATATGACACGAACATAATTATTGCCAATGATTCAAACTTCAAAAGTAGATATTATCAAGTGGCACCAAAAGTGCAAATAATCACACAGAAAAACAATCCTAGCTACTAACCTTGGGGAACCATCTGAAGTGTTGCTTGCCACTCATTCCGGTCACGGCAGCTAGTAGAATCTTTGCAGTAAACAACCCTCATGTATGCTACATGCATGCATTTATAGGCCAAAGCAGCAGCAGCCATTTCTCCACTTTTTTCAAATTCTTGGGCACACATTCTGTGAACTTGAGAAGTCAGAATTGAGCAAGATAAAGAATTCATAACCGCTCCTAATGTAAATATAAACAGACAAATCCAATGAAGTTCACAAAGAAAAAACAGTTTCCCATCACTTCTGAAACATTTACGTACTCGCAAAGTTCTATGGCAGTGCTATAAATTTGCATGTCGTTTGTGTCACCATGTCTACCAATCTCACTATTGTTACTCTCTAGATAGGCAGCAACACCAAGAAACTTAAGAGCAGCTTTGAAGTAAATCTCATTGCTTTCAAAAGCAAAACCAGAACTCTGAAAGACGATGAAATGGTAGTAAACAGTTGGAATAAGAAAAACCTTATCAAATAACTTTGAGAAAGTGGCATTCATGTGTCAGGGAAAAAAATCAGAAAACGAACCTTAAGACGATCAGCATAATTTCTAAGATTCTCAGCATCATTCAGGGCATTATTTGCCGTCTGGTTAGACGAGTTTTCTCTTACTGGACTGTGAGCCATACGCAAGTCACGTATGTGTTTCCCCGAACTGTGGTTAGATCCATTCTTGTTGCCATCTTTTCCAGGAAGTTTTATAGCCTCAGCCTCAGACGAATTAACATTACAAGAGCCATTAACTGAAAACCCATCAGAAACAACTCCCTGTTCAGCTTCTAGTGCTGTTAGATAGCCCTTTATTTCTTGCTGACTTTCGACTTTGCAATGCAAAGATGATTTTGAGAATCCACTTCTTGTCTCCACTTGCATTACTTTAGTTTGACCATCAATATCCCGGATCAGGTTTTTCTCAGGGGCATTCTTCCCCTTTGTGCTGCATGCAGCAACAGATTTTGAGTCAACATCATGCTTTTTATTTGATCGGGCTTCTTTCCTACTGCCACTTGACCAATATCCTGAAGGGTCCCTCCTTACAACATAGTTCTTCTCACCCATGTTAGGTTTTGCCAAATTGAGTTTGCATTCAGAAACTGTTTCTTGAAGACATCCATGACCCTTGGGACCAACATGTGACTGATACTTCATGTTCTTTCTAGAAAACAAATCTTCCTGTTGATCTGCTGGATCAACCTTCATCTTATCTGCAGCAGAACTTTCACTGTTCTTTATCTGTGAACCCTTGTCAGATTCCTGAGAAAACGCATTGACCAGGCATTCCCTGTTCACTCTATCCTCACCATGGGGCTGTTCTAGAGCATGCTGTCCATTTTCTGCAAAACGTCTATCACCATTGCCCAAATGGCTATTCCCCAATCTAGAAGGTTTTGTTTTAATACTAATTTTGCAAACAGAATCCCTATTTTGACAATCCACGGTAGAATATTTATGTGATTTAGAATTAAAATCACTTGACACTTTCTCTTTCATTTCTGGAACAGATTGAACATGCTCAACAGTACCTTCTCCATCCCAACATCTACCAGAATTGCCACTTGGAGGAATGTCAGTATTAGCAGCAGCATTCTTCCCTGAATGCTCCTCCCCTTTGTTCAATGCAAACTTTCCAGGATATGAGGTCCTCATGGGAGACGAAGAAACTGACTCGACTGGTGAACCCCTTGCTTCTTCAAAGTTTAATCTTGTGTTATGAGAACCAGAAACCTTTGAAGAGCTAGACATTGCAGCCTTCAAAATTTGTCCAGTTTCAGAATCCCTTCTCAAAGAATCAAGGCCATCCAAAGTTTTTTGGGAAGAGGACTTTTTCTTCTGTTTTCTAAGTTGTTGGTTCCTATCAATGCTTCTGACTTCTTCAGTGCCACCAATCAAAGGATCCATGCTTTTCCTGTTTAATGTGCCATTACCATCATTTCGAAGGGACTGCTTCCCCTCAATCTTTGAAACTCGTGATTTCTTTCCATTCCTAAAGCCACTCTCACTACTTTCTTCCTTCATATATAACTTGTGCCCGTTTTGACAGTCCTCCCGGTCTTCCAATTTCCTTTTCTTCACAGGAGCCATTTTATCATTTATTTTCATGTCTAATGGCATACCATCAGATGAGGCCTGAGTTTGATCCACAACTTTCTTAACAGAAACTACTGATCTTTCTTTCAAATCATGCTTTACATCGCCAGAATTGAAGTACTCATAATTCTGTATAGCTTTTCCATTTGCTTGAGTTCGCAAAGCAGTGCTTGTGTTAAGGCCCACTGTTCTGATGTCCAAGCTAGAACTCTGGCATTTATCAGTGGTGTATACAACTTCTGTTTTGGCTTTCTTTGAACCTTCATTCGGATACAGACCAGACTCCCTCTTGTTTTTCATCTTTGCTTGCTTGGTCACTCCTACAATCAAACAAATGCCCAAAAAATAAACAACTAGTCTCTCAATATAAAAGTTCAACCGATAGTATAATTTAGGCTCTCAAATGGATTAAACCTGCAACTGGATTCTTTTCATTTTGCTGAAAGCTTGTTTTCTTTGTGAGATTTGATTCAATAGGAACCTGGGTCATGTTCTTTAAGAACCTATTTTTCAAAGATTCTTGCTGCTGGTTCTTTTTAGTTTTTGACATCTGGCTCAGGCCACCTTTACTCGCTTTGCACAATTCTTTTGTGCCACGGTTCTTGCTTTGAATTGATGATACCTGAGAATTGAAACTAGAGTTTTTCTGATCAAGATGCTGAAGATGAGCTGACAAGGTTGGGTTATTTTGATTCTCAGCAACCGGTATCTGGTACAATGCATTGAGAGCTTTCGTTGTTTCATCTTCACTAATGTCGCACCGGTTCATTCCAGGCCTATACAAAAATTTCAACAAAAATCAGCAGAAGTAAAATTACAAGAACATGTTCACAGCTCACAGAAATACACAACGCATCTATGAATGTCACCATGCATTTCTACTTATTTACACATCAAAAAGCATCAGGTGCACTAGCAGATAAATGCACATGGGGTGTACTCAAACAAAGGGAAAAGCATTCACAACAAAATCGTTATTTCATGCACATCTTAGGAACTTACAGCCAGTTAAGCATGCTACACAACCACTTCTCAGGGAGTTGTTCAGGTCTAGTATCAAAAGGCAAAAGTCGCCACTTGTGACAACGATCACACTGAACCCAGTTTTCTTCTATGAGAACAGGAGCAGCTGCTGTCAATTCTGTTGTCTGCGAGGCAAGTGTCTTATCGGTGAGATGAAGAACCACGCCAGGGGCATCCACTCCCAACAGCTGGTTGTCAACTGTTCTGTCGCTAAAAATTTCTTTTGGCCTACTGTGAACAAGCCTTGTTGATGAATCCATTTTGTCAAGTTTTTTTTGAAATTGGTGTCAAATGCATCTCTATGATTATCTCGGACCTTATCCTTCAGCAACTTCAACTTATGCATCTTACTTTTACCTGAAGAAAAACTCTGACTAGATCTGGTGGTATCTTTAGGTGTTGCACCCACATCAAGTCTCAAACTTTCCTTCATTGAATCAGCAGAAATTCGCCCAGCATTTTCACTACCTTTTGACTTTTTTCCCACGAACAATGTGTTTTCAGGGGGAATAGTTATTTCATTCTCATGAAACGTAGCTTCTTGACCAACCTTTGCTTTTGAATATTCCTTACGCTTTAAAGGGGCAGTATTCTGGTTGCATTTACTGCCACCATAATCCACAAGGTCAAGTGAAGCATTCTTATCAGAACTTAGTACACTCTGTTCCCGAGCCTTTTCAACTGAACAGCGCTGAATATCCTGTTTTTTCTTCTTGCCACTAGATCTATTCCTTCCAGATATTGACTCCAAATCCTTCTTTGATGAATCAGAGGAAAATAATCCACCTCTTGATCCATCCTGATTGGCATCCACAGAAATGTCGCATACACTAGGTGTGCCATCCACAGCGCCAGCAACGCTCACTGAATTAGATAGAGATGCGTGTTTCAAGTCATTAGCCAGCGACTCCTTCCCTCCTGCAATCTTGTTTTCCGACTTCTTTCTTATGAGCAACTGCTTATCATTCTCAACCTTCACGCAATTTCCATGCTTCGATTCCAGCACCTTTTTGCTTTTCGCAATTAAAATTTTTGTTTTCTTCTCACTGGGTTCTTTTCCATTACCCAAAATGGACTCATCTATTAACCCAGAAGAATTTCCTCGACATCCCTTAAGCATGGGAATAGTTGTAATTTCTCTAGAAGGTCCTTCCTTCTCCTTCCTTAATAAGCGTAGCAGGCTGCCATTAAGAGGAGATATGAGTACACCACCAGGGACATGGAAGGAAGTCATAACCTGTATAAAAGCATAAAACATTAACACGCCCTTCTTAGTTCATACACAGACATATTAAACAACCAACAGAACCTCTACCTGAAGAATTTTAGTAGGTGATTCATTTGTAGCTCCTGGTGAAGCCGTAACTGCTCCACTTTCATCAGGACTGTTCCCCAACGACGAAGATGGAGAATCATCAAGCCCAAGGCCACTATAGATTGCAGAGTTCTTTTGAACTTTGTTATCAGATCCCACCTTAATTCGGACCTTCAGTGTCTTCTGATCAGTGGGAATCTCAGCTCTGTTAAAACTCACATCCTTTAAGGCAGACTTCCCAGCAACATGATTAAAAGACAAATGAGAATCATGTTTAGCTGCAATATTTCCACTTGAACAGGAAGCATTCCCAGGTCCCAAAGTTAGGGGTGCACTTGGAGGAGCTTTTGAATTCTGGAATGCAACCTGTATCGTACCAGAATCAACAGCAACCAATTAAGCAAGAATTTCAGAAGCTGTCTAGGCAACAGGTAGGTACATCATCTTCCAAAAAAAATTATCAAATATAGAATGGGGATAGTGATCATATACCGCCATGGATAAATTGTTTGTAGATCTTTGTGTGCTGGAGTTCCCCTGTGGTGTCTTTTGATGTGATAATCTTGAAGGAGAACGTTCATAGGTAGGTAAAAATGAGCCATACCCACCAAATTTTGCACCTGTTAAGAAATTTTAGTCTTCATCATCATCTTCAAACATCAGCCTTGCAATAGTATTTTAAGTTTGTACAACTTTGTTCAAGAACTTACCCAAGGTTTCTGCAGAAACACCACCTTCAAACTCTTTCCGAAAATGACCCAAAACGTTTTTAATCTTCTCATCCTTTAAGAAATGAAATCTCACATTACTAGTGGAATAACACAGAGAACGTTGAAAACTGTATGTTAAAGCTGATATATATTGAATTACAAATGGGCACAAGTATTAGTATCGTCTCAAAGTCCAACCTTGAAATATTGGCTTAATATTGCAAATATGAATTACAACGAATAAATTAAGAGAATTAATAAAGTTAAATCACATTTAGCATTCAAACAAACACCATCATCAGCCTAAAAAATTCTGAACGTGAAGTTTTAAGATCATTCAGACATAAAATTTTATCATGCATCAAATTGTTGCTGAGAAACAGGACAACATTCTAACACTATCCCATTGCATAACTAACTAGAAAAGTGAACAAAGACACCAACGGGGCATTAAAACATATTCTTCTAGTTCTATTACATTCCTAGAGATGAAAACTTCACCTTGCTAAACCAAGCATTTATCTACAAAAGCATGTCAAAAAACTGTATACTAAGTCCGCAAAGAACATAACATCTCATCCTCAAAAAGTTGACTTCAACACTTCGGTAAAACAATGATCCAACACCACAAAACCTAAAGCCTAGTAAGATTCTAAATTTCTAAATCATATGAAGCACAGCTTATTCTAGTTAGTAGTTTTATTACCCCTTATGTCTAATAAACCCAATATTAATCATAATTTCAATTAGCCGTTCCTTCCAACAACACTTAATAGAACTGCATTGCCTACAAAGTGGCACATGAAGCTTATATATTTACCATATTCAATTAAAATGGGCACAAGAAGCCAACTATTACTATCATCTCAAACTCCATTCTTTTAAGGAACTCAATAATAACGTATGAAACTAATTATGACTTAATATTGCAAATATGAATTAGATCAAATAAATTAAGAGAACGGATAAAATTAATCACATCGTGCATTCAAACAAAAACTATCATCAAATAAAAATTCTAAATGTTGAGGAAGTTTCAAAAGATTATCCACGCAAAGCAGTTTTATCATGCACCAAATTGTTGCTGAGCGCAAGACATTTTAATGCCATCACATAGCATAACAAAATACAAAACTGAACAAAGACACAAAATGGGGCTTTAAAATATATTCTGCTAGTTCTCTCACATTCATACTGATGAAAAGTTAACCAATCAAAACGATGTTGTTGCCTTCAAAAGTATATCAAGATAACAATTGTGTCTACCAAGTTTGAAAATAACCATATGATCTCATCCTCTATAGTCTACTTCAATACTTAGGTGAATCCATGGTCAAACACCACATTCTTAAACCCTCGTGTGATTCTAATTCATAATAAGAGCCAGAAGCTATTCTAGTTAGAAATTATTTAATTTCCCCTTCATGTCTAATAAACCCAAGATTAAACCATTCCTAGCAATAAAGCTTGATAGAACTGCATTGCCTACAAAGTGGCTTAAATGCTTAATCCAACTTATAATTCAGCATAATTCCAATCAAAAGACCCAAATTGCATCAACTAAAGCATAATCCAAAGTTTAAAACATAAAGACGGATGTAAAATCAATAGAATGTTCATTTTGAAAATAACAAAAATACCCTTACAAGGTAAGAGAAAGCGGTATCGGGGTTAATGTTATCGTCAGCATCTCTGTAATAGCAAGCTTCTCCTTCTTCAGGCTCAGAATTTCCATCCATCTCCAAACCCACACGCAAAAACCCTAATCATAACCCACCAAAACCTTAGCCCCTCACCCCTCCTTCCCGAAAATCCAACATCACCAAAAATATTTTTTTATGAAAGGAAAAAAAAAATATTCTGAAAACTAAAAAAACCCACAACGATAAACTCCGAAAACCGCCTTGGATCCTACCAAATTAAAGGGAGAAATCCGTTTTTAATCAATCATATTAATAAAAAAAAATTATCGATTATTATTTCAATTGGTTTTTCTTTGTATAAACTCACTATCAGGGATAATAGATGATGAGATGATGAAGAATGGAATCGAACGACGAGTGCCGCCGAATTATCTCGTTCCGCGTGGCGGTGCCGAGTTGTCTTTTTCTTCCCTCTTTTGGGGTTCCGGAAATTTGTTTACGCTTTTTCTTCTGAACAAAACTGCGGAGAGAGAGCTGTTGTGGTTCTTGTGGGTCTCTTGTTTGGGGTTAGTATTTTTTTATACGTACTGTTAATTAATCGGGTAAATTAGACATAGGGTCTCTCAACTATAGGGTTTATTGTTTAAGTCTTCTAACTATTAACAGTTATAAAATGATCCCTTATCTATAGGACTTTTTTTTGTTGTCATTCGACTATTAAAAGTTACAAAATGGTTACTCAACAATTCATATGTTCCAAAATTGTCCTTTTTTTGTTAAAAATTTGATGGTCGTTTAAGTTGAGTATTAATATGCTAACTAGGATATGATAAAATCATATTTTAATTATGTTTATTGGCATCATTGTTGCTTTCAAGCATTGGCTTCTGCGACATAATGTTTCAAGTACTAGCTCAACAAAATAATGTAAATGGAGAGTAGATCCACAAAATACAACTCAAATGATTTTTGAGATCATATTTTATTATATCTCAGCTAAGATGTTAAGGTCCAACTTAGAAGATTATCAATTTTTTAACAGAAAATTGTAAGTTTTGAACATATGAATAATAGGGTGATCATTTTGTAAATTTTAATAGTGGACTCAATAAAATAATTTCTTATAGTGAAGGACTATTTTGTAACTTTTAATAGTTAAGGAACCCAACAAAGTAACATCATATAGTCAGGGGATCATTTATATATTTTACCTAAATTAATTTCATTTTTCCTTTTTTTTCAAATAAATTTACTTATTCCATTTCAAATAAATAAATAAAATTATATTTATACTTGAATTGGGGCAAAATTAGGCCAATAATCCAAAAAGATTAATTATTTGGCCTAATAGGTCAACATCAATATTATTTTGCATCCCACGACATTTATTACAGTGTAGAGGTCTGTGAGCCTCATGAGGTTAATTTATTTATTAATTTCTCTATAAATCCTTATGTCCATGTTATAAATTTCATAAAAATACATTATTTTTAAAACTAATTAAAATGATATATTTTAACTATAAATTTTGATTTTTTAAAAAAATTCATGAACTCTTTATATGAGGTAACAAGTTACTTTTGAATTTGAAATTCATAGTTGTTACCTTAACGTTAGGCAACATGCAATTTATTTAAAATTCCATAGGAACTGTCATGTAGGAGTGACAAGTTCCAACGGTTAAATTTTTTGTATCAAATCATGAATCAACGGGAACAATTTCGTTGAATTTTTTCATTAATTAACTATTGTTTTTATTTCATTTCCAATATTATTGTTATTTTATTTTCATATTATTTCCATTTATTTTCAAATTTAAAATAAAAAAATAAAAAAATAATAATTTTTTAAATTTTATAAATACTTTATTAAAAATTAAAAAAATTATTTTTTTACCTAAATATAGTGACTAATAATTAAATATACTTATATTTTCTTAGTTATTGACGATGTTGAAGAGTGGTTGAATGATAATAACATAGGGCTCGTCAATTTCTTCGTGGTGGTTTGCTTTCATCTTCTTCTTCATTGTTTGCTTCTTCTTGAATTGGTATACTATACATTAGTCCACCACTTTCATTTCCACAGGTGATAATGATTGGGAATTTAAGGTATTTGAAGTCATCATTGATGTCATTGACTCAAATTGAACACAAAAATCACTAGATGATTAAGCATATACAAAAGCATTGCATGGACTCGCATGTTATGTTTAAGATAGTTGACAGGTTTGCACTACGTCCTATGAAACTCCTACCCACTCCGACCAGCTCTCCATTAAATAATCATATGGGGGATATACACCATAACTTGCTTGATATGCAAAATAAGTCAAAGAAGATGATGATGATGACTTCTTGGTCGTTGCATAATTTGCCTTCATTTCTTCCCATTTGGCCCTATCTTTTGGGCTTCATCGGCCAATTATTTTTATGCTTCCCACGTGCTTCAGTTTTCTGAAGTTCATCTGTGTTAAATATTTGTGTTGGAATATGTTTATTGGGCCTCAATTGTTGCAACACTTTATTAGCAACATGGATCTCAATAATGGTAAAATGAAGCAATGTGTAACATCCAAATCCGATCCAATCTAAAATCCATAAGATTTGGATATTACACTAAATCACCAAAGAATATAACATTTATCTGTGAAATCGTTGCTAACAATTAAAATAAATCATCCAATTTAAAACATGTGTTATAGTGTAACATCTTGAATTCCAGGTTAATAGTTACAGGTAAACTCGGGTGGGATTTAAATAGGCCAAGAAACTATTTAGAAGTGTTGGGTTAAAACTTGACTTGTTTTAGTTTGGGCTTGAGCCTATTAAGACACAAAAAGGATGTTTTTGATTTGGGCATGAAAGGAGGAGGATTAGGAGAGAAAATAACCCTTAAACTTATTCAAAGGCTAAAATCCTTTTATTACAATAACGTCACACGGGCAGAAGTTCTCATATCTCTTTTTCTTCATTATTTATCTTCTTTCTCTTCCCATTCAAACTCTATTCAAACATGCAAATATGAAACTATGGCTATGGAGGCGGATGGAGTAGTCGAAGTTGTGGAGACTGAGCAGATTACTGATGGGATGAGTTTGAGTAAAGAAAGACAGATTCCAGCAACTAAACAATTCTACGCCAATATGGTTGCCGGAAGTACGGGGGGAAGCATAGCAGGTTAAAACTTGAATGTAACAGATGAGGTAGTAGTACTTTATGAAGACTGTGAAGTGGATAATACTGGACCGATCACAACTATAAAATTCTCTGAACGGGTGCATAATCAAATCGACTACTGCATGCAACAAATTCTTATCTTAAGGTTATTAGATAGAACTATAGGTTATAAAACGCTTATGGACCGTATTTTAGCACTTTGGAAGCCGTTGAAGAGATTCAAGTGGTGGACTTAGATAGTAATTATTACTTGGCTAAGTTCTTTAATGGTACTTGTTAAGGTCCTTACAGAAGGACCATGGACTATATATGAGAGTTATTTAATAGTGCAGCTATGGAGTCGATCATTCTCAACTTCTAAAAAACATCCATCCCAAATTATTTGGGTGAGATTACCGGGGCTCCTGTATTGTTATTATTCGAAAACTTTGTTCCGTCAAATTGTGGATACTGTGGGATGGGTGGTGCGAGTTGATTATAACACTCATGCGAGAGGCCGAGAGAAGTTTGCTCGATTGGCTATGATTGTGGATTTGAATAAACCTTTGAAGTCGTGTATTAGGATTGATGGCTTTATTCAACGACTTGAATACGAGGGTTTAAGTAATATATGTTTTTCTTCTGGGGTATACGGTCACTTAACAGCTACTTTTGGTCAACAGAAGTGTAGACACTAATTTTCTGCCTCTCCTCACGCCAACGACCCCGAACTGTCCGGCGATTTCCTCGACAGCAACCCATCTCCAACAAACAAGCTAAAACAGTTTGATTAGGACTCAAACACTAGAGTCTAAAAATAGGATTTTCATTCCTATAAATTGATGTAAACGTCCACTGAAATGGACGGATTAGGAGGCATTCAAAAACTGGGACACGAGAGATACCTGTGAGCACTGGAAAATACGGGAAGAGGACCTGCAGCTCTACGTGCTTTTAATTCGTTGGAAGAGTTTTTGGAGTTTGGGAGGAGTAAAGTCCTGAAAAACCAGTGAGGAGAGAAAAATCAGATTAGGAGAGGGTCGATCGACGGAGCGAGGTTGTCGGTCTTCGCACAAAGGCCTCGCGACGCAACCCCCACTCTCGGATTGTTGTGGTGCTGTCGTTCCTGGTCGTTTGGTAAGTAAACCGTGAGTCCAAAGCCGTTTTAGCCGCTTGCTTGGTCGGGGGTTTCATCTTCGAGGACTGGGTTGGACTGGAAGGTCGTGTATCACCTTCAACGGCCATGGGTGGCCACTGTCGTGCATCGTTCAGGCTGTTTGGGGCCTCCACTTGGGCAGCCATGATCACTGCCGCTCTACAAAGCCACTGCTGTTTTTTTTTCCTTGCTGCAAAGTCTGAGGAGACGCCTCGCCCTTTGAACGATGTGTTGAGAACTGCTTGTGAAATACTCTATAAGCAGGATATTAAATTCTTATCTTATCTGCTCCTTGTTGATTGGTTTGAGCAGTATCGGGAACGCGTGGGCGAGACATAGAAAATGATATTTACTACCTTATATTTTGAAGGTAACGTGGAACATCCATATTATCCTCTACATCCGTTCTTAATAAACTGGGCCTCTCGCAAATTGTCTTGGTGAACCGGACATTGAACTTGGTCAGTGAGGGATAAGATTATATTTAATTATTCAATGTTATTGAATTTTTTTTTTTAAAGTTAATTTTACAAGTGTAATGTGTTTGTAAGGATTAGTTGTTAGGTATGGCTCATAAATATACCATTAAAGCCTTACAAAGAAAGTCTCGTTGTGGGGTTACAAATTATGTGGGTTGGGGGGTGCGTGGGCGTAGTCCCCGCGGTACGGTACAGGGTTAATTTTGTAATTATGTACCAGGGTTTTCTATTATAAATAGAGATGTAACCTAGACCTAAAATATCATTGAATAAAATTCTAGCGCCGCCTAGGCACCGAGGACGTAAGCACATTACCGAACCTCGTAAAATTCTCGTGTTCTTTCGTTTTCTTTACCCGTTTTCGTCAACAATTGGTATCAGATGTCAGGAGCAAAATTCGAAGTCGCGAAATTCGATGGTCAGGGTAACTTCGGATTATGGCAAATGAGGGTGAAGGATCTATTGGCGCAGCAAGGGATCTTGAAGGCTTTGCGACCTACAAAGCCGGCGTCGATGGATGAGGAAGATTGGGAAGAATTGCAGCAGCGAGCGGCAGGAACCATACGATTATGCTTGGCGGACGAGGTCATGTATCACGTCATGCATCTATCGTCTCCAGACGAAATTTGGAGGAAGTTGGAAAGTCAGTTTATGTCCAAATCCTTAACGACAAAACTGTATCTGAAGTAGCGGCTGTATGGGCTGAAGATGCAGGACGATCACGATTTGGCGCAACACGTGAATGTCTTCAATCAAATCGTTTCTGATCTGGCTCGGCTTGATGTGAAAATTGAGGATGAAGACAGAGCGATGATTTTGTTGTGTTCGTTGCCTTCCTCTTACGAACACATGGTGACTACTCTTACATATGGGAAAGAGACTATCAACGTTGAGGAGATTACTGCAGCCTTGTTGGCTCACAACCAGCGGAAGCAGAATGCAGGGGAAAGCTCTCAAGCCGATAGCTTATATGTCAAGGGTAATCGAGATCGTGGACGGAAGCCAGAGAAGGCAGGGTCCGGGAAGCGGAATTCCAGATCCAAATCCAGGGATAAGAAGACGATTCACTGTTACAAGTGCAAGGAGGCGGGACATATGAAGCGAGATTGTCCGAAGTTGAAAAAGCAGACTGATGAGAAGCGTGATGGCTCATCCAAGTCTGTGAACGTGGTCGAGGATGATACTTCTGATTGCAGTGAGGGTGATATGCTTTCTATTTCAACGACACAATTGACGGATGCTTGGATTCTTGATTCTGGATGTTCTTATCACATCACGCCAAATAGGGAATGGTTTTCGACATACAGGCCGGTTAATTCTGGTTCGGTTTATTTGGGTGATGATCGATGTTGCAATATTGTTGGTATTGGTGATGTCAGAATTAAGATGCACGATGGCTCCGTTCGGACGTTGAGTGGTGTTCGACATATCCCAGACTTGAAGAAGAATTTGATTTCCTTGGGCACTTTGCACAAGAATGGTTTTATCCCTATGGCTGACGAGGATAGGGAAACCATTCGGATTGTTAAAGGAGCATTGACTGTGATGAAAGGCAAGATGACTGCAGGGAATATCTACAGATTGTTAGGGAGTACCGTTGCAGGTGGAGTTCACTCTGTTGAGTCCTGTGATGATACGACAAAATTGTGGCATATGCGCCTTGCTCATCTTAGTGAACGTGGTATGGCAGAATTACACAAGAGAAACTTGTTGCATGGTGTCAAAAGCTGTAAGCTCGATTTTTGCAAGTATTGTGTTCTTGGTAAACAGACTAAAGTCCGTTTCAAGACTGCGAAGCACACAACTCAAGGGATTCTTGATTATGTGCATTCTGATGTATGGGGGCCTTCCACGACATCGTCTTTGGGTGGATCTAGGTACTATGTTACTTTTATTGATGATTTTTCACGGAAAGTTTGGGTGTAATTTTTGAAAGAGAAATCTGAAGTTTTTGAGAAGTTCAAGTTGTGGAAAGCTGAGGTAGAAAACCAAACAGGACGAAAAATCAAGTGTTTGCGGTCTGACAATGGTACGGAGTACACAGATTCACAGTTCCTACAATTCTGTAAGGAGCATGGGATTCAGAGGCATTTTACAGTGCGCAAGACACCACAACAGAATGGTGTTGCGGAACGAATGAACAGGTCGTTGAATGAAAGAGCCAGATGTTTGCGGTTGAATGCGGGGCTTCCCAAACACTTCTGGGCTGAGGCTGTTAACATGGCGTGTTACCTTATCAACAGATCGCCAAGGGCATCGCTGGCTGGGAAAGTTGCAGAAGAGTTATGGACTGGTCATGATGTTAGTTTTGATAACTTACGGATTTTTGGTTGTCCTGCTTATGTGCATGTACCTGCTGATGAGAGATCCAAACTTGATGCAAAATCGAAGGAGTGCATTTTTCTGGGTTACAAGAAAGGTGTCAAAGGATTCAAGTTTTGGGATCCAGTTGCGAAGAAAGTTGTGATTAGTAGAGATGTCGTTTTTGATGAACAGTCTATGTTGCAGCAGAAGCAAGACACGACAGTGGTAGATTTCGAGCAGTTTCTAGTTGAGAAACCAGAAACTTCTCAACCGACTTCTGGTGGTTCCACTACGGATGATTTGCAGGATTATAGTCTCGCCAGAGACAGGGTGAGACGGACGAATATAAAGCCTCCGAACAGATTGGGTTTTGAAGACTTGGTATCTTTTGCACTTACTGTTAGCAGTGATGATCCAGTTACTTTTCATGATGCCGTTACTAGTCAGGAAAACGACAAGTGGATGGCAGCCATGGTTGAGGAGATGGAGTCTTTGAATCACAATCGCACATGGGAGTTAGTTCCCCTTCCTGAGGGTAAGAAGCCGATTGGTTGCAAATGGGTGTATAAGAAGAAACCAGCAGTAACAGAAAAAGAGGGGGAGAAGTTCAAGGCTCGTTTGGTAGCGAAGGGTTTTTCACAGCAGAAAGGAGTTGATTATGATGAAATCTTTTCTCCTGTGGTCAGGCACACTTCAATCCGAGTAGTACTTGCATTGGTGGCTAGTTGGGATTTGCATTTAGAGCAGATGGATGTTAAAACTATTTTTTTGCATGGTGATTTAGAGGAGCAGATCTACATGCGGCAACCTGAAGGTTTCACTCAACCTGGAAACGAGCATTTAGTTTGCAGATTGAAGAAATCTTTGTACGGGTTAAAACAGTCTCCGAGACAGTGGTATAAACGGTTTGACTCCTATATGATCAAGATTGGCTACAACCGATGTGAGTATGATTGTTGTGTCTATGTTAAGAGCCTTGATGATGGTTCTTTTATTTTTCTATTACTGTATGTTGATTGCTGCGAAGAACATGGATGATGTTATCGGTTTGAAAACTTTATTGAGTCAGGAATTTGATATGAAAGATTTAGGTGCTGCAAAGAAAATTCTTGGAATGGAAATTTGCAGGGACAGAGACTCAAGGAAACTGCGGCTATCTCAACGGGGTTATGTTGAGAAAATGCTAGAAAGGTTTGCGATGAGCAGCGCGAAACCAGTTAGCACTCCATTGGCGAATCACTTTAAGCTCTCATCAGAACAGTGCCCTAAGACAGATAAGGAAGCTGAAAATATGGCAAAGGTTCCGTATTCTAATGCTGTTGGCTGCTTGATGTATGCGATGGTATGTACTCGTCCTGATTTAGCTCATGCTGTTAGTCAAGTTTGTAAGTACATGTCTAAACCTGGTAAGCAACATTGGGATGTCGTCAAGTGGATCTTTCGGTACTTAAAGGGTACTGTGGGACATGGAATTGTTTTTGGGAGTCAGCTGGATAATCCTTTGGTGTAGGATATGTGGATTCAGATTATGCAGGTGACTTGGATAATAGAAGATCTACGACAGGATATGTGTTTACTCTTGGTGGAGGGCCTATTTGCTGGAAGTCTACTGTTCAATCTGTCGTGGCACTATCTACAACTGAAGCTGAATACATGGCAGCGGCTGAAGCTGCAAAAGAAGCTTTATGGCTTACTGGTTTAGTGAAGGAGTTGGGTGTTCAACAAGGTGGAGTTCAGTTGCTTTGTGATAATCAAAGTGCTATTCACTTGGCTAAGAATCAGGTGTATCGTGCTAGAACTAAACATATTGATGTAAGGTTCCACAAGATCAGAGAGTTGGTTGCATCTGGAGAGGTTTTGTTTCAGAAGGTACATACTGATGAGAATGCCGCTGATATGTTCACCAAGCCAGTTACGACAGACAAGTTCAAGCATTGCTTGGACTTGTTGAATGTTTCGAGTTGTTAAAGAAGCAAGGTAACCCAACCCACATTGAAGTTTCCAAGGGGCAGGATATTCGCCAAGGTGGAGATTTGTTAGGTATGGCTCATAAATATACCATTAAAGCCTTACAAAGAAAGTCTCGTTGTGGGGTTACAAATTATGTGGGTTGGGGGTGCGGGGGCGTAGCCCCCGCGGTACGGTACATGGTTAATTTTGTAATTATGTACCAGAGTTTTCTATTATAAATAGAGATGTAACCTAGACCTAAAATATCATTGAATAAAATTCTAGCGCCGCCTAGGCACCGAGGACGTAAGCACATTGCCGAACCTCGTAAAATTCTCGTGTTCTTTCGTTTTCTTTACCCGTTTTCGTCAACATTAGTTTTGTTAGTTTTAGCATTAAAATGGCGTGCTTGGACCGACAATTTATTTGTTTTTTTAAGTTACTTTTGTTTCCAGCTTTCACATATGGGTCCACTTTCCTATTAAATTTACTTTTGTCTTTGATTTGTTTATTCATTTATTATTATTTTTCATTTAAATTATTATTATTTTCATTTTGTTATGTTTTTATTTATTTATTTAATATCTTTTATCCAATATTTTCGACTCCTTTAGAATAATTTCGACTAGACAAAGGTAAGTAATTCGAATTGAATTTTTGAATTTTAATTTTCACAAATAAAGACAATCGACAAATTAATTGGTACCGAAAGGGCGGTTCAAGGGTGTTAATCATTCCTTGACCGTAACCGACTCCCGAACCCGTCACGTTTCTGGTAATACGCAAATCAGGTAAAGATGGTGTCCACCTAATTCGTTTTAAAATGGTCGGTGGCGACTCTAACCCAATCAATTCAAGTCGAAGCCCAATTCCGGGCCCAACCGAAAGACGGTTCCGACAGCTTGGCGACTCCGCTTAGGACATGTAAGTGAGTAAGGCCATAATTAATTTTCGGTTGTCTTTTTATGAGAAAATAGTAAATTTTAATTTATTTATTCGATTCCAATTATTTATCTTTGATTATTTTTCAAATAAATAGTTGTACTGACATTTTTTCCCAATGATTTCAGATTTTTGAAAAGTTCTTATCTCAAGCTCTATACTCGAGCTCTGAACTCTATTTAAGTGGGGGTGAAAGCGACACATTCGTGTGAATTTATTCACCGTGCGGGCCTAGCAAGTAGCCTTCGGGATTCATATACCTTATGTCTTCGTGTGAATTTATTCACCGTGCGGACATAAAGGAATGTTTCCTCTCGAGTTTAACTTAGTTCACACAAGCTTCTAATGGGCTTAGGACTAAGGGTCTGGCAAGCCCAAAGGGGCACCAGCAAGGAGAATTCAGGTACCCTCTTTAGAACCTAAATCGGGAGAATATAGTGAATTAGAGTCCACTCCAAAACCTCATTTCAAACCGTGGGCTGTTTTGATTATTTCCTGATTTACTTTCTGTTCAAAGCATGCGAACTAGACAAATATGCGGTTAGTATTTGTTTGAAAGTAGCATGCGAGATAAAGATATGTTCGGGTAGGAATAATAAGCATGTGGGGTAGATATAATGTAGGGTAGGACTTTTATTTTCATGATTGTTTTTTATTATTTCCACCTCACTAACGTTTTTCATTTTTGTTCTCTTTTGTTTTATTTTCATCTTTTGCATCATTCATTCAAAAGAGGTGTTGATCCACAAAAAATGTGTTCGTTTAACATAAATAATATGCATTAATGGACAAAGGGATTATAATACAAGAGGTGAAAAACACAAAAGTCTAGTTCATAAGGGTCCGAGATTTACGCCGAGCACACTAAAAGTCAACTTTTTGAGTTAGCAAAAGTTTACAGGGGCATACAAGAAGAAGATTACTGACCTGGAGAATCCCTTCAAAGATAACAAGAACAAGATGGTGAAACCCTAGCTAAGCCGGAGACCACTATTGACAAATTCAAGAAGCAAGCTTCGGATAGTTCCTATCGATGGAGGACTCCAATGGCACTTTCGTTAGGAACAAGCTCAACAGAGAGTGAAAGTCGGAGATGATGTCCTTCGAGAATTTTTTGGGGCAACCAGCTCGTCACTTGCACAGTTTAGCCAGAGGAGCCAGAATGGTCCGACAGGGTATTCAACCAGTGACAGAAGAAGACAAAAGATGAATCAATTTGTCTGAGGCTGTTCGGGATCTATACCATTAAAATGTTTTTTATCTCTCCAGGCGTAACACTTTTGTCCCCAATAAGGATTATTTATAATAACAAACACATTTTTTGGATCAATGCTCCGAACATTGCATGCATTATGCATTTAAAACATATTTTGCATTTTGTTATTTTCGTCTCTTTGCATTCGCATTAATTAACAAGAGATGTCTCATAAAAAGGATGAAAGTAAGGACATTCTCGAAACAGAAATTTGAAGGACATTCTCGAAACAGAAATTTGTGTGTCTGAGGGTACATCAAAAGGAGCCCCAACAAATGAAATGATCGAGAAATAGGGAGCAAGTGAAAATGAAGGCCCTAATCCAGCTAATGGGGCATCCTAATGAGGATTTATTCCATTTTGCAACATTCTATTTAGACTTGTTTTTTTAGAACTTTCTCATATTTCTTTTGTAACTTGCTTTTGAACTTTGACATATTTCTTTTTATGAGGATATTTCAATGAATTTATGATGAGCATTAAATCAAATTTACAACTTGAAATTCTTTGAATATCAGTTGAATTAAAAAACTCCGTAAATGATTCAAAGTTACAGATCTTTGGCAAAATAACAAAAAAAGAACTTTGACCTTACCCCGAATATACACTCGAACACCATATCATTCTCTTTCAAATAACCAATATAACCTTCTCCCTTCATAAGGCTTGGTATTTAGATGTGCATAGGTGCGGACAACATAGGGCATCATTTTGCATATGAAAATTGCTATACTTTTTGTTTAAGACTTTCAGTGATGATCATGATCTTCACAAATGGAATAGTCGAGTAATCAAATCTAGTTTAGGTCAATTGTTTGGGAAATTGAACTCTAAAATGAAATTCCTTGACTTTCAACAACGCCTAGACTATAACAGGTTCTTCTTGACAATCTTAAGAAATTAAATCCGTAAAGCTGAGCTATTCCACTAAGGCAATTGGTTATAGAGGAAACTTGAAAGCCCTGGCCTTATGAATAGATTACATTCAAACCATGACATTTCTCGAACACTTGGCAATTCAGTGTTTGCTCTACTGTTATTGTCCGGCCGAAGACTTTGTGATGAGGTGAACCCTTCAGTTAACATGATAAGAGTGATTATAATATTAAGTTGTCCCTCTAGAGCATTTTGTTAAACGCCCTGGCTTTATGGATCCATCTAGCCAGACAATGATAAATTTTAAATAAGGAGTTTCGGTAAAAATGAATTAAAGGAGTTAAGGAACACCTGTTATAGTCAAATTCACACGAGCACTCAAGAATCTCATTTTTAGACCGATATTCCTGCACTACCTTGACTAGGTGAGTCTACGAAGCTTGAACAAATGTAATATTTTAGAGAACTGAAACAGAAGTGTTCTGAAGGGTCTAGCCCTTGATTATGTTAGTTGTGTCATTTTGTTCGCCTCCGATCAAAATGTCGAATCAAGAAAGAGGGGCATGCCATGATCTTCACGATGACTGAATCGATGAAACAAACCTTAATTTAAATAACCCACCTCTAAACCAACTTTTCGATCTTGATATTTATCAAAGATTTGCAGCTATCAAATATTAAAAGAGCATTTGATTCTTTTGATATCCAATGAACTCATGTTTTATGATTTGCTTCAATTGTGAAACCTAGAAACAAGTAACATTTTTTTCTATAATTTTTAAAATGTTGAAAATAAGAAGAAGGAAAACATTTTCAAACAAGATAAGTTCTCTAGAATCATATCTTGAAAATCAACGAATATCTCTCCGAAGCTCAAGATTGAAGCTGGGGCAAGATAAGCCAAATTTTTAGGCACAATTCGTTGGAGCAAGAAAAATAAATTGTCTCAAGTTGAGGTTTGCAATAGTACACCCTGGTAGAGATAAAGACAAACTGAGCCAGGGATAAAATGAAGACTGTACACGCAATCATTCCCCTCACATATCAATATATACATCGACACATACATACATGACGCGTGAAATTTGCATCTTTGCATTCATCATCATGTACAATAAAGACCTTGATTTTTCCTCTCTTAAGGACAAATTCAACAAAACAACAAAGAAATTTCATCTTGACATACATCAAACATTCATCATCAGGATAGTTATATCCATATATATTTTACAGATTTTTCAGGAGAAGATGAGATTAAAAGACAACAAGACATCCTCATCAAGAGGGAGCAATCATCTTCAGATTCAACACTTCCAATATAAATTTTGTCTCGCTTGAGACAATCTCATTTAATGCAGATGATTTATCTCACTTGAGATGATTTTTCTTAAAACAGACTTTGTCTCACTTGAGATTGTTTTACTCAAAAGAATATTTATTTCACTCAAGATTGTTTTTCTTGAAACAAAATTGTCTCCCTTGAGACAGTTTCTCTTGAAACATAAACATTGTAAACATATCTTTTGAAATGAATTTTGTGTCTCTTGAGATAGTTTCCCTTGAAACAAAATTTTGTCTCCCTTGAGACAGTTTCTCTTGAAATATAAACATTGAAAACATTTCCCTTGAAATGAATTTTGTCTCTCTTGTGATAGTTTCCCTTGAAACAAAATTTTGTCTCCCTTGAGACAGTTTCTCTTGAAACATAAACATTGAAAACATTTCCCTTGAAATGAATTTTGTCTCTCTTGAGATAGTTTTCCTTGAAACAAAATTTTGTCTCCCTTGAGACAGTTTCTCTTGAAACATAAACATTGAAAACATTTCCCTTGAAATGAATTTTGTCTCTCTTGAGATAGTTTCCCTTGAAACAAAATTTTGTCTCCATTGAGACAGTTTCTCTTGAAACATAAACATTGAAAACGTTTCACTTGAATTGAATTTTGTCTCTCTTGAGATAGTTTCCCTTGAAACAAAATTTTGTCTCCCTTGAGATAGTTTCTCTTGAAACATAAACTTTGAAAACGTTTCCCTTGAGACACAAAATATTTGAATCAGTTCCCATTGAAACGAGTTTTGAGACAGATCCCTTGAAACACCAACCTTTGAGGTTGTTTCCCTTGAAACAAATTTCGTCTCACTTGAGACAATTTTCCCTTGAAATAAGAAATTTTATCTTACTCGAGAAAGCTTTTCTTAAAACATATTTCTTATTCATTTTCATCCAGATGTCGAATATTTGATAGGAATTCCAAAGTTAGCAGAGGTTTCATTACACAATTCCATGTTGAAGTAGAAGATTTCGGCAAAGAATCAATTCACGTCTTCATTTTTGAAAGAAGTGGATCTCAACAAAGTAACTTTACGACGAAGGGAATTGTGCAAACAAGCAGCATCCATCTCTAGATGAGGATGTCAATAAAATTTCCAGTTCCAGAGTCAATTTCAACTTCACAGCGAAGGATATTAGCCTCGAGACAAAGTAACTTACATTGGATTTCAACTTCACGACGAAGGATATCCAATTCCAAGGCTCAACTTCACGACGAAGGGGCCATATATGATTCCAATTCCATAACGAAGGGTAACGTACCTCAATTGATTGACCCAACTTCACGACGAAGGAGTCATCTGTAACACAATAACACCGAAGTCTTCAGGACAAGTTTCACCTTCACAACAAAGTATCTTTGGCTAAAAGACGATCCATGAATACTCTAAGTTCAATTTTAACTTCACGACGAAGGATTTTGTGCTAAAAATTTTCCAATTTCGACTCAACCTCTCGACGAGGGAGTTATTTCATGATTTAATCCAAATATCGGGTTTCAACTCTACGGCAGAGGGCATTCAATATAAACGAAAATTTGTGTAATTTTATCTTTGCCCTATTTTTCGTTTCACAAAAAAAGACAAAAAGGGGCGGCTGTAGACACTAATTTTCTGCCTCTCCTCATGCCAACGACCCCGAACTGTCCGGTGGTTTCTGTAACATCCTCAATACCGGGTTAGTGACTAAATTGTAAAATTTTAGAATTTGGTGATAAAAGTATAATAGTTAAATAGTTCAATGATTTATGTGGAGATACTTCCTGAAAGTTATTAGTAGTTATTAAAAGAATTATAAGGCAAAATGGTCGTTTGACATGAAAGATTTTTATTTCCCTTATAAGATAAGGGAAACCCATGTGGAATCCATTGTGATTCCACACAATTCTCTCATCTTCTTCATCTTCTTCTCTTCTCCACCGTGGAGCATGCAAGCAAAGGTGAGTTTCTTAATTAGTTGATCATTTGTTGAATTAAAGGTTGGGTTTTGATCATTAGATGATAACTAAGCTTAAGGAAAGCTTAAGTTATCTTAAAATCAAAAGATAAAGAAGTTATAAAAGATTAAAGAAAATGGGTTTTTAAGTAAAATTTTGAATAAGAAGGTTTAAATGAATTTGGAGGAGGAATTTGACTTGTCATCTATGAGAATAAGAAGTTAGAAGTGTTAGAATTAAGTTTGGATAACATGGAAAATTTGGTATAATTATTAGGCTTAAGAATTTGAATGAAATATGGGAGATTATAAAGTGTTGGAATGATAGAAATTAGTTAAAGTTGTTATAGATGAGTTTAGTAGCATAATAAGGATTTTATACATGAAAATTTGGGTGAAGTATTGATGAATTTCAGGTGAAAATAGACTATTCTGGATAGGTGCATCGATGCACTATGAATAGGCACCGATACACTAAGACAATTTTAAAGGTGCATCGATGCATGAAAATTTTGAAGTTATTTTGGGTACCGATGCATACATAGTGCATCGATACACTCCTAAAGGAAAAGTGAATTTTTGGTTTATTAAATTAGCCTAAGTTATTAATACCTAGTAATAAGGTTTAGCTTCTAAAAATCGTCTCAAAATTTATGTTATGTAGATATCGAGCCTAAACGAGTTACGGAACAATCGAAGAGTTAAGATTGAATCAAAACAAGCAAGGCTAAGGTGAGTGCAATTTAATTTGTACTTAGATTATTGAACAAACATTGGCTTGCGATGAGCCAGTGACAGAGTTACTGTGGTAAGAAGTGACTCCTAAAATATTATTCGATTTGTGTTGATATGATGCTTATGTGGCACGAGTGTATGTGATATATACATTATTGCATATGTTACATGAATTGTGTGAATATATGTTAGTGTGATGAGCTATGTGAATTGGTATAAATAGTGTATGTGATTACATAAGTTATATGATATAATCATGTGATATAACATAAGCTACCGAATTATATGATATAAGACATGATATGAAAAATAGGAGAAAATGAATATGAGATATGTGAAAGTGAATATATGAATACAAGACATGACATATGTGCTTGTATAAAAACATGAGAAATGATATAAGCCATATGAAACGATCTACGTGAATACATGCACTTGTGATACATGCGATATGATATAAGATATATGGTTACACATACATGTGGTATGTGACAGAAGAGAAAGAACAAGTGATATGAAATGTATAAATGCTAATGCCCATGTTATATGATATGAGAGCTAGTACTATAGTTGGCATGCCAAGAGTCGAGGGTTACCTATGTTCTACGGAACATATGGACAATTTACCTATGTTCTTCAAAACATATGGACAGTTACATAGGTCCTTCGGGACAAATTTCATATGCCCCTAGTGGGACCCCATACGAGCTGTGGTGACAGCAATAGTGCACAACCTCAATGTACTCGAATACCTTAAGTTCTCAGTAATGTACATGGGCTTATAAAATGTTATCAAAGGTAATTGCATAATTATATGATGTTATGTTTGTTTCTTTGTGATATGATAAATGTGTGATATGATAAATGTGTTATATGATATACAGAAATGATAAATACAAGATCATATGATAAATAGAGATTTCGATAATGATGGTATATGTGCATGTATGTATTTTGATATATGAAATGTTTTATGGTTTTTATTATATATTTATATGTCTCACTAAGTCATAGACTTAGTGTGTGATTGTTTCACACATAGGTTTCGAGAAGAGGAAGAATGATAAAAGCTAAGCAAGACATCTCAGTTCTCATTTCCAAAGATCAGATCAGAAAAGAATTAAATAATATGTATTTTGTAATAATGATAGTGGTTGACATGTAATAAAGATTTGAATACGATATGCTCTAATTGGTTTGTAAAATCATATGAATGAGTTTGGTAATGTTTTAAACGTGTATATGTAAATAGTAATTTTATACATATGAAAATTAGATTTTTTATGAATTTATACTTATTTTACCGAAAGTTACTGTATCAATACTATAATAGTACTGTAGCAGTGTATCGATACACAATTTATATTCAAAAATTTTTTACTGTTCATACAGTATAGTACTGTTCATAAATACATATTTTTTCAGATTTTTTATAATAAAATATAATTTAATAGAATATTATTGTATTTTCTTAAAACGAGTTCAAATATTTTGATATTTTATAATAATATCGTTTTAAAAAGTCAATATGACATCTCGGACTTGTATTCGGGTGATATATAGGTTAGGTGTTACAGTTTCCTCGACAGCAACCCATCTCCAACAAACAAGCAAAAACAGTTTGATTAGGACTCAAACACTAGAGTCTAAAAATAGGATTTTCATTCCTATAAATTGATGTAAATGTCCACTGAAATGGATGGATTATGAGGCATTCAAAAACGGGGACACGAGAGATACCTGTGAGCATTGGAAAATACAGGAAGATGACCTGCAACTCTACGTGCTCTTAATTCCTTGGAAGAGTTTTTGGAGTTTGGGTGGAGTAAAGTCCTGAAAAACCAGTGAGGAGAGAAAAATCAGATTAGGAGAGGGTCGATCGACGGAGCGAGGTTGTCTGTCTTCGCACAAAGGCTTCGCGACGCAACCCCCACTCTCGGACTGTTGTGGTGTTGCCGTTCCTGGTCGTTTGGTAAGTAAACCGTGAGTCCAAAGCCGTTTTAGCCGCTTGCTTGGTCGGGGGTTTCATCTTCGAGGACTGGGTTGGGCTGGAAGGTCGTGTATCACCTTCAACGGCCACGGGTGGCCACTGTCGTGCATCGTTCAGGCTTTTTGGGGCCTCCACTTGGGCAGCCATGGTCACCGCCGCTCTACAAAGCCACTGCTGTCTTTTTTCCTTGCTGCAAAGTCTGAGGAGACGCCTCGCCCTTTGAACCATGTGTTGAGAACTTCTTGTGAAATACTCTATAAGCAGGATATTAAATTCTTATTTTATCTGCTCCCTGTTGATTGGTTTGAGTAGTATCGGGAATGTGTGGCCAAATGATTTTGACTACCTTAAATTTTGAAGGTAACGTGGAACATCCATATTATCCTCTACATCTGTTCTTAATAAACTGGGCCTCTCGCAAATTGTTTTGGTGAACTGGGCATTGAACTTGGTCAGTGAGGGGTAAGATTATATTTAATTATTCAATGTTATTGAATTTCTTTTTTGAAGTTAATTTTACAAGTGCAATGTGTTTGTAAGGATTAGTTCTGTTAGTTTTAGAAGTAAAATGACGTGCCTTGGACCGACAATTTATTTGTTTTTTTTAAGTTACTTTTGTTTCCAGCTTTCACATATGGGTCCACTTTCCCATCGAATTTACTTTGCCTTTGATTTGTTTATTCATTTATTATTATTTTTCATTTAATTTATTATTTTTTTCATTTTGTTATGTTTTTTTTGATTTATTTAATATCTTTTATCCAACCTTTTCGACTCTGTTAGAAGAATTACGACCAGTCAAAGGTAAGTAATTCGAATTAAATTTTTGAATTTTAATTTTAATTTTAATTTTCACAACTAAAGACAATCGAAAAATTAATTGGTACCGAAAGAGCTGTTCAAGGGTGCTAATCATTCATTGACCGTAACCGAGTCTCGAACCCGCCATGTTTTCCGCAGATCAGGTAAAGATGGTGTTCGGCCCACATAATTCGTTTTAAAATAGTCGGTGACGACTCTAACCCAATCAATTCAAGTCGAAGCTCAATCATCGACCCTAATCGAAAGACAGGATGACGGGATACGAAAGTCACAGTGACACAACTGGAAACGACAGAAGCCACAGATCTTATGTTCTAATCAAAAGGTGAGAGGTGAGGACTTGTATGGGCTATGGATGGTAGTTGAAAAGAGAAAGTGCAGACCAAGAACAGAAATAAAAGGGAAATCAAACTCTGAGACTCAGCTTGGTGATATGGGTTCTAGTCCGTTTGAAAAACTGGCAGCCATAGAAACCGAGAAGGTCCAGGCCAATCCAGCTGGGATTGATGTTTATCCAAACGTGAGTACAATAGAAGGAACGAGCTCTAAAGGTAAACGACCTGTGCATAAAGGTAAGACTACAAAAGGACATAGTGGTCAGAGGAATTCTAATAAACTCAGACAATGGTAAAGAAATCAGGGTCTTGAGTTTTGGATGGAGTTACCGTCTCGTCCTCGATTGACGGAAAGCCAGCTACGGTCGTTGTTCACAACACTCAACGTATACCCGATAATCACACTACTATATCACCATAAAGGAACAGGGAATACGGGATAAAAAAGGAAAGTAGCTTCAAGCTAGCCAAATCGCATGGTGGGGTGACTAAGGTTTTCAAAGAGAACTTGAGAAAAGGTGATTTGCTGAAAGCACCCACAATCACAGCGCATGAATGGTTCACCAAATTGACACGAAAAATTGAGGAAGCGGGTACTAATGGTGAGTTATCGTTACCTGGCCAGATTGATGCTCGATTGATGGCAGCAGGTCTTATTAGTGAAGATGAATCGTTCGAAGATCCCGAAGAGTTGGGTGATGGTGATGTCGAGTCATTGGCTAGAGATCTGTGTGATTCCTACTCTTTATGTATGATGAGTTGTATATTTTGGAATTTTCGGGGAGCGATGAGCCTGACGTTTCGACGAATGCTTCAGACGTTTATCCATGAGTTTAAACCAAACCTTGTTGCTTTGTTTGAAACTCGAACGAATGGTAAGAGAGCTGATAATATTGTAACTAAACTCAAGTTTCCATATTCCTTTAGGGTGGAGGCTCGGGGGTTTAGCAGTGGAGTTTGGATTTTATGGGATGATACTTTTGAGTTTAAGGTTAATCATGTTGCTAATCAGTTTATACATGGTCGGTTTCGAAGCATGGTAAGGAATAGATGTATTTGATTGTTGTCTATGCGAGCCCTGATAGAGCAATCAAGAGACTTCTATAGCCATCTCTTGCTTCTTTGGACCCTGGAGGTGCCACGCCTTGGTTGTTGAGCGGCGACTTTGACTCAATTATTAGTGCCGATGAGCGTAAGGGTGGTAGTCAGCGAGTTGTTCGGGGTAACCGCGCTTTTTCTGTTTTATTTTTGAAGCGGGGTTAGTAGACATGGGTTATAATGGCCCACCATTCACTTGGTCAAGAGGTAATCTTCACCAGCGATTAGATCGATGTCTTGCTAATGGAAAACTTTGCTCGATGTTTCCGCATTCTACCGTGTTGCACCTCGATCGCCTGGGTTTCGATCATCAACCGGTCCTTTTTCTTCCTACTAAGGAGATTGAGAATAACATTCCTCGACCATTTCGTTATATGGTTGTCTGGAATGAGCATCTTTCAAGAATTTCTAAGTGAGAAATGGAATGTGTATGAGGACTTCAATGCAAATGTGGCAAACTTTACAATGGAGGTTACCGGTTGGAATACTGGTGTTTTCCGGCATATAAGCAAGAAGAAACGTATGTTGCTAAATAGGTTGCGTGGGATCGAGAAGACTCTCCAAAACCGTCAATCAGAATTTTTATGCGAGCTTGATTTGAATCTACGAGCTGAGCTGGAAACAGTTTTTTTTCAAGAAGAAAGTCTCTGGAGGTAAAAGGCTTGTTCTGATTGGGTTCTTCATGGCGATATGAATACTTGCTATTTTTATGCATCTCTTATAGTGAAGCGTCGCAGGAATAAGATCACAGCACTCAAAAAGGAGAATGAAGAGTGGTGTACGAAAAAAGCTGAAATCCAGGCGATAGCGGTTCGGTTTTTCCGGAAGCTATTTTGTAGTGATGGAGACATTATGACCGACCATCCCAGGGGTTTGTTTTCTTGCACCTTGCCAATCGATGGGTTAAATTTTTCTGTTACAAATGATGAGATACAGGATGCTTTCTTTGTTATGGCGCCATTAAAATCTCCTGGAAGAGATGGGTTACGTGAGGCTTTCTACCTAAACAATTGGTCGGTCGTAGGCGAGACGGTTTGTAAGTTTGTCCGAGAGAACTTTGAGAATGATGAGTGGTATCTCGAGCTTAATCAAACACTCCTAGTGTTGATTCTTAAACTGCTATTACTAGAGAGAATCAGTCAGTTCCGACCAATAAGCCTATGTAATGTGAGTTATAAAGCAATTAATAAGATTATTGTTAACTGTTTAAAACCTTTTCTACCACACTAGATTTTTGAAAATCAATCGAGCTTCATTCCTGGTCGCTCTATTGTGGATCATATACTTATTACACAAGAAATTATCCATTCAATGAAGAATAAATCTGGACGTAAGTGCTGCTTGATTATTAAGATTGATTTGGAAAATGTCTATGATAGATTAGAATGGAACTTTATTGAGATACTATAACTGATCTAGGCATACCGACTAAGTTAAAGCAGTTAATCATGCGTTGTATTTCCTCTGTCCGTACTAGTATATTGTGGAATGGGGAAATGATAGAGGAAATTTTTCCGACTCGGGGTATTTGACATGGTAATCTTTTATCACCGTATTTACTTGTGCTTTGCATGGAGCGTTGATGCAGTTAATAAAGCTAAAGGTGGGGATCAGTAGATGGGAACCTTTTCAAACTTCAGTGTCAGCACTGGGTAAGTCCCATCTGATGTTCGCTGACGACATGGTGCTCTTTGCGGAAGCTATAGAAGAACAAGGACAGATTATTAGATCGGTGCATGAGAGATTTTGTGCAGCGTCCGGACCGAAGGTGAGCGTGGAAAAGACTACAATGTTCTTTTCTAGGAATATTGAGTTAAGTCACCGTACAAGAATCTGTGATGCATTGGGATTCACAGTGGTGACGGTATTGGCGTACCTTTATTACATGGTCGTGTTTCCGCCGCCTCATACCTGTATCTTGCTCAGATGGTTTGTGATCGTTTAAATGGTTGGAAAATACGATCCCTCACCTTTGTTGGGTGTGTTACATTGGCAAAATCTGTCCTTGGTGCTTTACCCCTATACACGATGCAATCGACGATCATCCCTCGCTGTATTTGTTAAAAGATAGAAAATCTCTTTTGACGCTTCATTTGGGGTGGAACGGAGGGAAAAGGTGGTTTACACCTCCTAAAATGGGATAAAATTTGTCAACCAGTTAGTCACAGTGGCTTGGGTTTTCGATGGTTATCTCAACAAAATGATGTGTTTTTAATGAAGATTGCTTTTAATATATTGGCAATAAAAGATTAGCTTTGGGTTTCCTCGGGGTGAAATATAAATGTGAGAAGGGGTTCTAGGCACAATTCGGAAAATTCGCTGCTTCAGAAGGGCTTAGCATGTATTTGGTCGGATGTTACAAATAATATAAACTGGTGATTAGGTAATGGAAGCAAAATTGATTTCTGGTTTGCGCCTTGGCTTGATGATTTTGGCCCATTAATTAACCATGTGAAGGTGGCTGGAGCAGTAGGAATGCATCGAACTATGGTTGCGGATATGACAGATGGATGTGGGGAGTGGAGATGGTCGCAGCTTGAACATTTACTTCCAGTTAATGTTCTATTGTGTCTTGCTGCGACAAAAATACAATGTCCGCATTTTGGAAATGATTTGGTGGGGTGGCAACCCCAAGCTGATCGAAGGTTTACAGTTTCTATGGCTTGTGTGCTGGGATCAAGTTATAACAAATGCAGAGTGAAAGCGTCGTCATCTCACCGTGGATAGTAGTTGCCTTTTGTGTACGGCTCCGGTCGAGGATGTTGACCATTTATTTTGGCTTTTTCCTTCGACTAGAGTTGTATGGGTTAACGTAGCGAAGCGAGATCGAGTACATGAGTTCTTGCGAATGGAGATGAAAGACTGGCTCTTTATGAATATTACTAAGCCTGGGGATTTTATCGAACAAACGAATCATTAGACCATTTTTTGGGGGATGATCCTGTGGAACATATGGTTACAACAGAATGCCACTACTTTTGATAATCCGATGGAGGATGGACGATCAATTTTAGAATGAAGTAACCACTGGCTTGAAATAATTTGTCGTGCATTAGATAAGGGAACAACGCAAGTAATTTCGTTGGAGAACGTAAAGCCAAGACTCAACCGATGGCAACCACCATCAACGAGATGGATCAAGATGAATTCAGATGGCGCCAAACACACAACCTCTGGACTTGCAACGTGCAGAAGGGTGATCCAGAAAGATGACGGTAGTTAGGAGGTTGGATTTTCCAAGTTCCTTGGCTTCTGTTCGATGCTAGAGGCAGAGATTTGGGGTATATATTTGGGATTGGTGTCTGCATGGAACTCGGGTGGACGTAATGTTCTGGTTAGGAGCGATAGTCAGGAAGCTATTCAGGAAGTGGAATGGCTGGGTTATGATCGGGCCCGTATCATCATTCTTCATCACGTGACGGAGTCGCTTCGACGGGATTGGGTGGTAAGATTTAACCACGTTAATCGAGAGCGAAACAGGGTCGCGAACTGCATGGCAAAGCTTGTTGATCGGAGTCAAATGGAATATGTACGGAATGCGAAGCCTCATCTTTCGGTGGTGCAACTATTGCTTGAGGATAACAATGGCAGTTTAGGTTAAGTTCTCAGTTTTCATTTTCTCATTTGATAACAAAACAAATGAAACGAATAAACAAAGGCATGCACAAAGAATTCTACATTTAATAAGATTATTAATACAAGTTCAATTAAAAAAACTAATTAATAATTTACAAATTTTTATAAAGTAAATTTATAAAACCAAATTAAAATTAGGGTTAATTAATAGAATAATTAATATAGGGACTAAAATGTAACAAAAAACAAATTAGGGATCAAATTTAAAATAAAACAACAATACTCCAATCAAGGACTAAATTAAAATAAACATAAATCTATGTACCAAATTGTTATTTGAATTTTTTTTTATAATTATTAGTATTTAATTTATTAACCGATTAATTTATATTATATTTCATAAAATTCATTATGATGTAATCTTATTAATTAAGTGTGTTTTATTCATAATGTTAAAATTCAAACTTTGGACAATATTCAATATACTTAAGATCTCATCCCTAGGGTCGTAAATGAGACGAGACAGATCCGTGAGTTACTCGAATTCGATTCGATCAAAGTTCGGTCAACACTCGAATTGAATGGATTAGACTCGAGTTCTTAAGGAGTCAAAGTGAGCTACTTGATACCCAACTCGAAAAGCTTATGAACAATTTGAAGAAAATACAATTGTTATTTTTTAAAATTTTAAATTAAATTATTAATAATATTAATATTTATATGTTAATTTTTAAAGAAAATACAATATAAGACTTTCATATACTTAAGGTTCAGGTTTAAACTCGAGTATGAGTTTGAACTAAGCTCGAATTTGAGCTTCAGTGGAGCTAAGCCTGAGAATATTCAAGTTTAAGTTTATTCAAGCTCGTGTCGAACTTCAATTTTTTTTATTTCGAGTTTAACTTAAAAATTTTAAGTTAATAATATTTCAAGTCAAGCTTCAATTTTTTATTGAGTTTAAGTCGAACTTGATACTTTTAAACTTACAAACTTTCGAATCAAGTCGAACTTAACTTTAATATTTTTAAATCGAATTAAATTCAGTAATACTCAAACTTAACCCGGCTCATTTACAACCTCACTAATCCTAATAAATTAACTCATAATCGACAATTCTGAAAGAAATTATTATGCTTATCAATTTGGCTATATTTTATAACAATTACTTTTTTATAATAATATATGTGAATATATATTATTTACAATTATAATGATATATTACGTTTACATGTTCAAAAATACATTAACAATTATATTATATAAAATATAAATTTTAAAAGAAATAATTTATAAACGTAATTAATATTGGTTGAATTCGTACCAACCACTTCATTCGTTTCCCGGTTCGGTTCTCTCCCGAGGATGGCATGAAAGCGATCATAGCCGTCGATCTTTGACGGAAGGAAAACTGAACCGTTGGTTTTGTGAGGTTAAATTATTAGTAGCTACTGATTTTTTTTTATTGAAAATGACTCTCCCATGTCGTTTAGTAGCTTCCGATTATTAGTAGCTACTGATTTTTTCCATTGAAAATGAATCTCCCATGTCGTTTAGTAGCTTCCGATTCTTAACAGACTTGAAAATTATGCTCACGCGACGCTACCGGCGAGTGTGACGCTACCGGCGAGTGTGACACTCGGCGTTGATTTTTTCTCCTTTCCTATTACTCGTTTTATTTTTAGAGTAAAATACACAATTTCTTACTAAATTTCACTCTCTCTTATTTTATTCATGAATTTTTAATTTTTTTAATTTACTCATTGAATTTTTAAATTACTCATGTTTTGATTACTCTGAATTATTTTATTATTATTATTATATGATATGACATTTATTATTATTATTTAATATAAAAAAATTAAAATATAAAATAAAAATAAAATGTGATCATACGCCACATCCAATCATCGTCGATCACCGTAAATGGTGGTCGTTCGATCTCAAATTTCATAGGTCAGTTCGTCTTGACCCCTTGAGCCCGAATAATAAGAAATTTAGGAATCAGGATGTCAAGGTGAAGCGACCCATAAAATTTGGGACATAACGACCACTATCTACGACGTTCGACGGTAGCTAGTGGTGGCGTCTGATTACCTTTTGTTTTTATTTTACATTTTAAATTATTTTTATATTAAATAATAATAATAAATTCCATGTCATGCGAAAATAATAATAATAAAATAACTCAGGTAATCAAAACATGAGCAATTGAAAGTTCAGTTAGTAAATTAGAAAAATTAAAAATACAATAAATAAAATATGAGATAAAATAAAGTTCAATGATGAATGGTGTGATTTATGCCTTTTTTATTACTTTTATTTTTCTTTCTATGCTAAATAAAACTTGCTCTAGAATTTATTTTTCATTATTAATTTACTGTTATTATTATCTAATTTTGCATAAAGTACTCGTATGTAATATCAATTAAATATATTTTTCTAATTTTTTTGGTTTAAATATAAAATAAGTACTCAATCAATATTACTTTTCACAAATTTGTGTCTAAACCATTTTTTAAATCATTTAGATATCTAACGTTACAAATGTTACCACTTTAGGTGCATCAATCGTAAGGATCAATTAAAATCCCCGTTAAGTGATGCATGTCACTGTGACATCCTAATCTGATTCGACCCAAAGTCAAGAGGATTTGAATGTCGCACGGAACCACCGAAATAGCTAACCATTTTTTTTAAAATCAATACTCATAGTCATCATTTAAAAAATTAATAGTTTAAACACTAATAAAATTCCTTTTATAAATCAGAGTTTCATGACACAGTTTAAAACAAATAATACAACTCAAAGTTTACAAATTCCAATACATAAGTAAGAGTGAATACACATGCCCACTACAAGTAAGAAATCGATACTCTAAGAGGAATGCTGGAAATCCTACTGCGACGGTGCTCTTCGAAAGACTCGATATACAACCAGCGAATGGAAACATCCGAACGCTGAGCTTACAAAGCTCAGTAGTATAATCGCTAATCTAAAATAATATATAAATCTCATAAACATAAACATGCTATAAGACATGGTAATAAGTAGTAGGTACATACATGATCATAATCAAGTGTTACCTATATAGGTTCAATAGTTCTACCTCTTAGTGTAAGTCTCATGCTTCCCTTAGTCTCAAATAAGGGCCTTGCCATAAGTAAACATATACTAAGTCTTTAACCTCAATATCATCCTACAATGCATTATTATGCAACACACAATGATAGTACCTAGTATCACAAAGACAATAAGTACAATCATACAATAATAAGTAAACAACATGGTGTAGCTTGATGTTACATAACATAACAGAATGCACACCCCTATTTTCTTATTACTAGAAACTTAGGTAAGATTTGAGTCACACAACATCAACATCTCCCTATTACCTCATGCTAGGTCCGGGTCACACATCAACACCTTGCCAGGCTAGTATACTCCTTTAGAGTACTCAGAATGTGTCTGAGTCACATAGCATCAGTATAACATCTAACTAGAGAGTAAAGTGCTCTCACACTGACTTGGATATATCCAGACATTTCTCAAACAATTGGATGATCGTCACTCACACACACAAGTAACTCGAGTGTCCTCATTGTTTCTCGAGTAATAAACAAAGTCATAAGTCTTATGGAATCTTACTGCATAAGGTTATTGTGGTTATCACATATGTAACATTATTATCACATGGTTGTCTTGTCATTATTATCAATTACAACACAAGTAGGTAAGATTGTTCCTTCACTCACTACTATCTCGTTTGTTCTCACTCCTAGAACGTTATGCAATAGCTTAATAGTATTTTTAGTGTTTTATGCGCTTAAGGAAGTTCATGATCATTACTACCCACTTGGTATTTCATAATTAGCCTAACACTCGATTCGAGGATAGTTCGAAAACGACTCTCTAATCGTTCTCATCACACTTTCAATCAGTTCGTCCTTGAATTGATAAGGCAACTTACACATATTTGGATTATAGGTGTTCACGTAATACTCGTTTCCTTCTATCACACTAGTCGTGTCGTTCATCGTCTTACTCGGCACATCTTTCGGAACAATCCTTCATTTACGATTACTTAATACGTGTTCGATTGAAGATACACATAAATATTTTGTCTAGTATGATTACTTCGGTCGTAACCCACTCCTAAGAGTGTTTCTATGCACATTTTTTCATTTAAGTCCCTCACGAACTAAGCCCCACCATTACGGGTCATCTTTTTCTCTTACTAGCCTGGACAAAGTCAAATATTGATACTCCTCCTCAATATCGATACCCTAAGTCAAGTATCGATACCTTACATGCAATATCAGTACACTAGGTCAAGTATTGATACCCTTTTGAGTATCGATACTAAAAATGACTACTGGATTACAAAATTTAACCTCAGTATCAATAATGTTACCCTCAATATCGATACCAGGGTTGCAGTATTGATACTCTTCCTCAGAGTATCGATACCCCCTTATAAAAAGTCCAAAAATCGACCTAGTTTATCTAGTATTGATATTGTTCATCCAGTATCGATACTCTAACCTAGAGAACACAGAAACATGCTCGGGAAACACTCAAAAGTCCTCCCAAGCACTCTAGTTTGGTCTCAAATCAACTTCTAAATTTTAGGGGAGTTATTTAGGGTTATTTAGCACCACAAAAACACTATATTTACCACAAAAATGTCATATGGGGAGTTATAGTCACAACAACTTTAATTACAAACTCCACGAAGTTCACATATCTCTCGGGGTGTTATATTCACAATCTCAGAATTTTGGAAAAAACATTTCTTAAAAAATTAAAATATTATTAAAAAATCCCAACTTGTGTCCCCTTTTCCCTTCCCTCTTCTCCCCTGTATGATTCAAACTTTTCCATGGCCAAAAGGTCAAACATTAAAATCGACTAAACAATTGACTAAATAGAAAAAAAGCCATCTACTATAGTCGAATAAATGGTTGATTATCACGATCAACCAAAGAAATTTAAGGAATTGAATATTTAAAATTTTATAGATGCATATTTTTAAAAACAAATTATTGATCTAATTTTATAGATGCATCTATTCAAGGACTTCTATTTAATCTATGAAGATGTCAATGAATCTTCCACCACCATATTGATGCTAAAAATATCCATATATGCTCCTAGATAAGACACTTATGTACGTACAACATAAGAAGATGCTTGATAGAATTATTTGACCCATGAATAAGAAAATTATATTAATTCTTGTAACTCATCTACAATTTCATAGAAGATGACTGTAAATCCTTTGTAATTTTATGAAAGATGGTGATTGCCTCCTTAAGTTATAAAAGAGGACTTTAAGTGGGATGATTTATTAGAGGCATGGTCATATATCACTCTAGATATAAATTAAAATTCAAACAATAGAAAATATGAAATCAAAGTTGAAGTATTGAGAGTTACAATATCTCTTTAAAGAATAATCATTGATTATGGTACCATATATCTATTCACTCAAAGATCTTTGTTTGAGCTTCAAATATGAATGAAAATATGTTGTCACTATATTAATGCTAAGAACACCCATGTATAACTTTAAATTAAGATATATTTATCTGTAAAAATGTAAAATGTTAATTGATCAGAGCACTTAACCCAAAATAGAGAAACTATATTAATTTTTATGATCTCGTTATAACTATATGAGAGATTATTATGAATCCCTCATAATTTTATGAGAGATGATTAAGACCAACTTATACAGTTCTATATCCAATCTAACTATGGAATAATCACATGATCATCAAATAATCAGACCAAATAAAGTATCTAAATACGACAAGAGAGGTGAGATCCTACCCTGTATTTCAACAAGATAGTCGTCCAATAGCCTTCTATCCATATCAGAAAGGGTAAACCATAAATTGCTAGCTTAACCATCTCATTTTCTATCACCTGAATCACTGTAAAGCACCACCTCACTCGTTTTACATCAACATATTATATTTTTAAAAATTAAACACCTATTTTAATTTAAAAAATACATTTCATTGATTTTTTAGAATCATATTAGCAAAATTCTTATTATATGTTTGTTTTTTTTATATAAATCTTGGTATTCTCTGTTTTTAATTTTTGGTCGTTCTTATTAGTTTACAGATAATTGTTTTGATATTATAATAAATTTTTATCAGATATTCGAGTTCAAGATTATGGTAATAATGAAGTATGTTATTTCATTTTTAAATAAAAAAACCAGGTCACGCTTTGACAGGTGAAGATTCGGGATGTCCTTATATAGTTGGAAATAAATGATGCATTGAAAGGGTTTAATAAGAAGATATCATCATATTGGACGAACGAAGAAAAATGTAAGGATCATAAGACCATATCTTAGATTTGTTTACACTTATCAAATCAAATCTTGTAGAATATGTTGAAAAAACATTTGCTCCTTTGTGGGCAAAATTAGGACAACTATGTATGCAGAAATTATGACAAACAAGTTGCACTTAAGACAATGTCATTATTTTCTCAAATTGGTGGAATGTTCGTCTCTTAAATAATACCTGACCACATTCAAGAAAACTATCTTTGATTTAGAAACCTTAGAAGTAAATCATGACCAAGAAGACTTAGGATTGATCCTCGTATGTTCGTCATTTTATTCCTACTCATTTTTCAGAGACACAATCCTACCCAGTCTCGAAACACTCACTCTTGAAGAACTATACAATTACCTACACTCGTTTGACCAGATGAAACATCTTGTATCTATTTTCGAGCCTAGGCAGAGGGTCTCGTGGTGCATGGATCGATTAACTCATATCGTGGAAGAAAATATGAGTGTTCTTCCAGTAGTATAGGAAGGGTTAAATCAAAATCATTCAATCGAGGAAAAACTTGTCACTTTTGTAAAAGAAAATTACGTGTTAAAGCAGAGTGTTATAAGTTACATAATAAAATCAAAAGAGAAATTGAAGAACAAAACTCTGAAAAATATGGTGAGGTTAATCTACCAAAAGAGTATGATTATGGAGAACTCCTAACTGTGGTTGGCAACAATTTTATAACTAGTGATAAGTAGATATTTGACTCTGGTAGAAGTTTTCAAATGAGTCTCAATCGTGATTGGTTTGCGATGTATAAATTTGTATCCACGTGCGATTTACTTTTAGAAAATAATGTTCTTTCTAAAGTTGCAGGTATTGACACACTCAATATTAAGATGTTCGATAGGTTTGTTTAAATACTTGATGATGTGAGACATGTTCCAAGTTTGAGTAGAAATCTAATTTTATTAGGCACCTTAGATTTAAATGGGTACAAATTCTCTAATGAATGTGGATCCATGAAAATTTACAAAGACACTCTTATTGTGATGAAAGGGTAGAGAAAGACTGTCGAGTTTTATGTTCTACAATGTTCAACAGTTTTAGATAATGCAACTAGTGTTTCCTTATCATTGTCAAATAATGTTGTTATTGGTAAAAATATTTTGACTAAATTAAGTAAAATAAGATTTTTTGTTTAACAAGATAGCTGTGAGCAAAATGATTATGTGAAGTAAAAAATAGTTCAATTTCATAGACATGATGATTTTGAAGATAGAACTATCATTGATGATCGAGATCATTTTGTGCATGATATTGCTCGCGACGATATATTTGTGAGCAAATCTCGTACTTATGATAATTAAGTCGATGTGAAGACTAAATCCAAGCTTAGAAAAAGTTTGAATTCGATCGATGTCCTTTACTAAAGATTACCCCTTTGAGGGGTGTTGTGGAAGAGGTAGATATCTTGTTTGTTGAAGTGAAAAATTGGTTTTGTTGAGTTTGGGTGCCTCCTCGAATTTGAGTGTTTTGTCTCGAATCATTCGCACTTTCAAAATTTATGTCAGTGTAGAGATTTGTTAAAGTTTGACTCAAATTTAAGGTTACACAATTTAATTGGAAAATTAATAAACATAGTTTGATAGAAAAATTTATTAAAATAGAGAACTTTATTAAAGTGACTTTTTAATTTATTTAGTTTCTTTTGTAATCAAGTATTCATTTCTATAAATAGATACTAAAGGTAAGAGTTAGATATGAAATTTTTCTTTCACCAATATCATTTTATATTTTCTTCTTTCATATTAGTAAAATTCTTCTTTTATATCCGTAGTTTTTTTCTTTTGAATTTTTCATGTAAATCTTGTATTATTTTTTATCGTGTTTATTTGTTTACCGATAATCATTCGGATATTATAACAATAACTTTTAAGTATCAACTTATAAAAAATCATATGCAAATATGAGTGAAAAATATTTATAAAAATGATGTTATAAAGAAAAAAAATATACGTAATTTTAATTAGTTGAAACTTGAGATAATGACTAATATGGCGAAGATGAATTCTACATAATTTTTAGATTTTTCATCTAAATAATATTTTACGCATTTTCCCAAAATTAATGAAATTTGAATTAAAGTCTATTGAATATATATATATATATATATATATATTCAATTTTTTTGTCATTAAATTAAATAAATAGGATAATATTTATTTATTTACCAAAACTATTCTTACATAATCAAATCAAGTGGTGTGATGGATTTGATTTTACATATTATTATTATTATTTTCCACATGTTCACGCTCTGTGACATAGCGCGTAAGCAAAGGAGGTGCGAAGTTAAACTGCTTATGCAAGAGAGGGTATTCTGCAGAACACGTGTTACACAATGGTTGGTGATTCCAAAAAGTGTTACCTCGTACGTGTCATTGTCAAACCCCATTTTCCTAAGCTCACACTTCACGAAATATGTATGCCCCACTTTTCCTTTTTATTAATTCATTTATAATTATATCATTGAAATTTAATAGAGCAGTGCCTACTGCCTACAACAAAACTGCCAAAATCAATATTTTTTTTCTTTTACTTTACTGATTTTAAAAATAAAATAAACCAAATATATTTTATTGAGCTTATTTCATCCATATAAGAAACACTTATAATAATTTCATTAAGGTTTAATTTTGTTTTCAGTCCCTCTAGTATGCAGCAATTTGAGATTCAATTCGTTTAATCTAACACAACTTGATTCAGATTGGTAAATTGTTATGTGATCTTTATATTGTTATTCAAATTACACAATCAGGAAAATGTGAATATCCAATTATTCATGTTAAACTTTTAATAAATTTAAATATAACAATGTTTAAAGTTGTTTTCTCTTAGATCGAAGTTGTCCTTTTAATGATAACAATTAGTGGTAATATTATAAAATAGAGGGACCTGTTATGTCAAATTAAGGAGATTAAAAACCTTAAATTTCATCATAATAGATGGACTGTAACCTAAAGTTTAACGAAAAACAAACCGAAACAAAATTAAATTGAACTTTGGACGATTTATGAAATACAAGTTTAAATATCATAATTATTCCAGTTAAATCAAATTAAATTTATGTTTTAAAAAAAGTATTCTATATTTCAAATAATGAAAATGGTGATGTGTTTAAGGATAAGAATGATAAAATTTATAAATATATAAGACTAAATTTATTTAAATATTTAAAAGTAAGAATAAATTGATTAAATATTATCATAATTAAGAACGATAAACATCATCCTTACAGTGATGAAAATTAATTTAACACAGGTGATTTGATTGACATAAAAATCAAGTGTAATGACTTAATTGATAAAAGTTATTATTTAACCACTAAATTGAAATTGAACGTATTATTCAGTGACTAGATAGAAAGTTTACCCGAATTATTAACATAATTTAATTTTGTTTAATGTTTGGTAATTATTCTTTCCCTCTATGCGCGTATATAAACAAACCATAAAGAAAAAAAGTGGAGAGAGACGATCAAACAAACGGCAAATGACTTTGAGGAACTGATGCAGAAAAAGAGAGAAAGTGAAAAGAAAATTAAGAACAAAAAAAAGAAGAGAAAAACCAAAGAAAAGCCAAAGAAAACAACAGACAGAACAGTGTGTTTTCTCGGTTGAGTGTAAGAAAAAAGAGATTTTTTATCACTGATTATTTTTCGTTGTTTATTTCTTCTTCTTCTTTTCTATCTAGAAGAAAACGAAGACGTAAACACCCATTTTATCGGATTGAAATTTGGGCTATTTTGGGAAGTTGTTTGTACGTAAGTTGAATGGAGCGGGACCCAGAATCCGATTCGCAACCCGAATGGACAGCTCCGGGACCCGAAACGGGACTCGAAGGTAAAGGATTACCCTTTTTTTAATTTTTTTTTTGTTTCTTCTTCTTTTTGCGTGATGCGGTATGTAATACGAGGTTTTTGTTTGAAATGCAGAACCGGTTTGGCGGTTGGGATTAGGAGATGAGCCGGAATCTTACCCGGAGAGACTCAATGAAGCTGATTGTATTTACTATTTGAGGACTGGGTTTTGTGGATACGGCTCTAGGTGTCGGTTCAATCATCCCCGTGACCGCACATCGGTAAATAGTTGATAATTTGATTGAATTGTTCATTGTTTTCAATCCGGTTCGAAGATTTTTCGAAGTGTTTTCGTTTTTTTGTTTGATCATGGTCTTTGGAGTGATGGGGTTTTGAATTGTTGGGTGAAAATGGGAAGTTTTTGTTTAATGCATTAAGATCTAGTGTAAATTGGTAATCCTAGAAACATCTGATTCTCATTCGTTTTGATTGTCGAAAGAAAGGCCATTTGATGATGATGATGATGATGATGATGATGATGATGATGATGATTGATGATGGTGATTGGCTTTAGGTTATGGGGCCTGGAAGAGGTAATGCAGGGGAGTATCCAGAAAGAGTGGGCCAGTCGGTTTGTCAGGTACTTTTGAATTAGATTGTGTCTTAAATATTTGATAAATTCGAGGTATGTATCGATGTGCTACGATTTCAACAATTTTCGTTGCTAAAATCTTTGTAGGTAAGTGTTACTTTATGTCATTTCATTTGAAGTGTTGAAGGATATAGTTTGGTCTTGCTTTTTAGTGAATAGATTGTATTTGGTTTGACAATTTAGCAAAAATGCTAAATAGTAAGTTACTTAGTTGTGTTGGTTATGGTTTCCATTGATTTTGCAGTATTATATGAGGAAGGGGACCTGCAAATTCGGTTCTTCCTGTAAATACCATCACCCGAAGCAGGGAGGGGGTTTTATTAACCCCATACCACTAAATTATTTTGGATATCCACTACGTCCGGTTTGTATCACATGACATTAAGATCTTTTGCTTGTTTATTATTGAGTTTGCTTAATAATTGAACCGCACTTTAATCCAGGGTGAAAAGGAGTGTTCTTACTTTGTGAAGACGGGGCAGTGTAAATTCGGTGCAACATGTAAATTCCATCATCTCGCACCACCCACTATAGAGGTTCCTGCACCATCTCCAGCTCCTCAAGTTGCACCTATACCAACTCCATTCCCCGCACCTATATTATATCCCACGGTGCAGTCACCATCTGGTCCTTCCTCTCAACAGTATGGAGTTGTAATGGCGAGGCCTCCACTGATGCCGGGCTCGTATGTGCAGGGCCCTTACGGTCCTTTGCTGCTTTTACCAGGCATGGTTTCTGTTGCGAGTTGGAATCCCTATACGGTAGGTGAATTAATTTTTTTTCAGATTTTCTCAGCTGTGAGTAATTTAAATTTTCATTAGATTTTATCATTGAGATTGTTAATGCACCTGGAGCAGCCACCTGTCAGTCCCGGTACTCGAGCCACTGCTGGATCAAGCTCAATTTTTGGAGTAACACCGTTATCTCCTTCAGTCCCTGCCTATACTCGATCTTATCAACCTGTACCACCTAGTGCTGGGCCTTCGAGTAGTATACAGAAGGAACAGTCGTTTCCCGAGATACCTGGCCAACCAGAATGTCAGTATTATATGAAAACAGGTGATTGTAAATATGGATCCTCCTGTAAATATCATCATCTGCCAGAAGTGCTTGCACTAAAAATCGATGTCGTCCTCAGCCCTCTTGGTCTTCCTCTTTGTCCAGTAAGAATTCGTAAAACGCCATATAAATTTGATGCTTTATACAATACTGAGCTTTCAAATTTTTAATCATGTTTAATACTTTGCACCTGTCAGCGTGGATAAGAGTTATCCTTGTTCAGTTGCTTTTGCAATAACTGATTATGTTTCTGTATTTACTTCGCATTAGGGTTCCTTTGTGTGTTCCAACTTGCAACTAGACCTAGTAAAACGTTTAAGAGTTTTCCCCATTGTCGGACCTTTCTTTTTCTTTAGGGAAATTGGAGCCCTAGTAAGTAAAGGTGAAAAGGCATATAGGTCATACGAACACTAGTATCTCTTTCCGTTATAATTGTCGGGTTAGTGCTTTTCTTCTTAACTTATTATGTGCCATTTAACCAAGAAAGTATGTAACATCTTATCTCCATGATGTGATCTTTCATACACTTATGTGGTTCATTTCTGATTCGTTTTTATAGGATTTGTAGAATACACCATCTCTGTAAACATCAAGGGTCTTCGAAGCTAGATTTGGATTTTTTAGGTAATTTATAGGTGTCGATTTCGTATTTTGGATGAGGGATGATGGTAACCGTGCTAAATTTAATGGCATGATGATGTGTTGTTTTACTTAGTAATTTGGATGAGGATGGATATTAGTAAAATTTCTAGAAAACATCTAAACTATATGCTTTAAGTTTTTCAAGCAATTTCTGCCTTGGAATTCAGGATGTTCAAAAGTTAGTCATTATGCTAAAAATGTGGCATAGGAAACTTTCGTCGGCAAAAGATACTGAAAACAGTGTAATACTTAATTTTGACCATCCCTTCCAAGCAAGCATCGATGCAACATAAATTTATGGTACAATCTATTTTTTCATATGCACTCTTTTATATTCTCCTCAAACGATTTTCAAGAGCATGAATGAACAAGATAAGTATGGTTGAACCGATGAACTTCGGTTTTATATCGGTGGAAATGTAGTCTTTTACGACATATGGAGAATTATAACCTGTTGTCTTGGTCATACAGTTAAAACTCTATAAATTAATAATTTCATGACCGGAGAAATTTATTAATTTAGAGAGTTATTAATTTATCGATAAATTAATAATTATTAATTTAAAGAGTTTTTAAGTAATTATACTGTACATACCAAACAAAAAGACAAATTAGTCTATGCCTCTTAGAATTACGTTGCAAGAAATGAGTTAAATTAATAATGAGCTCCAAATAGACTTGAACTTTAAAGGAAAACAGACAACTATTGAATCATATTTCAATAGAGTGTAATATATTTTTTTCAGTTTCTATGAATTATTAATTTATGATTTTCTTGGGACCGAAAATTATAAAGGGATCTCACGAAAAATTATTATTTTATTATTTTATCGAGTTTTTCAATTTTTTACATTGGCCCAAGTCGAGACCGAACAAATTTATTATTTTAGAGAGTTTATTAATTTACCGAGTATTAATTTAAAGAGTTTCTACTGTATATTCATTTGTGTTTTTCGTAATGTCATCAGGGGCACCTTGCATTCATTATTTGCAACGTGGAGTGTGCAAGTTTGGAACTGCTTGCAAATTTGATCATCCTATGGGGACACTAAGTTACAGTCCGTCTGTCGCTTCCCTTACCGATATGGCTGTTACACCCTATCCTGTTGGATCTACAATTGGTACTCTAGCTCCATCATCCTCAGACTTACAACGAGAACTTCAGTCTGGTTCCAGCAAGGACCCTGTTCCAGCCATATTGTCATCATCAGTGAGTGCATTGAGTAAATCAGTTGGTTCTGTTTTTTTCTAAAGGTGGACCAGTTCCTCAGTCAAGTACACATCTGTCAAGTTAGAGTTCCGTTCCTACCACCACCACCACCAAGGCGTACACATCCAGTTAAGGATATACGGAAGCAACTGCCTCGATCCCCTTTTTTGATCAAGGTCATGAACTAGAACATTAATTTTTTTTCCTTTTGGTGCAAGCCTTCGAAAGTATGAGGCTTCATTTTGTTGGTCAAAGAAAATGGCAGCAGTCGGCTGCTTGAAAAAAGGGACTGCCCAATTTTTTTAATTAAATTGTAATAGGGTTAATTACACATTTAGCTACTGCACACTTTAGGGTATTTACAAGATTAGTCCCCAAGCTTCAGCTATAAATATCCTAGCTCATTTAGCTTCTAAATCATCCCAAAATCTTCTAGTTCTCTCTCAAGTGTGTTTTGTAAACACCTGTAAATTTTCTCTTTAGTAAAAGATCTGCAGCAGTTCAGAGACGTAGACAAAATTGGATGAACTCCGTTATCAATTTCGAGTATTATTTTTTCGTTTTTATTTCACATTCTCACTAATCTGGTTATAGGGAAATTACTCGTTACTCGGTTTATTTCCCAGCAACTGGTATCAGAGCTTTTGGTTGTAAATTTTGTCAATTTTTTCGAGGTTACTATTCATTACTATTCACGTGAATAGTGAATTTTGTGAATAGTAAAATTTTGTCGGCGATACGAATTTGTCGACGGAGGTGTTTTAATACACGATGGTTCACAAGAATTGTCAGAAACGATCCAAACGAAGCTAGATTCTAGTGGGAGCGATGGTTGCAGACGAATGGAAGGTGAAAATTGAAAAGTTCGATGGTGCAGACTTTGCTTTTGGAAGATGCAGATTGAAGATTTTCTGTACCATAAAAATCTATATCAACCTCTCTCAGGAAAGCAACCAGAGGGCATGAAGAATGAAGACTGGGCTCTTCTCGACAGACAAGCCCTCAGAGTTATCCGACTGACGTTATCCCGCAATGTTGCTTTCAACATAGCAAAGGAAAATACCACGACAGGTCTTATGGCGGCTCTCTCCAGTATATACGAGAAGCCATCGGCCTCAAACAAAGTTCATTTGATGAGGCGATTATTCAATTTGTGGATGGCGGAAGGGGCATCGGTGGCTCAACACCTAAATGAAATCAACACAATCACAACCCATTTGAGTTCAGTATAAATTGAATTCGATGATGAAGTTCGAGCTTTAATTCTCTTATCATCTCTTCCAGACAGTTGGAATGCTACTGTTACAACAGTCAGTAGCTCGTCGGAAAACAACAAATTAAAATTCAACGATGTACGAGATTTGGTATTGAGTGAAGAAATTCGACGGAGAGAATCGAGTGAAGCATCAACCTCCTCAGCCTTGCACACGGAGTCCAGAGGGAGAACTTCAGAAAGAAATTCAAATCGTGGAAGATCCAAATCCAGAACGGGAAAATCAAGAACGGGAAAGAAAGATTTTACCTGTTATAACTGCGGCAAGAAGGGTCACTTTAAAAGAGATTATCGAGCACAAAAAAAAATACCGGCGCACAAGAATCTGCAAACGTGACAGAGGAGACAGGTGATGCCATGATTCTAAGTGTTAACAGTCCGATTGAATCATGGATCTTGGATTCAGGGGCATCTTTCCACTCCACCCTATGCTGAGAAATCATGGAGAACTATGCCAATGGTGATTTTGGGAATGTTCATCTAGCTGATGATGAAACCTTGAAGATCGTCGGAAAAGGAGACATCCGATTAAAGTTGCCAAACCAGACCACCTGGACGCTGAAAGGAGTGAGACATAATCCTGGCCTCAAAAGAAATTTGATTTCTGTAGGACAGCTTGATGGAGAAGGATATAGCACAACCTTTTCAGGCTGTGAATGAAAGATTACCAAATGAGCACTCGTTATTGCTCGTGGTAAGAAGACTGGTACTCTCTATGTAACCTCAAATTTAGAGAATATCATTGCAGCCGCAGATGCTGATGGAAAATCAAACCTATGGCACCAAAGGCTTGGCCATATGAGCGAGAAAGGGATGAAGATGCTTTTTTCAAAAGAGAAGCTGCCAGATCTAAATAATGTAGATGTCGGACTATGAGAGGATTGCATCTTTGGAAAACAAAAGAAAGTCAGCTTTGCAAAGATTGGTAAGACACCCAAGGCTGAAAAGTTAGAGTTGGTTCATACTGATGTATGGGGACCATCTCCAGTTCCATCTCTTGCAGGCTCATTATATTATGTCACCTTCATCGATTATTCTACAAGGAAGGTGTGGATTTATTTTCTTAAGAAGAAATCAGAAGTCTTTGATACCTTCAGAAAATGGAAGGACATGGTAGAAAATGAGACTGGTCTGAAAGTCAAACGGTTGAGGTCTGACAATGGAAGGGAGTACATAAATCATAGATTCATAGATTTCTGCGCAAATAATGGGATCAAGATGGAGACAATAGTTCCCACGACACTGCAGCAGAATGGCGTAGCAGAGCGCATGAACAGAACTCTGAATGAACGTGCAAGAAGCCTGAGGATACATGTCGAATTACCCAAATTTCTATGGGCTAAAGCTATTAACACTGCAGCTTACCTGATCAACTGTGGGGCCCTCAGTTCCTTTGGATGACATAATACCAGAGGAAGTTTGGAGCAAGAAAGAAATAAACCTTTCACACTTAAGAGTGTTTGGTTGTATTTCTTATGTATACATAGATTCTGCTGAAAGAAGTAAACTTGATGCCAAGTCCAACAAATGTGTCTTTATTGGTTATGGTGGTGATGAGTTCGGTTACCGATTTTGGGACTATGAAAATCGGAAGATCATCAAAAGTAGAGATGTCATTTTCAATGAGAATGTGATGTACAAAGACAGGACAACCATAGAATCAAGTAGCTCCAATACCGAAGCTGAAACAAAGGAATTTGCTGAGTTCGAGGAGATTTCTGGAAATGATGTTCAAATCAGTCCTGAAGCAGTTCAAGAAGAACCAGGCACACCAGAACTGAGACGTTCCTCCAGAATCCCTGAACCAACCCAACGTTATTCGCCTTCTTTGCACTACTTGTTGCTAACTGACAATGGTGAACAAGAGTATTATGATAAAGCAATGCAGGTGGAGGATTCAGTCAAGTGGGAGTCTTCCATGAAAGATGAGATGGACTCACTTATGTCAAATCAGACTTTGGAATTAGTTGAATTACCACCAGGTAAGAAAGCGCTCCACAACAAGTGGATTTACAGGATCAAAGAAGAGCACGATGGGAGCAAACGCTACAAAGCAAGATTGGTTGTTAAAGGCTTTCAACAAAAAGAATGTATTAACTACAATGAAATTTTCTCTCCAGTCGTGAAGCTATCTCCAATTAGACTGTTGTTGAAAATTGTAGCTGGAGAGAATTTACATCATGAGCAGTTAGATGTGAAGACAACTTTCCTTCATGGTGATTTGGAGGAAGAAATCTATATAAGGTAGTCAGAAGGCTTCATAGAGGCAGACAAGAAAAACCTGGTATGCAGGTTGAAGAAGAGCTTGTATGGTTTAAAACAAGCTCCTAGACAGTGATACAAGAAGTTCGATAGCTTCATGGGTAGCAATGGTTTTACCAGATGCCAAGCAGATCATTGTTGCTACATCAAGAGGTTCGACAATAGCTTTATTATTTTATTGTTGTACGTTGATGACATGCTCGTTGCAGGCTCAAACATGCAAGAGATTATAAACTTGAAGCAAAAATTGTCGAATCAGTTTCCTATGAAGGATCTGGGCGCTGCAAAGCAGATTCTTGGGATGAGGATCGAGAAAGACACAAAGTCGGGGACTTTGATGTTATCACAGGTTGAGTACATCAACAAAGTACTCTCCAGGTTCAACATGCAAGATGCTAAACTAGTTAGTACACCTTTCGGTGTTCATTTTAGACTCTCCAAAGAGCAGTCACCAAAGACGGAGGAAGAACGTGCACACATGGTGAAGGTATCGTATGCCTCTACAATTGGAATTCTGATGTATGCCATGGTTTTTACCAGACCAGATATTGCTCATGCAGTGGGAGCTGTTAGCAGATACATGAATAATCCAGGCAAGGTACACTGGGAAGCAGTCAAATGGATCCTCAGATATCTGTGAGGTACCACAAACAAAGCACTTTATTTTAAAGGTGGAGATACGATACTGACAGGCTATGTAGATGCTGACTTAGCCGGAAATGTTGACATCAGAAGAAGCACTACAGGGTATATCTATACTCTAGGAGGAACCGCAGTGAGTTGGGTTTCTTAACTACAGAAGATAGTTGCTCTCTCCACAACTGAAGCAGAATATGTCGCTATTACAGAATACAACAAGGAGATGGTTTGGCTCCAAAATTTCTTGGAAGAGTTAGGCAAGAAACAAGAAAACAATGTCTTATATTGCGACAGTCAAAGTGTTATCCATCTAGCAAAGAATCCGTCTTTTCATTCCAGGACGAAGCACATACAATTGCGATATCATTTTATCCGGTTTCTTCTGGAAGATGGGATTTTGAAACTTGAAAAGATCAGTGGAGCTCAAAATCTGGCAGACATGTTGACAAAGACGGTGACTACGGACAAACTGAAGTTGTGTTCAGCTTCAGTTGGCATGCTAGAATAAAAGACCAGAAATACTGCTGCATTGATCGAAGTATGAAGACAGATTGAAATCAGTCTTCAAGTGGGAGATTGTTGGTCAAAGAAAATGACAGCAGCCGGCTGCTTGAAAAATGGGGGGCTGCCCAATTTTTTAATTAAATTGTAATAGAATTAATTACACATTTAGCTACTGCATACTTTAGGGTATTTACAAGATTAGTCCTCAAGCTTCAACTATAAATACCCTAGCTCATTTAGCTTCTAAATCATCCCAAAATCTTCTAGTTCTCTCTCAAGTGTGTTTTGTAAACACCTGTAAATTTTCTCTTTAGTAAAAGATCTGCAACAGTCCGGAGACGTAGGCAAAATTGGCTGAACTCCGTTATCAGTTTCGGGTATTATTTTTTCGCTTTTATTTCGCATTCTCACTAATCTGGTTATAGGGAAATTACTCGTTACTCGGTTTATTTCCCAACACATTTCTTTGTTATCAATGTTCCACAATTAAGGTCTAGTGCATAGCATCTCCAATCATCTGTGTATTCATATAATCATCATAGGGCCATCTCTTCCATCTCGAATAAAACCCATGGCCTAACCCTAAATCTTTTAGCAAACCCCATACACCTTGCTTTTGAATAACCATTGAAGATCCTGCAGTACTGTTAAGGAGAACTGGGTCAACCCTGTCCAAATTTTGGAGTCGACATCGTGCATTTCCCTTCAAATCAACTGTGTTCATGTTCCCCCACCTTTTTATACGAGGGCTGGTTGTGAAGAATAGTAGTAACTTAAGAAAAACTCCAATGGATGGCATCAAAATATGACTTATTTTTGTGGGGATCCGATTATACTTACAATTATGTTGTGACAATGACTGTGTTTATAAATTTATTATATTAAATGTTCACCCTCCACCAGTACGACACACAATCGACCAATTAGAGTGCAACACGAAACCACTAGAGTGGCTAACCAACAAATTTCCTTATCTTACTCGCTTGAAATTAAAGTGTCATATGTAAATACTTTCACTAAATAAAAAGTAAAATCCATGTAAAAATAATTTACAATCTAGAGATCCCATAATTACAAAATAAATCAAAATATACAGACTATATATTTAAAACAACTTACGACTCAAATTTACAAAATAGAGTTTTGAATATACATGCCCTCTAGAAATTTGAGACATACTCTGCTATGTTGTTTGGTTTGGATTTTTTCTAGTCAAAAGGCTTCTCTACTGATCTTCACATAATCTACATAAGGAAACAAATTCCAAACGCTGAGCTAACTAGCCCAGTGCCACACTAACAACTAAAATATACTAACATGGGGTACATTTACAACATGCTTTAATAACTGAAAACAACATCATGCATCAATACAACATTAGTGAGTATCCTTGCGATACTCACTCTCCACGCTATGATAGACATCATGGTGCGGCTAAGGGATTTCTGCATCTTGGATCTCACACACCCCTCTATTCTACCGAGAATGTGGCCCTCGGAATCACTACGTTGGACACCACACCCTCAACTAGCCCACCCCTTGCAAGTGTCGAACCTTGCGCCCTAGCTAGTCAGTTTTAAAGGTCTTATGCCCTGCCTATGGAAATCCAAACTACATTTATACTTTCTACACCCTAAACTAGAGGAACTCAGGTGTCCGAATTATTTCCCGAGTATCAACCAAGGCTAGTTTTATGTCACCCTAATTATTTGGTTTCTATGTTTGAATAAAACATTTTAATATTTTCACTTGTAGTCTTATTTGATGATATATTGAAGTATTGGGTTACCTCATGTCTAAATTCCTTAAATACGATCCCTTTTGCCCAAAACAGACTGAAACTATCGATACTAGCCCAAGAGTATCGATACTTTTGTAAAAGTTTCGATACTTTATACAAGAACCGATACTTTTAAACATTATGTTCTGCCTAGTTTCGATACTTTCTGAGAGTTTCGAAACTATGACTCAAAGTTTTGATACTCTTGAAAGAGTATCGATATTTCTGCCTAGAAAATACGTTTTACCCAGAAATGAAGAACATCTATCAATATTGGCCTAATAGTATTGATACTTGACCTGCAAAAGACTTAAATACCAATACAAAAATGCTATATCTCATTCCCAAAGACTCTTGTGAGGTCCCCAAACTTGCTTAAAGTCTTGTGAGTCATAAAAAGAGCATAAATAATGCTTATATCATGCTTAAAATTCTAAAACATAAAATCTACCACTGATATGCTCAATAAGCTTATTTCTTAACTTCATGTTATTCATTACATTAACATGGCCCACTAAGAGTATAAAGAAGTTGTAAGTATAGATACCTTGATTTCTAGGCTAAAACAAAGCTCCAATTCACTCAATGAAAACTTTTTCCTTCCCTTTATCTTGGAGGCTTCACCCACTTCTTTCACTAATAAAGATAAGAAAGATAAGTTTCTAAATAATCTATGTGATGAAAATAAGGATTAAAATTCTTCCAATAACCTAAATCCAAGAAAAACAACCTAGAACCCTTGGATTTATTTAACCTCCCAAAAAACCCATTTTGGAAACCATAGAGAAAAAATTGTAAAATGGGGCTTAAATTAAAGCTTGAAGGATGGTGATTCATAATCTTACCTTGGCTCAAGCTAACTAAGATTAGAATGCTTGAAGATTGACTCTTGAAAAGAAAGGAAATGGAAAATGCTAGAATGAAGAAGGAGAAGAGTATTTGGTAAGATTATTGGAGCTTTGATTCACGCAAAAAATATGAAAAAAGGGGGAAAATGTTCGGTTGAAATAAAATGAGTAATCTACACTTTAGGTCGCTATACTTTCAAGCCCCTATTAATAGTATCACCTTACATAAGTCTTTTGATCCCCACACAACCCAAATCCTCTTAACATTTGTCTAAGATATTTTTAATAATTATTTTGGACACTAAAATGGGTCTCGAGTTAACCCGATTTACAAACCCGGGTTTCTGGACATTACATTGAGGCTATTTGATCATTTGAGACATGATATTCAAACATCAAGACACAATACTTAATGTAATAAATTAAGGTAACATATTAATGGTGAATGAACCCATACATGCATTTTTGTGTAAGTTCTAGGGTAAAGAAGGTAGACGATAGAATAATATCATGTACATGTACGACAAATCTAAACTTCCATTCGATTTGGTAAAGTTTGGTTGTAGAAAAGACATTAATTCCGCGTACTGTTTGTCTATCAACCCCTAAAACGAGGAAACCAAGAACAAAACATAAAACTAACCAACACTTCCATTTTGCCTTGCTGATATTACATTAAAAATAAGTGTAAATTACACATTTAGTATCTAAACTGTTATTGTTGTTCCATTTTGATGCCCAAATTATTTTTGTTTTTTCAAAATTATACTTAATGTTTAGTTTATGTTTCAATTTGATATCCCGTCATTAAAAAATTAACAGAACTATTGATGCGATATTTTTTTAAATTTTTTCAATGATAACATGATATTATCTTATTGTGACACGTCAACATTACCGTTAAGTTTATAACATCAGGTACCAAAATGAAACCTAAACTAAACATTATGTGTGATTTTGGGGAAAAAATTGGATACCAAAATGGAACAAAAGTAAAATTTAGACACTAAAAATGTAATTTACCCTAAAAAGAAACTGATCAGAAAAGTGAATACCCCCGAGTCGAAAACATCACCAAAACTCGGCATCATGGTGTAGCTGCTGGTATTGTCATTGCAAATACAAGAAGCTTCTTCAACCATCAATGGAGGATGATTGAATATAGCGGAGAGTTCATTGAAATAACTCATCTGATCCCTCATAAAACCAGGGAACTCAATCTCGTTGGATTGGTTTCCGTTAGTGTTTTGGTCCATGGAGTGTAGGTTTGAAGGAGGTTTCAAGCAGTTATAAGGAACAATGCAGGCCAAGTAACTCGAGTTATCATCACTTGCAGTACTGAAAAACAAACCAGTTTCATGTTTTGGTTGAATGGGGGTTTCAGAAATATCAGGTCCAACTTCAAAGCCATGATTTGTTGCTTGTACAGGTGGAGATTGAGAAGTGTATATGACGTTGGTGGTGGCTTGAGCTCCTTTGATGGAAATGGCAGCTCGATCATAAGCCAGAGCTGCTTCTTGAGCTGTGTCGAAAGTGCCGAGCCAATGCCTTTCTTTGGTGGAGGGGTCCCTGATCTCCTCCGCGTAACGACCCTATGGACGGCGTCTGACGCCGAGGAACCTCCCTGAATCGTTTGATTTCCTTCGGCCTCCTCGCCTTTCGTTTGGTTGGTATGAAGATTTGTTCCTCTGAAGCATGATGGAATCTGAAGCAGCTTGATGATGAGTTTGAACTGCTTCATATCCATAAGCTTTATCCATGGTTATATATATGTAAAAATTGTGAGAGGCAGATATGGGTTTTTGTTAAAGGGCATTTGTAGTGAGAAAGTGTTGGCTAGGGGTAAGGGGAAGTGTATATAAAGGGAGAGTGACTGAAGGAGAAGAAGATGGAAAGGGACACTACAGTTCCTCCTCTATGAGAATCAACCTACCCTTTCCTAGGAAAAATTATTAGATCAACCGGCTCAGCACGTCGGTGGTCATTATCAACATTATTTATCCATCTTATTTTAATCTTTATTTTTTTAAAAGTGATAATTATTTGAAAATTATTCAGAAATGATATAGTGAGTAGAAACTATAAAATAATTTAAGGTTATTAGTTTAAAAATTCTCAAAAAATCATTTACCCCAAACAAGATTTTTTGTGAAAAATATCTTAATCTGTCCACATAAGATTACCTCATATTTTACAAAAAGTGAGATTAGATCTCACGTTTTATGAAAAACAAGTTTAATGCATATATTATTATTTTATCCAAAAATTAAATGAATTTATTTAAAAACTTGATTTCTTAAACATGTATTCAAATAATTCTTCAACCTTTTAATTTATAGGTCTAAAACTAGAGACGAAATCGAGATAAAATATTTAAAAAATAAATTATTTAATTTTAAAATATAAAATTTTATTAAATAATTTTATGATAAATATGAGTGAATAAAAGATAGTATTTGTTAAAAAAAAATTAATCATTTGACAATAAATGTTCATACCCTGCATACACAGTGCTCAAATTTAAGATCTTAATGAATAATAATAAATTTCATAACTACCGAGATAACTTGATTAGTGCGATGTTGATTATAATTATACATATTTATTGAATGTATGTGTATTGTTGATTGAGTTAATTATAGGTAATTAGATTGGTGGAATTTTAGTACATGTTTGTTAGTATGGATTGCACATGTGAATCCACATTTTGAGGAAAATGAATGAATCAATTCTTGTTTGTCTCCTTCGGTCTTTTCAAAGGGAGCAGTTAAGTAAATGACCAAATATTTGATCAAAATATATTGTTTAATGATCTAACCAAATGGTCCATTAGTCAAAACCTTTTGAATTCTTTCTCTTTCTTTATTTTAAATCTGTGCAAAACTCCAGTTTTCTGTTTCATCTAATAAATTTCAAAGTATAACTTTATAATCATAATTTTTCTTTATATTGTGATAAATTATTTTAATAATTTTGTAATGATCAAACTTTTATTTATTAATAGTTATAAAAAACAAACTAGACATAAATATAAAAGCTAATAGTACATATATCATGTCGAATTTTGAGAAGCAAAACTTTAAATGTAGAATATTTTGCCTATATGGTGATATGGTTATAAGACGTCAGTTATTTATTGGGACAAAATGAAAGAAAAGGAAAATAAAATAAAATTATATGAAAAATAATATAAATTTTATTAAAAATACATACACATGATACGTATTGAAAATATATTTGCAAGTACGATAATAATGATGTGCGTATATGAGTTTTGTCTTTAGTAATTCAATTAGTGTGTTTTTAAGCACTTGAAAAAAATCATCTAAATGATTTTGAGATTTAAGAAACCCATAGACAAACATGTAGATTTTTAGTTGTCAAGAACAAGTTATAAACTTAACCATACTTAAGTCTTAAAATTTGTCAATTATTGTTTTCTAAAATACTCGAGATTCTAGTATCAATCACTATTTTTAACTATCTTTGACTGTTCAAAATCAATATATTTGGTTGTGAGCTTTTCAAATCTTATATTATTTAGATATACATTTTTTCCAGTATTTAAACATATATCTATTGAGTAATTGAAGACAAGACTTGTACACGTGTTTTTTGTCTTTGGCGCACACTATGCGTATCTTTTTTTTTTTTTTGAAAAAACTATATATTAATTGAATCATATGATTAATCTGGTGATTATTTTACAATTTTTAATAATTGAAAAATTCTATAAAATAATACTTTATAATCAAAATCATTTTATAACTTTTAATGGTTAAATAATTCAATAAAATAATGGCCTATGATACTATTTGTGTACTTAATTAATTATAGCTATATGGAGTAGTATCGGTTTATTTGGTGTTTTTAAAGACAATCAATGAGAAATTGATGTTTTTGAAGTCCCGGTGGAAAAAACGGCGATTGAGCCTAAGGTGGAAGTTGAAGAAGTCGATCAAGGAGAAGAGAAAACCAAAGCGATAGAGATATCAACTGCACCACCACCAGCATTCGAGTCGGAGAAACCATCTTTACATGAATTGGCTTTGAAAAATGATGAGATAAATAAGCTGAAATCCAAGCTAGAAGAGAAAGAAAAGGAGCTTAGTGTGTTTACTCAAGAAAACAAGGACCTGAAAAAGCAGCTCAATGAAGCGACCTTGAACATTTCAAGTGCAAAAGCCAAGGAGCAAGAAATGACTTTGAAGTTGACCCAAGTAGGGGAGGAACTACGAGCAAGTAAAACAGACTCAACTCAATTGAAGGAAAAGCTCCAATCAGTTGAAGAGCAAAATGAAGCATTGGAAGTCGAGATGAAGAAGCTAAGGGTACAGACTGAACAGTGGAGAAAAGCAGTGGATGCTGCAGCAACTATTCTCTCCGGGGGGCATGGAGATGAACGGGAGGATTTCGAACCGGTTTTTAGTACAAATTTATCCATTCTAAATCCCATTCACCATAATTGTATGGTGTTGTGAACAAATATCAATGTTATTCTTCTTAATATCTTAATTATTAACTCGACACTACATGCTTGATTTCCAAGGGTTATACTGCTGAGTATGATTCAAAGAGTATTCGATCATTTGAAATTTTATTCATCAATAATGTATTTTTAATAATGTAATTTTAAAAAATTTAAAATTATAATATAACCTTTTTTTGAGCATTTTTCATCTTTCTCTTAGAGAGAGAGTGTGAAAAATGAAAAATAAAAGAAAATGGCCATTATGGTCGGCCATTTGGGGTTTATATACCCCTTCCCAAATGACGTCGTTTTGGGAAGGGGTATATGTATAATTTCATAAGGGGCAAACCCTTTCCGCAACACCCATGATTTTGTAACTTTGCATTTTAGTCATTGAAATCAAATTTTGAATCTTTTAATTTTGATTTTCGAAGTTTGGTTTATTATAATTTAGTCCCTAAACATAGTTATATATATTTTAGGTAAAATAACCGAATTAGCCATTATAATTTTGTTAAATAATGTTTTAGTCCAGGACAACATGTTTTAATTTATTTTAATTTAATATTCGAATTTGATATAAGTTTATTTTAGTCCCTAAATTAAATAAATGTAAAATAGCATGTTTAGTCTCTGTAATTTTAAATAAATAATTATGAATTAGGGTATCTAATTTTAATATGTTATAATTTAGTCACTAATTTTAATATTTTAATTTATTTTTAATTACAAATTTTATTGTTTTTAAATATATAAGTTTTAATTTTATGTATTCATTGTTTAGTTATATTTTAATTTTATATGTTTATTTTTAATTAATTATTATTACTATTATTATTATTATTATTTAGTCATATAAATATATATATATAATAAATAATATTTATTTATTTTATTTTATTTTATTTGTTTTCTATTAAAATCCTATGTATAAATTTAATTTTATAAATTACTTTTAAATTATTTTAATCATGTTTGAATATTTATTTTTCAATATTAAGAAAGGGTAGTCTTAAAGCAACGGGATGTCCATTTTCTGATATTTTTAAATAAATAAATATTTTACTTTTATAAATTATATATATTTTAATTGTTTTTAGATAAATGGTTTATTAATATTTTTTTTTAATATTAAGAAAAGAACTGTCTTAAAGCACCTAGAAGTCATTTTTTGATATTTCTAAATATATAAATATCTTATTTATATATATTAATAGATTTTCTTAAAATTATAGTAATAGATTTGAAATAAATAGGATTATAAATTAAATATATCTTTGAATTTCAAAATTTCTAATAATAGAGACAATTTATAATTAATGAGTACCAATTTTGGGCGTTATAGGGATGCTAATCCTTGCCTAAACATAATCGATCATGAATCCCTTCTTTACTAAAAATATTTTTGGTTATACGCAGATCAGTTTATCTTTTAAATTATGTTTTCTTAAAAACTATTTTAAAAGATTATTTTTTAGGTATTTGACTTACCTAACCCAAAAAGGTCAATGACGACTCCTAAAACATTTTTTAAAATCAAAATCATTTACTTATTCATTTTATTTTTCCCGCCAAGTAAAATTTCGTGCCCGAGCGAAAACCGGTTACGACAGCTTGACGACTCCGCTGGGGATCGGTTAAGCTTTAAAATCAATTATAAATTGTCTCTATTAATTAGAAATTAAAAATTCATATATTTAATTTATAATTCTTTATTTTCAAAATTTTTATATATACTTATTATTTTCCTAATATTTATATATATTATTTTTTATTAATGTTTTTATTTTATTTTCAAGTATTAAATTTTATTATTTATTTGTTTGTTAGATGTTTGAATATTTCTACTTACACACAACACTTGCATTGCATAACATAAGCTTTATAATCAAGCTTGTCCATTTTAAGTAGGAGTGAAAGCGACGTCTTCGTGAGAATTTATTCTCCATGTCAGACCTAGCAAGTAGCTTTCGGGATTCATATGCTCTATGTCTTCGTGAGAATTTATTCTCCGTGTCAGACATAGAGAAATGTGTTCTCTCGAATTGAACTCGATTCGCTTAAGTTTGTAGTGGACTACGATTGAGTGTTTGACAGCCCAAGGGGGCATCAACAAGGACAATTCGGGTACCTTTACTCATAGAACTGAAACCCTGCATATAATAAACCCTAGAAATTCTCCTGATCTAATATAATACTGAAACCATGTCCGTAGGCATACACAAAGGAGAAATAAGCTCTAGCTTTTTATTTTATTTCCAAACAAAGCATGGAATTAGAAATCGTGCAGTTAGGTTAACTTTTCCAAACAAAGCATGGAACTAGAAAGCATGAGGTTAAGATTTATACCTTAATAGATAGAATTTTTCTTTCCATTAATTGGTACTAACCAATTTATTTTTTCCTTTCTCATTTTATTTTGCTCTAACTTATTTGTACTGATTTCTTTTCTTTTTTTGCATTGCATGATCATGACATAATCAAAAGGTGTTGACTTGAAAGACTGTTCATCAAATTGGAAAAAAATCATAAATGGACAAAAAGTTTTATGATCGAACAAAATATGACACAGCCAAGGAAAGGCATCCTGAGGGAACTCTGAGGATAGAGGAGAGCTATACACCCAAAGATCGTATGCCCATGGAAGAGAAAAAGGAGATACGAGAAATGAGAGAGCAAATGTCCAAGATGATGGGAAGAATATCTCTTTTGGCCAAAGGAAAAGAGATTCATGCACAAATAGAGGTCAATGAACATAACCCTGCAATCTCATATATACAATGAACTTCGGATCCTAACCAATTTGAGAAATTACAGACAACCATCATTCGTATTCACAAATTTTCTAGAGATACCAAAGAAGTGGTGACAACTGTAAAAGCTTCCAGAGAAGAGAAAAAATCATGTAATTTGAAATCGTCGAAGTTTAGTCTGATCCCGACATCTAAAACTCAGGTTCAATCCAAGACAAAAGACGGTTCTCATTTTGATGTTATCCCTATATCATATAAAGAGTTATATGATAAACTACTTGAAACACGAGAAGTGGCTCCCAACCTCCGTATTCGAATTGGTATGACATCAACGTTTATTGTGAATATCATGCCGGAGCTCAAAGAGATACCATCGAGAATTGTCTTGCCTTCAAACGTCGAGTTCAAAGTCTTTTGGATCATGGAACCTTACAATTTATGGTAAATGATCGACCTAGTTTGGTAACTGAAGGTCCTGCTAGATTAATACCAAAAGTATTCAAAGGTAAAAATATCAGTAGGGGCACCCAGAAAAAGGAAGATTTGCTGAGGTCTGAGGCTCAAATGCGTCATTTAAATATGGAAAACAATAAATTGAACACCAAAATGAAAACCATGCAAGAAGATTTCCATAAGATCAGTCAAGCTTTTCGAAATGCTGGCATAGGAAACACCCCAGAAGAGTGGATAACAGGGGTCACCAAACTAAAAACGAGCTGCAACATACATGAAGATATTGTCCAAGAACTTCTTGAACACAAAGGTTCTCTTACAAGGGAAAATGAGCAACTTCGAGAGTTGACACAAAAGATGAAGGAAAAAGACAATATCATGAAGGAAGCTGCTGCTCAAGCAAACAATGTGGCTCATAAGCTGGTGGACTTAGCTGGCTTCACGAGAGAATTAAGGCAGATTGATAACTCCATACCTGAGCATAAGTGGAAGTTAATTTGGCTTTTAAGGGAAATAGAGAAGTTAGGAGTGAAAGTTGTCCCCTACATGTAAAAGTTTTGTTTGATGCACAGAAACGTTTGTGTTCAATGAAATCTGTTCTAAGATGACCACTCTTGAGTAACACCTTTTCATACATGCATTTGCATTTTGTATCTTTGCATTTTCATTTTTCATTTATACTTTTATGTTTGCTTTTATATTGCACAATTTGCATTCTTATTGTTACATTCACATATTTGCATTTGTATTTGCATTCTGCATTTTTGCATTTTTACGTTTGTATTTACATTTTCATTTTTGCATTTGCATCTTTGCATAATTACATTTTATTTCAAACTATTTTGCATGCATTTAATCATGATAACATGGAATATTTTGGGGAGAATTCCATGACAGAATTTTTGAAATCAAAGTGGAGCTAACTTGGTATTCCTAAAGAAGGATAATAACCATGAATGAGATTCTAGCAAGGGTTGGTAGAATTGAGAAATTGCAAGAGCAACTTATCAAGACTCAACAAGAAATGACTGATCATGCAAAAAAATTTCAGGCTGATTCAAAAGAACAAATGACCACTTTAACGTACATGATGAATGATATGATCCATGGAGGGAAACCTTTAGAGGATCCCGTTGTGAAGGCTATGAATGAGGTTCTGAATGATAGTGATGAGTTCGACGTGATAGTGTCTGATGATCAAGAACCTATTAGTGAGTATGGTAATTCAAGACAACTTCAAGATTTGGTCCCAAGAGGCATTGGTGAATTAATGGTGAATGAAGAATCAATGAAAGAAAAAAGTTTGTTGTAAGAAAAAAGCTTTACCCAAAGAAAAGGGGCATAGAAAAGGATCAAAGGTTGATAAAGAAGAAAAAATGTACAAAGTTTTCAATTTCCTCCCTTCCACTTCTCAGGTGAAAAAGTGCATTAAAAAATGCTCTCATCCAGATTAAATAATCCATGACTTGTTCAGCCACAGTGGCCTCCAATTGAGAATTGGACCTATAAGGAGGTTCCTTGGATAAACCAGATTGAAATTCCAAATTGTTCAACTAAGGTTCTTAGTAACCTTGAGAGAAATTTCCAAGATCCTTTAGAACAAGCAATTCAAAAGTACAAGGTAAAAGAGGGGGGTTAAGGTTCAATGCTCAGAAATCATTGCCTCGATGGAGACTAATGTGATCAAATCATGTGAAGAATATCAGAGGCAAGAAAATGGCAAAAAGGCTTCCATGAATGTAATCTGAGATTGGCCCATAGGTCTAAAAATAAACTGGGAAGATGCAACCATGAAAACATCTCAAACACCCATATCAGACATCTTGAGGACAAATGAAACTTTGGGCAGTTTAGAGAACATGACGAATACTACGCCAATCACAATTGCATTATGTGTTCAAAACCGGGACAAAGTTATTGTCACCAATAAGAATTATTTTGAACCTAATTTCCAATTGATAAACGAGGAGATGAAATTTGACCACAAAATTGCTAAGAAAGAAGTAGAGGTTGGTACGTCTGAGGAATCATCCAAACGAGCCCAGATAAGAGAAATGATCAAGAAATGGGGGGCAACTGAGGACAATGACCCTGATCCTATTACACACCCAACATTAGAGGAGTAATGATGCATAAACAAGTGGAAGTGTTATCTACCACTGTAGTACTTTCTATTTTTAGCATCTTGTTTGAACTTGTCTTTTGTTTCTTTCTCAGTCTTGTTGAAATAAATAAACTTGTGTTGCTTTTATGGTTATGAGCAAGAAATTAAATTTTAATCTTGAAATTTTTGAATATCAAGTAGATTAAATATTCTTTTTCAAGAGTTATAGATCTTTGGCAAGTGGTAAAATTATACCTTCCATATCTCATCCAACGCCAATTACTTGACCCTTGCTAAAACCAAATATTGACCATACATTTATCTGAAAGTCTGAAGTCATGTCTCTACCTGTTTTTGAGACATAAAATCCAGATGTTTACCTTCTTGGGTAGAGTTGATTGTTGATTGGTTTATAACAATCCACCACATTTTTCCTTTCAAATACAAAACCATCATAAACCAAAAGACCTCAAAAAAACCAAACTTCAAATTATCCGTGAATCTTCCTGCAAGAAGAGACGAGATGAGGCATCATGATCAACTTATCGAAGATAATTTCGAGTGATTGAGGCATACTCAAAGAAGAAAGAAAAAAGATTGATTTAGATAAATATATCATGCATTAATTACATTATTTTCATATAAATAAAGATTAATCTTGAATATTCATCCCCATGGGGATACCTCTTTTTACAAAAGCTTATGTGTATGAGATGACGAACGGAATTGTTTCATTTATCCTTTCAAATATATGTGTATATATATATATCCCTTGTTGTCCCCTTTTGAACCTAAATGATTTTTCTTCTGATTCAACCTTAACCAAGGATCACCCTCCACATTGGGGGGCAAGAAGAAGGAGGTGCTCAAAGCAATTCAAGTCCTATACTCATCCATCAAAAAAAAGAGGAAAATAGGAAAAAAGTAAATAAAGGAAAAAAGGAAAAAAATTGAATCAAGATGGGTGACTTATTGAGCCTCGAGCTACAAGGTTGATCAAGTGCAATCAGTTCAAAAATTCATATTCAACAAGAAGAGCAAGATGTGAAAAAATGGAAATGAACCCATAAAATTGACAGTCTAGAGGGATCCAAAAGAAGAATGACAAGCAGCAAAGCATATCCAAGTCAAGAAAGACAATATTGAAGGCATCAGAATGAATTGATCCTTGGTTCAATTACCCTTAAACACTTGTTTGAGCCTTTTTATCCCTTTCTTTCGTAACCGTGAGCCTTGGCCTACGTTACGTACTTGAAAAGGCCTTTCTAATCATACATGGATTTCTATGTGAAAGAGATTATCTTCAGATTTCATTCCGCCTCTCAAGATTGATTTTTATTTGCAAAAATTATTTTTTTAAATCTTTAATGCATGATATGAAAAATAATAAAAGGGGGGTTCAAGATGTAAATTTTTAAATAACATCTTGGAACTAAAGGAGGATTCGAGTTGAAAACCTGAAAATGTAGCTCGAATGTTGAATGGTGCAACAACGACATAAGAGACGATCTTAAGCTCTTGATGAAGCCCCTCACATCCCAAAGATGTTCCTGAGATTCTGGAGTCAAGAAGTATATCTATGAGATGAGCATAACAACCATTCCTTCAAGATAGTGGAAGCTCATAGAAGACATATATGCTGGATCAACCTGACAGAACTTAATTTACCAGAATCAACCTAAGCCCTAAATCAATTAATAATTTTGACACTTGACATAGGACTATGCTTTTTTTTTATTGATTCAAAAGTGTAATTGATTTATTTGATATTAATTAAATTCATGCTTATGATTTGATTCTATTGTGAATCTGTGATAGCCAACACTTTACAAAATTCTTTCATTCTTTGATAAAGAAAGGAGAAAAAACATTTTCAAACAGGACAGTCTCAAATGAGGAAGGTCTTTGAAGCAAGTTGTTTATTCTACCTCTATTGAAGAAAAATAATAAACGAAGCCAAAATGATGAAGTATTTCACTTTCTTGAAAGTAAGTGGTCCAAGAAGCCAGAAAGTCTAGAGAATTAAACTTGTAACGCTCTCATGTGACATCATTAGCAATCCATCAAGAAAGATTATCACTTATCTCATGCTGAGGGCGATAAGCATCACCAGACAAATTATTTTCCCCAACCATTAATTCATGTTCTCTAGAAGATTACATCACAGAGCTATAAGTCCCATTAAGGCATTATGGGAATGAACAAGTCCACCACATGCACTCTGGTTATACCGTGATACTGGCTCAAGTCTTGATACATCATTGCTACTTCTTCCATGTCGATCATTTTCCTTATCATGATTATATCCATTATATCTTTCAGAAGATTGCTGAACTTGAAATTGAGAACTTATAGGCACAAAATAAGACATCGGAACAGATTCTACACTTGTATGCCTTTCATATTGGGTAACATTGGTTATATCATTCCAAAAGTAAAGATAACCAGTTTTACTATCAACTAAACCTTTCCATGGTTCGGGAATAGTGAGATATATATGTGTGTATCTTGAAGCAGTAGAAGAGGCAGTCATTGTAGTAGTCATTGTAAGAAAATGCACCAACAAAAATCTTCTAGTTCATCCCAATGATGTTTATTTCTTCCGGTAAGATTGTTACACAGGATGCCACCAACAACATGGTCGAATTCGCCAAATCTACTCATTAATTGCTCCAACGAATCACAATTCAGTTCTTGCACATCTATTTTCAATGGTATGCCAAGATAGTATAAGGCAACATCTGCATTACTGATCTCAGAGAAAAGAGACAAGACATTGATACCACCGGGGAACATGTCTCTAGCAGATCCTCCTCCTCATGTATGGTTTTTAGGGAAACCTAGAAGCATTTCCACCTCATCAGGTTCAAGTGGAACAACTTTATTCCTTACAACCCATACCATATTTAATTTTTGGCACTCATCAAGAACATACTTCTGGACACTCGAAGGTGGCTCATCGTCATAAGCTTCAAGAGCCTTACGGATCTTTTCTGTCAATTTGGCACTTCCTGTACATGTTTGTAAACAGTTTAATTTTGTTCTTGGATCCCAAGAAGGCCACCATTTCTTTTTCAATGGAAAAACATCATGTATGGTGCATGGAGGAAGCGGAATAAGAGGAAATATGTTCTCAATTGGCAGATTATGAGTAGCCCCTTTTCCGTACAGCAGTACAAAAATACTTCGAATCTACAAATTCTGGCTCTACATCGTATAAGTACCGTAACATTTCGGTCCAAACACCAACTGGAGCAAGTGCCACGTTCTCGTAATAGAAATAAGGAGGCCCAATAGCATCCTCTGGAAGTGTTCTTTGAATTATCTGATATGGTTCGGTAAAAACCCCAAAACCAATTATTAGATTTAGAAGATGAACTGCATGATCGTATTCATTAAGAAGTCTCTTTTCAAGCTTCCTCTACTTCTTCCTTTTTCAAAAATCATAGCCCGAGTTTCGCTTTTTCTTGTAATTAGGGTCTGTTGAAAACATTTTGATATTTCAATATAACAAATTAAGTTAAATGAATTTTAAGATTGTGCAATAAAGGTTTTTTAAGTATATTAGATATAATTATTCAAATATCAAAACATTACTCTAAATCTTTCAAAAATCATTTTTAATCTTTACTCAAGTGTAAAATTAAGTTTTAATCTTAAAACAATTTCAAAATAATTTTACAAAGTATTTCAAACCATTTCAAAGCCAAAAATTCCAGATTGCTTAGAGGGAACCGATTCCCCCCTGAATGGTTTGGCTCCGAGAATTCCAATATGCTCGGAGGGAACCGATTCCCCCCAGGGGGTACTGATTCCCCCCTGTGTAACGGTCGAAATATTTGAATTTTACACTTAGGGAACCGATTCCCCATAGGGGGTACCGATTCCCCCCACGCTCCAAGCTGTTTTATTAATTGTTTTCACACTAAAACGGCTATATTATCTTCTCTAATAATCCTCAACGTTCAGAAGTGATTCAAGGTGTATTTAAGCAAGCTTAGAAGCCATTGATCAAAAACAAAAATATCAAGCAACTAGAATCAAGAGAAAATCAAAGAGAAAGCATCAAACCTTAAGTTTGAGCATTTCAAGCCTATTTTTCATTCAATATTCATCTTGCTTTCATGAACACTCATTGTGCTCAATTGTATTCATTTTTGAGTATTCTTTTCTTTGTTCTAGAATTATGCAAACAATCTACCTTGTGATGATTTTCTTGTAAGTTTACAAAATTTATATTGTTCTCTTTGGGAGAGAGATTCTCAAGAATTTGGGATATAATTCTTGAGGGTTTGTAAGGTTACTCTTTGTCCTCAAAAGAAAGACAAATTAGTGAATTTGTGGAAAATCCTTAGTGTGGATAGCTAAGGTAGTAGACGTAGACTTTGATTGAGAAAGTCGAACCACTCTAAATCGTTGTGCAATTAGTTTCAATTTTCTGCAAAAGCTTCCACCAAAATTTTTATTACCAATTCACCCCCCTCTTGGCCGATTCCGTCAATCGATTAACTCATCAATTGGCATCAGAGCCTAACTCATTTGAAGGTTTAATCGCCTCTTGAGTCGATTAGGGAAGAGTTATATCGATAATCAAAGTCATCAATGGCCTCTACTTCAAACTTCGACTCCAGTCTCGATTCAATGCCCGTCAACAAGCCTCCTTTCTTCAATGGGGCTAATTATGCCTATTGGAAAAATAGGATGATGTACTTCATTCAAGCAAGTGACATGGGAGCATGGAATGTCGTAGAAGAAGGATACTTCAAGCCTCTCACTCATCCAAGATTATGGAGTAAAGGAGAGACAAAAATGTTCCAGCTCAACTCCAAAGCCATCCATATCATATTTTGTGCTCTTGGACCAGATGAATACAGAAGAGTTTCATCTTGTACAACCACCAAAGAAATATGGGACAAACTTCAAGTCACTCATGAAGGTACCGATGAGGTAAAGAAATCTAAAATTAGTATTCTAATGCATAGCTATGAAACTTTCAGGATGAAACCAAATGAAGATATCAAAGCTATGACGGATAGATTCTCAACGATTGTCAATGGTCTCAAATCATATAGAGAGATCATTTCAAATGAAAAGCTTATAAGGAAGTTAGTCTACTCCCTCCCAAAATCGTGGCAATCAAAGAAGACGACAATCATCGAGTCTAAGGATCTAACATCCTTAACTCTTGAAGAGCTAATCGGTTCACTCCTCACTCATGAAATGATGCTTGAAGATGAGGTGGACCTTGATAAGATTGAAGAGACACCAAAGGAGAAGGAGAAGAAGAAAAACATTGGAGTTTCTCTCAAATCCACAAAAAAATGAGAGTGATTCGGATGAAGATGACGATGACGAGGAAATGGCATTGTTTGCCAAACGGTTCAGAAAAATGATGAGACCTTACCGAGGAAGAAAATTCAAACGAAATGAAGGCCTAAAAAATGAACCAAAAGAGAAGGACTCGATCATTTGCTATGAATGCAAAAAGTCGGGGCATGTCAAATATGATTGCCCACAATTGAAGAGAAAGGGTCAATCAAAGAATAAGCACAAGGCTCATGTGGCTACATGGAGCGATGAAGAAGGTTCCGATGAAGAGGAACAAGAAGTAGCAAACTTGTGCTTAATGGCATTCGGGAAAGATTCTAAGGTAACCTCTAACTCATCTGATTTTGATGATTTATCCTATGATGAGGTATTAGAGGAATATAATGGGTTGGCTTCGGATTATGAGAAATTGTTTTTAAAATATAAAAATGATGTTTCAAAATTGAAAAATGAAAATAAACTCATATCCAAAACCAACAACGATCTTGAAAGTAAAATCAAAGATTTGCAAATCAAACTAGAAGAGTTTGAAAAGAAAAATTTAGATTTGCAAAAGTTACTTTCAAAAGTCAATGATGATCATCAAAAGAAAATTGATGATCTTAAAGCTTCTTTTGATAAAGTTGGAACAAAACGTTTTGAAAGTGGAGAAAATTCAAAATCCAACTTTGTTAGAAAAAGTTTTAAAAACTGCAATCATAGAGGTCCCCAAAGAACCTCTAATGGAAAAAATTGTTAGAAGTATATGGGTTCCTAAGGAGCTCATTACTACTAAAGATAAGGATATCCTACACAAATGGATACGTAAGGGGACTAGGATTTTGGAAACTAATGAATATGGACCCAAAAGAATTTGGGTACAAAAAAATTAGAAATTAATCTATGTTTGTAGGAAAATGAACATTGCTACAAGGCACGGAAAACAAATCCAAATTCATTGTACCTTGATAGTGGATGCTCAAGACACATGACCAGAGACAAAAATCGGTTCATTGAGCTTAATGCCAAAAATGGAGGAGAAGTGACTTTTGGTGATGATTCAAAAGGTCACATTGAAGGTATTGGTACTATTGGTAATACCTCTTCCATACAAATTAAGAATATTTTATATGTGAATGGATTAAAGCATAATCTATTGAGTATTTGTCAATTTTGTGATAAGGGATTCAATGCCATGTTTGATATTAATGGTTGTAAAGTCATTGACATTGCATCTAATCGGATTATGCTTGTTGGTCATAGAATAGGAAACATATACATAGTACATTTAGATTCTATTGATATGACTAATTTGTGCCTAGTTGCTAAGAATGAAAATGATAGTTGGTTATGGCATAGGAGACTAGAACATGCTAGTTTGAGTGTTTTGCAACGGCTAATTCAAGGTGATTTAGTTCGAGGGTTGCCTAAGCTTAAATTTGATAATGATAAAATCTGTGATGCTTGTGCTAAAGGAAAATAAAAGCGAGTTTCTTTTAAATCCATTAATGACGTATCAACTAGTAGAGTATTACAATTGATCCATATATCTTTTTGGGCCAACTAGGACTACTAGCTTGGGTGGAAAACAATATGCATTTGTCTTGGTAGATGACTACTCTAGAAATACTTGGGTTCTATTCTTAAGTACTAAAGATGAAGCATTAGAAAAATTCATCACGTTTTCAAAAGTAATCCAAAACGATAAAGGTTACTCTATAACTAGTGTTAGGAGTGATCATGGCACTGAATTTGAAAAACTTGGATTTACTGAGTTTTGTAATTCTAATGGTATTAGTCACAATTTTTCAGCACCTAGAACCCCTCAACAAAATGGAGTTGTTAAGAGGAAAAATAGAACTTTAGAAGAAATGGCTAGAACCATGCTTTGTGAAAATAATTTGCCAAAATATTTTTAGGCGGAAGCCACAAATACCGCTTGTTATGTTATAAATCGAGTAATGATTAGGCCAATTTTAAAGAAAACTCCATATGAAATTTTCAAAAATAAAAAGCCTAACATTAGCTATTTTCATCCTTTTGGATGTAAATGTTTTGTTTTAAACAACGGTAAAGAGAACCTTGACAAATTTGATGCTAAAAGTGATGAAGGAATTTTTCTGGGTTATTCCTTAAATTCTAAAGCTTATAGAGTATTTAATAAAAGAACTTTAGTTGTAGAAGAGTCTATACATGTTGTTTTCGATGATAATCCCCTTCCGAGGAAGGATTCTTGTGTGAATGATGATGTAGGTGTTATAAATACAAATGACGTTAGACAAGACGTTGGAGAACCATCATCAAAGGAAGAAACGAAAAATGAGGAAACTCATGATCCTCTTGAGAATCAAACCATTGAAGAAAGGGAAGTATCTTATCCAAGAGAGTACAACTATGTCAAGGATGGTGAAATTATAGGTGATACATCCAAAGGGGTAACAACTCGATCTTCTCTTAGAAATATTTGTAATTATGTTGCATTTATTTCATGCATAGAGCCTAAGAATATTAAAGAAGCATTAAAAGATGAACATTGGATTATGGCTATGCAAGAAGAATTAAATCAATTTGAGAGAAGTAAAGTATGGACATTAGTTGAAAGGCCTAGTAATAAATCTATTGTAGGTACTAGATGGGTATTTAGGAATAAGCTTGATGAGAGTGGTAATATAGTGAGAAACAAGGCTAGACTTATTGCTCAAGGGTATACTCAAGAAGAGGGCATAGACTATGATGAAGCATACGCTCCCGTAGCTAGGATAGAAGCAATTAGAATGTTACTAGCATTTGCATGTTTTCATGAATTTAAATTATATCAAATGGATGTTAAAAGTGCATTCTTAAATGGTTTTATAAAAGAATAAGTGTATGTGGAACAACCTCCAGGTTTTGAAGATTCAAAATTTTCGGATCATGTTCTTAAATTGACAAAAGTACTTTATGGTTTAAAACAAGCTCCAAGAGCTTGGTATGAAAGATTGTCAAATTTTTTAATTGAAAAAGGTTTTTCAAAAGGTAAGGTTGACACTACATTGTTTTTAAAGCATAAAGGTAAAGATTTATTAGTAGTTCAAATTTATGTTGATGATATAATATTTGATTCTACTAATGATGTTCTTTGCCAAGAATTTTCCAAGCTAATGCAAAGTGAATTCGAAATGAGCATGATGGGGGAGCTCTCATTTTTCTTGGGACTCCAAATCAAGCAAAGAAAAGATGGCATCTTCATCAATCAAGCTAAGTACATCAAAGATATGCTCAAGAAGTTTGGACTGGAAAATAGCAAACCTCATGACACTCCAATGAGCTCTTCAACAAAGCTTGACTTAGATGAAGGAGGTAAATGTGTAGATATAAAATTATATAGGTCAATGATTGGATCTCTACTTTATCTAACTGCAAGTAGACCGGATATTATGTTTAGTGTTTGCTTATGTTCTAGATTTCAATCATGCCCTAAGGAATCACATTTACTAGCTGTTAAGAGAATCTTTAGATACCTTAAGGACACTCCTAGTTTAGGTCTTTGGTATCCTAGAAACTCTAGTTTTAGCTTGCATGCTTTTTCTGATGCGGATTATGGAGATGCAAATTAGATAGAAAAAGCACCTCCGATACTTGCCAATTCCTTGGAAATATGCTGATTTCTTGGTTTTCAAAGAAACAAAATTGTGTTGCATTATCTACCACTGAAGCCGAATACATTTCAGCTGGTAGTTGTTGTGCACAAGTTTTATGGATGAAACAACAACTTTTTGATTATGGAATTGAAGTTGGTACCATTCCTATCAAGTGTGATAATACTAGTGCTATTCGTCTCACTAAAAATCTCATCCAACACTCTAGAACTAAGGACATTGAAATAAGACATCACTTCATTAGAGACCATCTCACTAAGGAAGATGTAGTTCTAGAATTTATTGATACTTTGCACCAATTAACGGATATCTTTACAAAACCTTTAGACAAGGAAAGATTTTGGACACTTAAGAGAGAATTAGGTTTAACCAACCTATCTTCACTTAGTGTTTAAAATAATTTTAGCACTTTTAAGACTAAATGAAAATTGTTAATTTTTAATTGCATTCATTGCTATTAGTTAGGGGGAGTTTATGATTCTTGATGAAAAATTAATTTTATGTTCAAATATCGTTTAAAGAATAATTTGATTGTTTGAACATGATTAATTTTCAATATATGAGTTGCCAATACCACTAGAGAAAATTAATTTAGCATTTTGTGTGTTTAAAATCAGATTTTAGCATTTTGGTGCAGAGGGAATCGATTCCCCCCCACAGGGGAATCGATACCCCCCTGGGCTGGTTTTATCGGGCAGAACCTCATTTTCTTTACTCAAACCCTCTTCTCTTCACGGCGTTTCTTCCCTCTACTCTCTCAAATCTCCATTCTTGCCTCAAATCAACGTTTTTAATCAGAATTCACTTCAAATATCATCTTCTAAACCTGTGAATGGATAAAGGATAAGGAAACCGGTGAATGGATTCGATCGTCTGAACATACTCCAGGAGCTAGTTCTTCACGAGCTCAACCAGAAGCTGACGATGATCCCGAGCTTCAACAATTAATGCAAGACATCGATGAAGCCGAAGATGAGCCTGAGTAGCCCGAGGAGCAAGCACAACAAACACATCAAATGCCTCCATATTTTCAATCCTTTATGGAGACATTCGATTTCCGATATGCTACCATGGATTCGCTCTTTACTTCTATAGAGTCCCATTTATCCATAATGGGAGCTCAACAATTAGAAATTCTTCGAGAGATGCGTGCAAACAACGAAGCAACCAACGCACGTATTAATGAACTCACTCACGAAATGACCGCTATGCGAGCTCGTTTTCCCCTCTCGATCCGGATGTTTAATTCTATGCTTAGTTTTAAAACTTTAAACTAAAAGATTATTGCTTGAACATTTTGAATATTTTGGAATGTTTTATTTTGAGGATTGTTAGACTTTGGATTTGTTTGGACGTTTGAGCTTATATATTTGGCTTAGTTAAATTTATTGCATCATTTACATCATTTTAGCAATATGACCAATTTTGCCATGTCACATTAATTATGAATATTGATTATGAAACTAATTGTAACATCCCGAAATTCAGGGTTAGTGACTAAATTGCAAATTTTGAAAACTATGTGCTTGATTTCGAAATAAGTTAAAAGTTCATGGATTTAGTAGTAAAACTGGAAAATAACAAGGGTGTTATGGTCTTTTCTAAGAGAAGATTTTTATTTTCCCTTTTTAAGGAAACCACGTGGGAAATGAGAGAATTATCCATAGTCTTCTTCTCCAGCTTCTTCTTCTCCCCGTAAGCCTCATTTAAAGGTGAGTTTAATTTCAACTGTTTAAGTCTTGGATTTATAAGTTGATTTTGATTCTTGGAGTATTATGTAAGCTTAAGGAAAGCTTATATAAGCTTTAAACATCAATAATAGAGAATTAGAAAGGAAATGATATGAAGGGTGTAGAAATGAAATTTTGTTATAGAAAGGTTTTTGAAGTTCTAAAGATGGATTTGACTTGTCAAGGGTATAATTAAGAAGCTAGAAGCAATAGAATTGAATAGGAACATGTTGAAAATTTAGTGTAATTCTTGAATTACATATGGAGAATAGGATTTTGATGTTAAAGAGGTGATTAATGAATAGGAATGAGTTTGAATATGAGTATGCAAGTTAAAAATAAGAAAGGGAATGATATATGAAGTATTAAGTTGAAAGAGTGGATTTTCGGGCATAAAAGAGGATTATGGGCAGAGTGCATCGATGCACATTCATAGTGCATCGATGCATCAAGGTTAAAACCCAAAAATTGTTTGAAGGTGTATCGATGCATTGGTAATGCATCGATGCACTCTTTAGAAATAGAAACATCGAATGCAATTAGTGGATCGATGTATAAGTCATGCATCGATGCATCCCTATAATAATACAACATCGAATGCATTTTATGCACCGATGCATCAGTAGTACATCGATGCATACCTTCATTAAAAGATGAAATTGGCTTTTCTCTGAGCCTAAGGAGTGATAGTTTCGAATATATCAATCAGTATACTGATAAGTATTAATGTATTATTATGTAGATATAGAATGAAAGCTTGTTCCGGAACAAACTAAGGATTAGGATTGATTCAAAACAACGAGGCCCAGGTGAGTGCATCTTATTGTATAAGATTATATGGAAATTTGGACTTGTGATAAGTCTATTCTTATAGTAATAGCTCATTAAGTCTTGATTATAAGTATGTTAACGATATGAAGTGTATGTATGTTTGATTATATGAATTGATATGTTTTGTTTTGTATGTGCTATGTGATTTATGTAAAAATACGGTTAAGTGTTAATGAGACAATATAAAATAAGTTATGAAATTATATGAATATAGAAGATAAGTCAAGAGATGTATGTAAATGAAAATAGATGTTTATAAAGAGTCATAGGAGAACAAATATAAGTAATATGATAATGAAATATAAGGCTATGTGAATACATAGTTATGAGATAAAATATGTAAGAATAGGAAAAGATGATGAGAGTGAGTTCATGAGAAGTGATATGAACTAGGTAAACATAAGTTGGACAAGTACATAGTGGTATGATCCATTATGGGAATTAGTGTAATAGAGCTTTTTGATTTAATGAGAGTTAAGGGAACTAAATAAGATTGAATTATAGAATGAAATGGGAATAGTATATCAATTAGGAAACTTGAATATAAAGGGACGATACGAATATACAAGATAAGTTATATGCTAAATATCTATGGAGCTATATGAAAAGATTATAATGAAATTATGAAATTGAATTAAGTAAATAGATTAAATTATTACCTAAATAAAAATACATTAAATGATATATTTAGAAATACGATATAAGCTATGTGAAAGTGTTCTAGGTGTTTCTATATGTTATATGAAGTATATGATCATATGTGAACAAGATATGATAAGTATGTTTACATGAATAAATGTGACTGGGTGAGAAATGATAGAAATTATATGAAAACATGTATATGTGAATTAGCTTTGTAATTAGGTAAATATATGAATTCATAACTATGACTTATGTGATGTGAAAGTAATCTATGTGATTATATGTTATATGAATACAAGAACATGAGATATGTGACATGTGAATTATATGGAAATGATCTACGTGTAAGTGAACTATGTGACTATGTGATAATATGAAAAGAAGCTATGTGATACGTGATTACCTGCACTTGTGATAAATGTTATATGATATGAGAAATATGTTTACACATACAGATGGTATGTGACAGAAGAAAAAGAACAAGTGATATGAACTGTTATAAATGATAATGCCCATGTTATGTGATATGAGAGCTAGTGGTATAGTTGGCATGCCAAGAGTCGAGGGTTCTACGTGGTCTTCGGGACATGTATGTAATTATGTGGAACCTATATGTAGTACTTCGGTACACTTATTGGAGCCATTGTATTATGTATGTGGTTCTTAAGGAGTAGTCCTTCGGGACATAGTGGTCCTACGGGACATATACAGTGGTCCTTCGGGACATAGTGGTCTTACGGGACGAATACTAAACTAAGGTTCGGTGCCCCATGAGGGAATTGATACGAGCTGTGGTGACAGCATTAGTGCACAACCTCAATGTACTCACATACCTCTATTCTCAATAATATACATGGGCAATTGAAATACAAACTTTAAAGTAAAAGTGGTACAAGAAGGTAAGTTTCGTATGTGCATGATATGATTATATATGTTATCGTGTAATAGATACATGCATATTGAAATGTCATGATCAAATGTTTAGAATACATATTCATCGGATGAAATGGGTATTGATTGGAAAAATGTATGATATATATGATAGATATGTAATGATAATGATAGTATTTGTACAGGTATGTGTTTTGTTATATGAAATGTTCTATGTTTTTTATTATATGTTTATATGGCTCACTAAGTCAACGACTTAGCGTGTGATTGTTTCACACGTAGGTTTCGAGAAGAGTAAAGAGCAATAAGGAGCAAGATAGGTCAGTTCTCCTTACCAAATGTCAGATCAGAAAAGAGGTGAATAATACGTATTTTAATAAATAAAGTTTTAGTTGGCATGTAATCAAAAGAATATATTGTATAAGCTCTGAATAGTTTTGTAAACGTTTTGAATAAGTTCAATGTTATAAAAGTTTTTAAATTACTCACTATTTTATATGAATAAATGTTTGAAAAGACAATGTGACACTTCGGACTCGTATCCGGGTCGGATACGGGTTGGAGGTGTTACATTTAATGGTATCAGAGCTAAGGTTTAGCCGATTCTAGGCTTAAACCAAAGTCAAAGGAGGTTTAAAAATGTGTACATGCCAACTAAAGGTGAAAATTTCTGATCTGATAGTGTAAGGAGTATACTGTCTTGCTAATAGAATAAGATTTGTATGAGATAGTAAGAATTGATTATAGAAATTGTCAAAGTAAAGTAAATCGATAACTGACAAATCTGATGGTGATAGCAATTCACCTGCCCTGGCCAGGCAGGATGAAGAGCAGAAACCTCAGAAAGTGTCTTATAAGATTAAAGGTTGATTTCAGAAAGTTGAAATCATATTAGAATAGTGATAGAAGATCTTTATTGTGTTGAATCAGAAAAGTTATATGAATTAGTTTTGTTAGTATGTGGATAAGATAGAATATGGTGAACAAATGTCACCATAAGAGCGTTAAAAAGATCAAATGATGTAGTAAGATTTGGTAGAAGAGTTCAAGAATAAGTATGTTAGTGACAAGCGTATAAGATGTATAAGTCAGAGCTTATGAGTTTGAAATGAAGGGAATAACATTGTGTATAAGCCAGAGTGTTTATATGATAAGGGTTTGCAGTTAAGACAGAAAAAGTTAGCGTTGGCTAACAAGAATATGTGATGGGAATGTACGGGAAGTATAAGAATGTAAGATATTGTCGGATATGATAATCAAATATGGAATGGATCTGGATACAGTTGTATATTTGAGTAAAGCTGAGAATTGATAAGAAGAGTTTGAGAATGTGTATATCGATAATTAGTTTATAAGACAAAGAAAGTCATAATGTTGAGTTTGAACAACGGAAATTTCGGGATGTATATGATTGGATGATTAGGACTTGTTCCCTAGATTGAACAGATGTTATTGAATAGTTGTCATAGTAAAGGTGATAGAGTTATAAGATTGAAGGAAAAGATAAAGTTGAGTTAATTGATTATGATGTGAATTTGAATATAGTTGTATATTCTGAGCAGATAGCTATGATGTAGAAACAGACATAAGTATTTGCATGGAACCTTCAGGAAGGAAAATACAAGTATAAGAAATGATAAAGAATGAAGTTATGTATAAGAAATGGGTTATCAGAGTAATGAAGATGCAATGAAGATTGGTACATAAAGATGAGTATAAGTGATAAGACAAGAGTATGTGAACATGAAAGGAAATATATGATTTATGTATAAGGAATAAGGAATAAAGAAATGAAAGGGATTGATTTAAAGGATCAAATACGATAAATATGGAAGTACAGATGACAAATAAGACAAGTGTGCAAGGTGATGTGAAAAGATTCTTTAAAGTGTATGTTGAATCGTATTTAAGAAGATTTAAGGTCGTATTCTTGGTTAAATGATGATGGAAAATGAATTTGGTTATTATAAAGTATTTAGAGATGAATTTATGATGTTAAGTGATGAAAATTGATGTTACCGTCTATGTGATTAGTGACATTATATGAAATTTCAGAAATGGTCAAAGGAAAATGCATAAAGGAATGAGAGAGAAGACATAAATGGATTAAAGTTACTAGTTACTGTTATATGATAAGTGTCAGTACATGAATGTATAAAGGAAAAGGCAACTGAAGAAATAAAGGAAGAAAAGATTAAGTGAAAGAGGTAGTATGAGAACATTAGAAGATATGTTCTTATTGATATGTTCAGTGAAAATTCGAGGACAAATTTTCTTTAAAGGAGGGGAGATTTGTAACATCCCGAAATTCAGGGTCAGTGACTAAATTGCAAATTTTGAAAACTATGTGCTTGATTTCAAAATAAGTTAAAAGTTCATGGATTTAGTAGTAAAGCTGGAAAATAACAAGGGTGTTATGGTCTTTTCTAAGAGAAGATTTTTATTTTCCCTTTTTAAGGAAACCACGTGGGAAAGGAGAGAATTATCCAGAGTCTTCTTCTCCAGCTTCTTCTTCTCCCCGTAAGCCTCATTTAAAGGTGAGTTTAATTTCAGCTGTTTAATTCTTGGATTTATAGGTTGATTTTGATTCTTGGAGTATTATATAAGCTTAAGGAAAGCTTATATAAGCTTTAAACATCAAGAATAGAGAATTAGAAAGGAAATGATATGAAGGGTGTAGAAATGAAATTTTGTTATAGAAAGGTTTTTGAAGTTCTAAAGATGGATTTGACTTGTCAAGGGTATAATTAAGAAGCTAGAAGCAATAGAATTGAATTTGGAACATGTTGAAAATTTAGTGTAATTCTTGAATTATATATGGAGAATAGGATTTTGATGTTAAAGAGGTGATTAATGAATAGGAATGAGTTTGAATATGAGTATGTAAGTTAAAAATAAGAAAGGGGATGATATATGAAGTATTAAGCTGAAAGAGTGGATTTTCGGGCATAAAAGAGGATTCTGGGCAGAGTGCATCGATGCACATTCATAGTGCATCGATGCATCAAGGTTAAAACCCAAAAATTGTTTGAAGGTGTATCGATGCATTGGTAATGCATCGATGCACTCTTTTGAAATAGAAACATCGAATGCAATTAGTGCATCGATGCATAAGTCATGCATCGATGCATCCCTATAATAATACAACATCAAATGCATTTTATGCACCGATGCATCAGTAGTGCATCGATGCATACCTTCATTAAAAGATGAAATTGGCTTTTCTCTGAGCCTAAGGAGTGATAGTTTTGAACATATCAATCAGTATACTGATAAGTATTAATGTATTATTATGTAGATATAGAATGAAAGCTTGTTCCGGAACAAACTAAGGATTAGGATTGATTCAAAACAACGAGGCCCAGGTGAGTGCATCTTATTGTATAAGATTATATGGAAATTTGGACTTGTGATAAGTCTATTCTTATAGTAATAGCTCATTAAGTCTTGATTATAAGTATGTTAACGATATGAAGTGTATGTATGTTTGATTATATGAATTGATATGTTTTGTTTTGTATGTGCTATGTGATTTATGTAAAAATACGGTTAAGTGTTAATGAGACAATATAAAATAAGTTATGAAATTATATGAATATAGAAGATAAGTCAAGAGATATAGGGAAATGAAATATATGTTTATAAAGAGTCATAGGAGAACAAATATAAGTAATATGATAATGAAATATAAGGCTATGTGAATACATGGTTATGAGATAAAATATGTAAGAATAGGAAAAGATGATGAGAGTGAGTTCATGAGAAGTAATATGAACTAGGTAAACATGAGTTGGACAAGTACATAGTGGTATGATCCATTATGGGAATTAGTGTAATAGAGCTTTTTGATTTAATGAGAGTTAAGGGAACTAAATAAGATTGAATTATAAATGAAATGGGAATAGTATATCAATTAGGAAACTTGAATATAAAGGGACGATACGAATATACAAGATAAGTTATATGCTAAACATCTATGGAGCTATATGAAAAGATTATAATGAAATTATGAAATTGAATTAAGTAAATAGATTAAATTATTACCTAAATAAAAATACTATTAAATATATATTAGAAATACGATATAAGCTATGTGAAAGTGTTCTAGGTGTTTCTATATGTTATATGAAGTATATGATCATATGTGAACAAGATATGATAAGTATGTTTACATGAATAAATGTGATTGGGTGAGAAATGATAGAAATTATATGAAAACATGTATATGTGAATTAGCTTTGTAATTAGGTAAATATATGAAATCATAACTATGAATTATGTGATGTGAAAGTAATCTATGTGATTATATGTTATATGAATACAAGAACATGAGATATGTGACATGTGAATTATATGGAAATGATCTACGTGTAAGTGAACTATGTGACTATGTGATAATATGAAAAGAAGCTATGTGATACGTGATTACCTGCACTTGTGATAAATGTTATATGATATGAGAAATATGTTTACACATACAGATGGTATGTGACAGAAGAAAAGGAACAAGTGATATGAACTGTTATAAATGATAATGCCCATGTTACGTGGTCCTTCGGGACATGTATGTAATTATGTGGAACCTATATGTAGTACTTTGGTACACTTATTGGAGTCATTGTATTATGTATGTGGTTCTTAAGGAGTAGTCCTTCGGGACATAGTGGTCCTACGGGACATATACAGTGGTCCTTCGGGATATAGTGGTCCTACGGGACGAATACTGAACTAAGGTTCGGTGCCCCATGAGGGAATTGATATGAGCTGTGGTGACAGCATTAGTGCACAACCTCAATGTACTCACATACCTCTATTCTCAATAATATACATGGGCAATTGAAATACAAACTTTAAAGTGAAAGTGGTACAAAAGGTAAGTTTCGTATGTGCATGATATGATTATATATGTTATCGTGTAATAGATACATGCATATTGAAATGTCATGATCAAATGTTTAGAATACATATTCATCGGATGGAATGGGTATTGATTGGAAAAATGTATGATATTATATGATAGATATGTTAATGATAATGATAGTATTTGTACAGGTATGTGTTTTGTTATATGAAATGTTCTATGGTTTTTATTATATGTTTATATGCCTCACTAAGTCAACGACTTAGCGTGTGATTATTTCACACGTAGGTTTCGAGAAGAGTAAAGAGCAATAAGGAGCAAGATAGGTCAGTTCTCCTTACCAAATGTCAGGTCAGAAAAGAGGTGAATAATACGTATTTTAATAAATAAAGTTTTAGTTGGCATGTAATCAAAAGAATATATTGTATAAGCTCTGAATAGTTTTGTAAACATTTTGAATAAGTTCAATGTTATAAAAGTTTTTAAATTACTCACTATTTTATATGAATAAATGTTTGAAAAGACAATGTGACACTTCGGACTCGTATCCGGGTCGGATACGGGTTGGGGGTGTTACACTAATGGCTAACATTTCTCTTGATTGTGATCTTAGCAACTTAAACTATATTAAATTGGCTAAATGATTTCAAAACCTTGTTTAGATTCTTTACAAATGTCTTTTTGATTTAACAAAAAGGGGGAGAAGTGTTAAATATTTTAAAAGAGGAGTAAGTGTTAAAGTAAGGGGGAGTAATTTTCAAAAACGTCGGTTTTTTATTTCAAAATCTTAAATTACTAAAATGTTTTGTTATATCAAAAAGGGGGAGATTGTTGAAACATTTTGATATTTCGATATAACAAATTAAGTAAAATGAATTTTAAGATTGTGCAATAAAGGTTTTCTAAGTATATTCGATATAATTATTCGAATATCAAAACATTACTCTAAATCTTTCAAAAAATCATTTTTAATCCTTACTCAAGTGTAAAATTATGTTTTAATCTTAAAACAATTTCAAAATAATTTTGCAAAGTATTTCGAACCATTTAAAAGCCAAAAATTCCAGATTGCTCAGAGGGAACCGATTCCCCCTGAATGGTTTGGCTCCGAGAATTCCAGTATGCTCGGAGGGAACCGATTCCCCCCTAAGGGGGTACCGATTCCCCCCTGTGTAACGGTCGAAATATTTGAATTTTACACTTAGGGAATCGATTCCCCATAGGGGGTACCGATTCCCCCCCACGCTCCAACTATTTTATTAATTGTTTTCACACTAAAACGGCTATATTATCTTCTCCAATCATCCCTAACGTTCATAAGTGATTCAAGGTGTATTTAAGCAAGCTTAGAAGCCATTGATCAAAAACAAGAAATATCAAGCAACTAGAATCAAGAGAGAATCAAAGAGAAAGCATCAAACCTCAAGTTTGAGCATTTCAAGCCTATTTTTCATTCAATATTCATCTTGCTTTCAAGAACACTCATTGTGCTCAATTGTATTCATGTTTTAGTGTTCTTTTCTTTGTTCTAGAATTGTGCAAACAATCTACCTTGTGAGGATTTTCTTATAAGTTTGCAAAATTTGTATTGTTCTCTTTGGGAGAGAGTGTTCTCAAGAATTTGGGGTATAATTCTTGAGGGTTTGTAAGGTTACTCTTTGTCCTCAAAAGAAAGACAAATTAGTGAATTTGGGGTATAATTTGTGGAAAATCCTTAGTGTGGATAGCTAAGGTAGTGGACGTAGACTTTGATTGAGAAAGTCGAACCACTCTAAATTGTTGTGCAATTAGTTTCAATTTTCTGCAAAAGCTTCCACCAAAATTTTTATTGCCAATTCACCCCCCTCTTGGTTGATTCTGTCAATCGATTAACTCATCAGGTCATTGCATAATGGTTTCCTATCTTCTACTGAAAGAAGTGTGTCAGCAGCCTTAGTCATTTGAGCAGCACATAGGAAATCTGTCAACTTTGCAATCGATGAATCTGGACCATATCTCTCCTTGGCTATTGAAGCCTCGGCCTCTGAGTACCTATTTTTGTCAAGTATAACAGTTTATTCTCCTCATCAGAATCAGAATTCAGGATTTTCTCGATATCAGAAGAACTATCAATATATGTGAAATCATCCTGAAAGATTGCTTCATTATCAGATGAGTAGTTATCAGAATCAACATGTTGCATGAGTGCGGACTTTTCAAGAACTTGTATCACTGTATATGTAGTCTTGCTATTGCATCAAAGTAAGATTATTGTTCACATAAATTGGTTTCTCTCTCATATAAAAGTATATTCCAGAAATAGCCTTCACTGAAAACAAGGTTCACTGTGTCGACCTGGAATGAATCACCAAGCAATTTATACCACTCTGTCCGACTAGATCCCTCCAGATCTAAAAAATGGGTACATCATTCAGAAGAGACACATATCTCAGACATTTTCATCATAATGATTGATCACTTCTTAAGATTGTGACAACATGAAGAGAATTCCTCGATTTACTTTACAACTGCTGTTTAGAGATATCAGAATGAGAGTATTCAAGATAAACAGATTTGAGGCACGGATAAAATCGTAAGTACCCACAACAATACATTGTCAAAATTGGACCTCGTGGGGATCATGATATTGAAATCAAACAAACATTGAAAGCAAGCCTTACAGTTTAGAAGGTTTGGAGCATTTTGAAGGCCCAATTCAGACAGATCCATGCAGAACATCTTGAAAGCCCATTTCAACCAGAAGTAGAATGGTGGAGCATTTTGAAGGCTCATAGTAATATGAATATTTGGGCATTCTTGGAGGCTCATCTCAGCAAGAAGTAATGTTGAACACACTTTTAACATCTGTATCAGCAAATATTGGGGCATTTTAAAGGTTACTTCAGACAGATCTATGTGGGGCATTTTGAATGCTCAGATTAACAAGAAACAAATGATGGAGCATGTTGAAAGCCCATTTCAATTATAATCAAGAATATTGACACATTTTGAACATTTGTATTAGCCAATGATGGAGCATGCTGAAAGCCCATTTCAATCAGAATCAAGAATATTGATGTATTTTGAACGTTTGTATTAGCCAATGTTGGGGTATGCTGAAAACCCATATCATCTTATTCAAAAAAATCATTGAATTGAGCAAATATTTCCAATGAGATAGAAATGTATGAAGAATGAAAATGGAGAAGCAGCGACAGTTGAGCTGACTATACATAATTGCTTCGTTCATCAGGCAGTTGCATTAGGGTCATGTTGTGGAACAAATATTTACTCAGCAAGTAGGGTTTCAAATACCCAATCTTCTTAACCATGTGTCACATGACAACATGTTCTTTGCTACATCACGGTTTTATGAATAAAGATGGTCCCATATAGACCATTCGATCTAGGGTTTAATTCCTAAAAATTTCGTATTTGAATTTTGTATTCTGTTTGTCGGTTATGATTGGAAATATTTATTTGAGATTCCTGGCAGTTAGTTTCAACCATACTGTTGGGGTTATGAAGCTGTTTTACACATCACTTTTACTTACTTGATAACATTGAATAAAGAGGCTCAACTTATGTTATTATTATTCCCATTATTACTGGGGCTATCATTGTCATACATGATGAACTAAGTTTTCATCTATTTAGTTTATCATGTGCGTTTCATCTACAGCAACAAGAATTCCATGGACCTCCTTCTGTACATGGCTCCTATAGTTGATGTGTTTCTACTTCCTACAATATTCATTATGGAAGAAAACGTATCGATGCCACAGCTAGATGAATGTGTTGTCAAGTGTTTTACGAACCAGTAATTATGGTACTGAACCAATGTTGTGATCATATGGTTTCCATTTTTGATTCAAAATATAATGAAGATTTCTTTCCATGAGAAAGGGAGCTAAAATTTTAACAACAAGAAAATAGTGGAGCCTATTAAGGTAGAACGACATGTTGTTGATAAGCATCTCGACATGATGGTGAACCCGACGTGAATGGCTTTGTTCAAGATCCAATTAGATATGGAGACATGAAAGGAATTAGGATAAATCTCCCTTGTGATGTGTTTCAAGAGTCAAATCAGAACAGACGTTGTTATCCTAATTAATTTCTGCTAAGTTTGACATATCTACATCTATATTTTTCAAAGAGATAGATTCTCTTTTCAAAGATGAAAGCTTTATTGGATTTCTACACAAATCCAGACGAAGAAAGTCGATGTTATCAAAGACAAAAATGGGGAATCAAGTCATAATTCTGATTACGACAAGAGTTCCATAAATGAAACATTTCTTCTGATACTTTTATGAAACAAAGAAGACACAAAGATACAAGTTGATCAAATGGTTCTTCAGTTTTATGGCATAGGTTGCTACACTTATATCCAAAAGTAACCCTGGCAATAAATGATGAAGTGAAGGAAGACCGAGTTCACCACTTTGAAGTCAAATGAAGATTGCATAAACATTCATGCATTCATAAGAACATCATTTGCATAACATAAAAGGCATTACATTGCTACATTTAATTGCATTCAAACATAAGGTTTTGCAGATTTTCATATGAAAAAGAAGATTTATGATGAACAATACCTTACAAGAAGAAGGTAGAATTCAAAACCTTAAATACGAGAATCACGCAAACATCTGAAGAATAGATGGACGCAATCCACAAAAGAAGTATTATTTTGGGGCATGTTACCCAATCAACAAGTTATTTCAATGAGAAAAACGCTTTCCAAAGTTTCTCATTTAATCTTTTATAAAAATGAAATTATTGAATAGTAAGAAAATGATTTTCATAGTTTCTTACGTAGTAAACTATTTCCCACATCTGTAAACCCTTCAGTGCATGATGTTCTCAAAACCTTCGGGTCATCTGTAAGCCCTTCAGTGCATGATGTTTTCAAAACCTTCGGGTCATATGTAAGCCCTTCAGTGCATGATGTTTTCAAAACCTTCGGGTCATCTGTAAGCCCTTCAGTGCATGATGTTTTCAAAACCTTCGGGTCATCTGTAAGCCCTTCAGTGCATGATGTTTTCAAAAACCTTCGGGTCATCTGTAAGCCCTTCAGTGCATGATGTTTTCAAAACCTTCGGGTCATCTGTAAGCCCTTCAGTGCATGAAGTTTTCAAAAACCTTCGGGTCATCTGTAAGCCCTTCAGTGCATGATGTTTTCAACATTTCCATCCTACTCAAAAGAAGCCAAATGAAAAATTATTTTCTTTTTCGTCTTTGCTATATTCTTGTTAACACAAGAATGAGCAAAGAGGGGTAGCTGTAGACACTAATTTTTCAGTTTTCTTTTATTATTATTATTATTTATTTTATCATTATTATTATTATTATACATTATTATTATTATTATTATTATTATTATTATTAAATAATTATAAGGCCCAAATACTCGGTGGCCCGTTTACAACCCAAGACCCAACAGTGATCGAAACATGGTGGTCCAGATTCAGAAGCCCAATACTAACCCTAAAACCATATTAGGGTTTTCATCAGCTCTCAGCCGCCATTACTTGTTGCCGTTGGATCTAGTCTTGATCCAACGACCCAGATGGTCCCAACAAGGAAACCCTAGGGTATCATAACCCTAGGGCCACGCGGTCGCCGCCGTTGCTTCCAGAGTTCCAGCTGCCTCTGCCGACACCTTCACTTCCAGATGACCCAATCCGCTGCAACCATGACGTCGTCGCCTCGATGACACCTCCAGAAGAGCCAGTTTCTCCCCCCACGTTGCAGCTACAAGGTGAGTCACCACTATAGTATGGTGACTCACCGAGAAAGTCCTCTGTGACCGGTCCGAAGATAGCTTGGTGGTGGCCTATAAATATGGCCACCGAACCTGCAAAAGAAGATCATCGACAACAACCAACACAAAAAAAAAACAGAGAGTAGAACCAGTAACCATAGAGCAGACGAAGAACGGGAGAAGAAAAAAGAGAGACAAAAATAGCAAGCAACGAAAAGAAAAGAAGGGAATACTTACCATCATCGGACCTTCGAAACGTCGCCGGAGACCTTCGGATTTCAAAGGTAAAAATCTAGATTTACTCCGATCATGAGTTTTTTAGGGGAAACCAAGGCCATATTCGGTATTGTGGTAGTTGGGGCTTCATTTTGGTGTAAGTTATTATTTTCAACCACCGACGACGGTAGCCGGCGGTGGTCGACTATCATCGGTTTCCCTCCGGTGAGGGAAACCTAGAGAGAGGGGAGAGCATTTTTTATCTCTCTTTTAGAGATAAGTGAAAAATGAAAAATAAAAGGAAATGACCATTATGACCGACCATTTGGGGTTTATATACCCCTTCCCAAATGACGCTATTTTGGGAAAGAGTATATGTGTAATTTCATAAGGGGCAAACCCTTTCCGCAACACCCTTGGTTTTGTAACTTTGCATTTTAGTCATTGAAATCAAATTCTGAATCTTTTAATTTGATTTTCGAAGTTTGGTTTATTATATTTTAGTCCCTAAACATAGTTATATATATTTTAGTTAAAATAACCGAATTAGCCATTATAATTTTGTTAAATAATGTTTTAGTCCTCGACAACATATTTTAATTTATTTTAATTTAATATTCGAATTTGATATAAGTTTATTTTAGTCCCTAAATTAAATAAATGTAAAATTGCATGTTTAGTCTCTGTAATTTTAAATAAATAATTATGAATTAGGGTATCTAATTTTAATATGTTATAATTTAGTCACTAATTTTAATATTTTAATTTATTTTTAATTACAAATTTTATTGTTTTTAAATATATAAGTTTTAATTTTATTTATTCATTGTTTAGTTATATTTTAATTTTATATGTTTATTTTTAATTAATTATTATTACTATTATTATTATTATTTAGTCATATAAATATATATATAATAAATAATATTTTTTTTTGTTTTCTATTAAAATCCTATTTATAAATTTAATTTTATAAATTACTTTTAAATTATTTTAATCATGTTTGAATATTTATTTTTCAATATTAAGAAATGGCAGTCTTAAAGCAACTGGATATTCATTTTCTGATATTTTTAAATAAATAAATATTTTACTTTTATAAATTATATATATTTTAATTGTTTTTGATAAATGTTTTATTAATATTTATTTATTTTTTAATATTAAGAAAAGAACTGTCTTAAAACACCTAGAAATCATTTTCTGATATTTCTAAATAAATAAATATCTTATTTATATATATTAATAGGTTTTCTTAAAATTATAGTAATAGATTTCCTTAAAATTATAGTAATAGATTTGAAATAAATAAGATTATAAATTAAATATATCTTTGAATTTCGAAATTTCTAATAATAGAGACAATTTATAATTAACGAGTACCAATTTTGGTCGTTGTAGGGATGTTAATCCTTCCCTAAACGTAATCGACCACGAATCCCTTCTTTACTAAAAATATTTTTGGTTATACGCATATCAGTTTATCTTTTAGATTATGTTTTCTTAAAAACTATTTTAAAAGATTATTTTTTTAGGTATTTGACCTACCTAACCCAAAAAGATTAATGGTGACTCCTAAACATTTTTTAAAATCAAAATCATTTACTTATTCATTTTATTTTTCTCGCCAAGTAAAATTTTGTGTCCGGACGAAAACCGGTTACGCATAAAATATTAAGACATAGTTATTAATATTTTAAAACTCAAATAATTTTAAACTTAAATCAATTAAAGTAAATATAAACCATACCCATTTCAAACCCAAATAGTTTTAACTCAGAAGTTGTAGGTTACATTAATGAATAAAGAATTTTATGTGGTTATTGTTGTTGTTGTTTACGTTCGTTTACGTTCATTTATTGTGTTCGATTATGTTCATTTGTTATGTTTGTGTGGTTCGTTTATGTTTGTTTACATTCGTTCGTTTGTGTTCATTTATGTTCGTTTACATCTGTTGTTTATGTTCGTTCATTTGTGTTCGTTTATCATTTAAATGAACGATTATGAATGAACACGAACAAGCTACACTCCTTAACGAACGAACAAAGACAAGAAATTTTATGCTCGTGTTCGTTCATTTGTTCGATTAAAGTTAAACGAATAAACATGAACATACCCCGTTCGTGTTTGTTTTGGTTCATTTAAAGACCTACATACAATCTCAGTCCAAGTCAGAGGAGTGCTAGATGAACATATGCAACTCTAGTCCAGTCCAGAGAATTGCGAGATGAACCAATGTTATTCGAACAACGCATCACAGGCGTAGGACGAGACATGTAACCCCAATCCAACAAGTCCTCATAGAAAGCTCCCTAGATAATATAATTATTATTACGAGTATGTTATAAAAGTCTGTAAATAAAATGATAGTATGATTATGAACGCTTTATTGAAGGTTGAGATTAGTTCACTCAAAAAACTTCTCTATCTGAATCCAAATGAGGTCCAATTGTCATTGCTCTTCAGCTTTCAGGTTACTTCACTTATGCCTTAACAATTTGAAGCTTTTTTTTGGTTAATTTATGCTCAGTTACATGATTGATAATCGTGTCTGTAACTGTAGTGGATGAATCTGGGTATTTATTTCATTGTACAGCTATGTTCTTGTTAATATCCCAGGTGGTTTTGTTTTGTGTTTCATAAGTCATATTTTTTTGTTTCAACAGGCCAACAGCAGTGCCCACCTTGTGTTTGATGGAAATTCTCCTGCATTTTTCAAGTAGGGATATCCCATATTAAATAACACTACTTGTCAGGTTTGTTTTTCACTGTGTTGAAAATGAGTGGACATATGACATATCTATATATATAGATGGATGTATATCAATAAAATTTACCATGGTCGAAAAAGATAATGAAAAAAAGAAGGGATTTTAGTAGGGTAATGTGAAATCTTTATGGACCCTTCATCCCCTGAATACTCGCGGATCTTCGTTGGACAAAGAGGGTACAGTCTAACTTGTGGGGGGCCAAAGAGCTAGGAATCGTTTGTATGCTTGGTCCTCTATGATTCTGTTTTAGATGGCCTACAAGTATTGATGATATAACGAGAAAGGGAAACCGAATTTACTGATGAGAAAAGCAGCAGGAGGTACAAACCGATCAGCCATTCCGGATGTTGATGTTCGAAGTCAAAAAACTGAATGTGTGATTATAAAAGGTTCAAGAAAAATATGATCATATTGTATATGGTCTAAGATGCATAGCTATTCATGTTTTAGCTGAAGCCTTTCACTTGTAGAGAAAATTATCTTTTCTTCTTTCCCCCTTGAACTGTAATCGATCCGTGATGCAGTTTACAAAGATTCACTACCAGTACCGATTCGTTTGTCGAGTCATTTCGAAATTATCACCTGAAGTAGATTTGAAGGATCTAGGCACATGGTCCACATGTTTACACAAGAAATGAAAGGAGAGAGGAAGATTTGTCACAATCATTGCCTTTCCCGTCTCTATCCACTGCATTGATTTGATCTGCTTGCGCCAAAATAACTTTTAGCATTGTGAGACAGGCAGGGCCATATAAGCACCATTCACCTCACCTTTATTTGCTAGGATCCCCTTAGGGAGTTCAACATCGTTCTTGTTCTCAACTTGTCCTAAATTGCGATTTTGTGCAATGAGATTGTCTTTTGTAAGAAGTCAACGTGCTTATTTTCGGTATACGGAATGCGTATCTTTGAAAAAAGCTGTATAGCATGACCAATGTGAAAACATTTACCACTATGCATCATAATATTCCTAAGAATATCCAACATGTTTATGTACTTATCTGACTGTTCAAAGATCTTAATTACCTGCTGTGTTGTCTTGGTACTTCTTGACAGGCATCTAGGGCAAAGGGAAGAAGCTGTTGCAAATATAGAGTTTGGAATCTGATCCTTTCGAATACCACACATGCATTCAGGTCATCTGTTACATTCCTTTTCGGTTTGCATGGACGGTCATATCATTGATGATTATGATAATTATGCAGAAAGTTAATAATTTCTTGAGATATTAATATCACTGATCATGTTATGCATCATTTGTAAAATCAAATCCATAATGTACATTTCCATTTCTTTACAGTAGCTTGACTATCAGTACCCATACCCAGCTACTCCCTTTTTCTTTCCTTATAAACTGTTCAATGTTTTTTTCTTCTTTTTTCCTAATTATTTTGGAAGCCTAAGCTTGGCCATAGCTTAACAGAAGACTCCACTTGAATCCCCTCCTTATTTTGAAGCAAATAGCTCACTGCCTAGAGTAATTTTCGAAGTAGCTTCGCCCCTGACTGTGGTCAGTTCCATCTCTTTTTCATGGATCCTTTCGAGCTCCTCCATGATCATATTCATATTCATCCTCCGTTTTCCAGGAAAACACATGCATTTTAGTGTCAGCTTGATCACGTCCTTAATACCATCCATGGTAAAGCTTCCAGCAAGTCGACGATCCACCAATTCATTGGAACTCAGCCGTGATTGTACCTTCAATAGTTAAACACATGAATTAGCAGAAATATGATATATATATATATATCATATTTTAGGGATTCTCCTAGTAAACCAAGGGACTAGTCTGCTTACCAACTGAATTAAGCTGTCATTGGATCGTAGGTAATCGATGTGCACAGCCTCATCCCTTCCAGTTATGAGCTCCATAAGGAACACTCCGAAGCTGTATACATCGCTCATTTCGGTGAAGCTTCCCAGTGCTTCCACCCTGACATTGATCGATGCACAGGATAAAATAAGTATATAGGTGAAGGCTTCTCTTTCCACAACAGATACGCAAATTGCATCAGAAGAAATCGATTTACTCTGGATCTCGGAAAACATTGATGTTAGAACTGTGAGATGGACCTGCTTCTTCTATCTTTTCTAGTAACATTGTGATGCCTGCATCTGCAACCTTAGCGGTGAAGTTCTCGTCAACCAAGACGTTGGCCGTTTTGAAATTCTTATGTATCAAAGGAGGTATCAGGCTATGCAAATGGCATAAACCTTCATTGATAAAACACAATTTCCTCAGTTTGAAACTAGTATTAGTATCGTATTCCTTCATTCTTTTTCTTCAGATTTACCTCTAGCAGCCCCCAGAGCTATTGATAACCTCTGCTTGAACTCTAGTCTGTCGGAGCCTCTCGTCCAGTATCTGCCAAAACACGGATGAATGTAACATTTGCATTGATAATCACGAAAAACTATGTTGTTAATGAGTCATACCATATAGATGATTGCACATGCTTCCATTAGGTATACATTCATAAACCAGCATTTGAGATCCTCTTTCTTGACAGTAGCCTAGAAGAGTAACCAAATTTCGATGTCGGACCTCTGACAGATAGATTGCCTGCTTGACACTCTTAACATGTCATTTTCTATTTTAATCGGAGTTTGGAGCTATTAGAGATAAATAGAAGAAGCATTGACAGTTAAAACCATCTTCATGAAGTGTCTGCAAGTAACATATTCATAAATATCAACCAACTTGTATAATTACCTGGGAAATGGCTTTTTGGATCAACTTGTTGACATAAAGAACCATTTGAAAAGGTTAAAATAATTTCATAGGGGATGAGTGATTTCCGTGCTGTAATGTACTTGACACAGATATCTATTAGATACAAGATATGTAAATTAGAAGTACTGGTTTTACCCCTGCATTGAACTCCTCTCTTGGAGCACCTTGATGCCTTTTTATAACCACAACATTGTCACGAATCCAACCTTTATAAACCGGACCGAAGCTTCCAAATCCGATGAGGTTACTATCGGCAAATTGCCTGGTAGCTTGTTCCAACTCTTCCAGTCTGAACTGCCTTGCTCCTTGAGGTCCAGCTGATGAACTGGGTCCAGCTCCTTTATTCCACTCCACTGCAATGTTGGAGCCGTAGTTAGTGAAAATATCAATTCAAAAACTGTAGCATGAACCACAGTGATTACTGCAAGTTTGTTGCAGTGAAACCTTACTTAATGCAGAAGGATCCGACGAGCCTGTCTCCGAATTTCTTTTAGAGTTCTTGAATGATTTGCAAAACCAAATGAGTCCTATGATTACAGCCACTAACACAAGCGCCCCTGCAGTTCCACCGATTATTATCACATTCATTGACATTTTCCTTACTTACCATTGAATCTGTGATAGAGAAAACAATAGAGCAATCAGTCGAATTGTCGAATTAGAGACAGTGAAAAACAATAGAATTATGAAATTGAACACTAACTTTGAGATTTAGGAACTCAACATTCTTTACCTGTTGCAGGAACCGGAGATCAAGTGGTCCTTATGACTGAATTTCCTTTATTGACTTCGACAATTGAGCAACGCTGATAGTACTTTCAGTGCCGACAAGTATTCAGAAAGCAAAATTGGCTGGTATTTGATGTTTGGTAAGGTTCAATGCTGCTGAAATATGAATGACAGATCATAAGAAAACTCATTTGCTTTCAAAGTACCCACATTTGAGTTCAATATCAAGCATCTCATCAAAGTGACAATGAAAAAGCCATATCACAGAAGATCATCCTGTCCTTAAAAACCCTTTTTTAAAAGAAAAAAATCTGTTTGATCCTGAAAAACAAACAGAAAAACTCGAACCAGAAGTTACTGGTGATGGACTTATTGTTGGTATATATTTGTCAATGATTCTCACAACACTCAGAATCTGTAACTCAAAACATAAAGCTGAAACAAAAAGATTTAATCTATGGCATGAACTTGCTGTCAACCAAAAGTGATGGTGGATATCAATGGACCCCAGAAGTAAAAATGAAATGCATATATGGGAACTGTTAATATGCAAACTGTAAATGTTTTTTTACATTACCTGTGAGTAGATGTTTACAGGCAAGAAAGCGACTTTTTTGGACAGGTGCTGGAAGACATAATTATTGAACTTGAAGAGCGGATCAAAAGAACAAAAAAAAAGGTTAGTTATCATCACTTATAACAGTGTATCAAATACAAGTCTGTTGCCCCCTTTTTGTCTATCTGATCTGGAAAGGAACTGAAGGGGAATACCTATTTTAGTAGAGAGAGATTGAAGAGTCTTCCATTGATGGGGTCATGACAGCTGCACCAAACATGACACTGCTTGCTCCTAGACTAAAAGTATAACTGGATCCTAAGTTTCCATGACAGGATATTCTCAATTGATTTCTCCCCTTAAAATACTGAAATACATATATGTGTATATACACACACACACACACAGGTACACTAATGAATGTTAACAGCTCTGCTAAAACAAGTTATTTAATTATCTTCTTTTAAATATATTGCCTGTTTTTGCATGAATTTATTTTCTTGTGCACATTGTTGAGCTGTGATCAGTGGTGGGGATGGATTTTGAGCTGTATATGCATATACAGTTCTCTCTCATATTTATTTATTTTGTTATTTTTCATGTATTTGTTGTGTTTTGTATTGGGTTTGAAGGCCTATGGGGATTGGTTGAGTGAAATTGGCTGTTTTCTGCAGGTTTTTAGTATGCTGAGTACAAATAGGCCAATGTCAGATAATAGACAGTGGACACAGTTTTTTTGTTAGCCATTGTTACAGATTTCTCATTACAAAGGTGTTGTTTCAATTTTTTTTGTCTCAGACATTGGCATTTAGCAAGTTTTGTAGTGCATTGCCTTTATGCAATGGTTCTTACTGTATGTGAATCGGAGTCGAGTGTGAACGTGTTATCCGAACCCAATATGGTAAAGTTCGTTTAGCTTTTTCTCGAGTTATTTTCATACCATATACGAGAGGCGTTACAAAAACGAAAAACCCGAATGACATGGACCACATGATTTTGAATCGTTATCGGGTTTTCCGGTTGAACATCCGGTCCAATTTAACGGAGTGAGGGATTATCATTACATGTATGGCATGGACTGCCAATAAGCTGTGCTGCAGGGGACCATTTTAGGTATGGTTCTTTAATATATAATTATAAGATGAATCGAGTAATTCCAGGTAAGACATAATTCTACTTCTTGTGGTCCTTAAAAGTGTCTCGGTAAACTGTTTTAATGCTCAACTGTTTTTGAAGTGCTTTGATTAACTTTAATTCCTTCTATAAAGAAATAAACCTCATTCGAAAATCTCAAAATAATACAACGTTAAGATTCAAACCCTAAACTTATTGCATTCCATCGTTAAAAAGCAGGTGAGATAAGTTCAGTTCCAATGAAGTTTGTTGGAAACTAATTTCCCTCGAGTTTACTTATAATTTTATTTAGTACTGATTGCATTTGTTAAAATGAAGTCTAAAATTATGTTTTAAGAGTAGTAGTATACATATTGATATTCGAATTTTAACATTATTAAATATTATATTGAATTCAAAATTTAGACTTTGAATTACTTTCATCTCTGCCTTGATTTTGTTTACAGAGTGTTGAGCAGCAAGAAAGGGAAAAAAAAAAGGAAACACAAATTAAGGACAAATGTAAATGTAATAATGTCAGATAAAAGGTGGTTAATTTGTAAGCTTAAACATAAATCATTACGAACAAAATACAAATGATGCTGATACTAAAAAGCTTTACGTCTTGTCTCTACAGAATTTCCTTTTCATCTTTACTAAAGGGATAGCCGAGGGGATATAAGAAAAGATTCCACTTATTTATTTATTTTACTTTTCATTTTTACTTTCTAAATTTGGGGTCTTTACTGAGATGTCTTTTTTAAGCATGAATTGAAATTGGGTAAACTATTCTAAATATCACTGAAAATATAAATTGATACGGTTGAGGTACTGAAGTTGAGTTTGATTCATCCAAATATGATTTGTAAATAATAAATATTTAGTGATATACTGACTCATTTTCCTCTCAAGAGTAGTTGATATAGCTCACATGTCATATGATTTGAGTAATCGTTTTTTTATGTATGATTTATGGGTGATTGAGGTCAGGGGACATCTTGGAGAGAGATAGTGATAATTCATTCATGTGATATGTTTGGTGTGCTTGGGAGTGTTAGCATCATGCTAAAATTTGATAGGAACATGTTTAACTCTTTAAGTCAATTAAGAGACAATACAAGGAGATCCAAATATTCAATGAAGAAATTTAGATCAATTTCATTTGTAGAGTATAAATATATCACTAAGTTTTATAAAATTCAACGTTAAAATAATTTCATTTGTAGGTTAGTAGATTAAATTTGTTTGAGAAGCACCGTCATAACATAACTTCCAACACCTTCTCTTTAAAGTACACTACTTATTTATCTTAAATGGTTTATGCATCGTATTACCCTTATTATATTTTTATATGTAACTCTATTGGTATTTTTGAATTTTTTGATCTTATATTAAATTGTCACGGAGGTCTAATTTTGTATAATATTTTTATAACCATTAGGAATGCCACTATTTTGTTATATCATAATTATAATTTGATTAAATATCGTAAAAGAGAATAAATTTTAAATTTGATGATCATCTTGATAGTCAATGTGACATCTTAGGTCCGTTATATAAATGATCGAATTTGAGATGTTAAATTATCGATAAACAAAGAAATGATGATATGATCAATGAGCGTTTTGGAAGGCTAAAAACATGTTAGTATATAGTAAGCATGTGAATTTTTTTGACAGAATCAATAATAATTCAGTACTATGTAATTAGCAATAATAAAAGAATATACAATGTGGTAGTAATATTATGAGGCAATACAATATCATAATAATAATTGGGGTGAATAAAATTTGACTCGACTTAAAAAATTAACTTTTTTTGGGAAAAACTCGACTTGAATTGACTTTGAGTTATAATTTCATAAACTCGTCTCAAATTAACTTCAAGTGTTAATTTCATAAACTCGACTCAATAAAATTTCAAGTTCATATTGAGTTATAAAATACAACTCGAACAACTTGAATAGTAACTCGAAAAACTCAAAATTTTCAATAATTAGTGGATTGATTTTTAAGTTTGTGTCTAATCTCTCGACTCTATATGATATGTATATATCACACATGAAAAAAAATATGAAGAAGTACATAAATATATATATATATATATATGGTTATAAAAATTTATGAATTTAAATTAAAATCAAATGGTATCATAATATTATAAATATTTATAATTAAATTTAAATAGAAACTCAAAAACTTGACTCGAATATTACAAACTCGACTCCACTCGAAAAAATTTAAAATCAAGTTTGAGTTATAAAATAGGATTCATCAACTCGAATAATTCGACTTAACTCGACTCAATCGAACTCTCACTCCTAATAATAATAGCAAGAATATGATGATAAAACACTTAACTTTCTAAAAGAAAAAAATATAATCAGGCGGAGTTCACAACTAGAAGAAGAATTTTGTTAGGTTTGTATGAACAATTTCTTTAAGACAAATTCAACATTTCTTTGATGCTTTAGTAACATTGAATGTTTCTCCTAATACAATAATAAATGGTCATAACAGTAACACAACATCACTGATCAATCAAACAAACATGTCTTTTTCTATTAAAAAAGAAACAAATTTATATATATATATATATATGATATTTTTAATATGATTGATGTGTTCTGGAAGAGGGTAAATGAATTTATAGAGAAGAGGGTAAATGAATTTATTCTTGTTGAATTTATTATGACACCATTATGTTTATCGAGCTAGCAGAAAAATATCTTGTCAATGTTAAAAGAATTTTAAGGTGTTTTGAGGCTTGTTGGGATTTAAGTATTAATTTTGAAAAATCCGTATTATTGGAGTTGGGATCGAGAAGAAAGAAATTGAAGAATTGACAAGTTTTAATGGTTGTGTGATAGGCGAACTTCCCTTCTCTTATCTGAAAATTCCGTTAGACGTTGACCCGAGAAGAAAGCAACGGGGGATCCGGTTTCGGAGAGGCTTTAAGCAAAACTGGCAGGTTGGAAGGGAAGCTCCTTGTCCTTTGTTGGTAGAGTTGTGTAACACCCACAGATCGATGAGGTGATACGATCCGATTCGAGGGGCCACCGGAGCGACCCACCGTAAAAATTCAAAAATTTAAAATTTCTATTAAAACATTTAAAATCATAAAACAATTTATAAATACAAAAAGTAAAATTTACCAATATTCAAAGATAAAAACAGATTTTAGACTCGTATATATAAAACAAAATACAATCTACATGCCCTCTAATCACATCCATCGTACTCCGCAAGCAACACTCGTGGAACTCCTTTACTGATATCGATAGCTGCACTGGTTTGATTCTTCTAACCTGAAATAGTGAGTCAAATTAGGAAATTCAATAATACAAAACTATCAATTGATGCTACATGACAAGCAGATAAATGGAAACCCATAACATTTTCGTGTTGATTCAGACGTATACAAGTTTTCAGAATGAGTTACGGTTCCATTGGTATTTCATCGAGTAAAAGTCATGAAGATTTCAGTTCATAGGAAACATTCAGATTACCATGTTTTCAGGAAATTAAAATTTAATGTATAGTGTGTTCCAACAAAACCAATGCAAAGATATAGATCTCTTTTTAAAACAGTAATTGTTTAAAACATGTTTTCAAAACCGTAGTGGAACCCTCCAACCAAACACCGTTATGCAGTTCCCCATAACTGCATCCATAAGGGCTTGCTCTAAGCACACAGCAAAGGGAGCCACCCTAAGGGGATGTCCTGGGGCTCGAGAGCCTACCCAAGAAGGTTACTCGGGGCCACGGGGTCTACCCAAGAAATATCTCGGTATCTCGGAGCCTACCCAAGGGCCACCTTAGGTCCGTAAGGATTTACCAGCTGGATCAGGGCTGAACCTCCACACTCCATAATTCTACCCATATAAAATCCAATAGAAATTAATTTTAACAATAAACCGTAATATCTAGATCGTGATCTAGTAAAATCTCGTAGACGTGACAATGAAATAAACCATATAATTGCCCTCCACCCGTACACCATATGTAGTCCCATGATTAACCCAAGGGAGTGCCTTGGGCTTGAGAGTCTACCCAAGAAAGTTTATTGGGGCGTCAAGCCTACCAAAGGGTCACTTTAGGTCCGTAAGGATTTACCAGCTTGATCAGAGTTGAACCTTCAGCCTACCCATATAATGTCCTAATAAAACAGTTCAAGTAGTAACCAGTGAAAACAGAAAACCATAGTTCATAAACCAGTAAATTCCATGATTCCATAAATCAGGAACAATCATATTTTTTTCAAGTGAAAACTGTAATCAGAGAACACATACCATGTAGCCTTGGTTCATAACCCAGTAACTCAATAATTTCGGTGAAACATATAAGACGATCATGTAGTACATGGGAAACATACTAGAGGATACAAATATTTTTCAGAGGTACTCGGTAGTTATCAGGAATGGAAAACATGAAACTTATGTAATTTGACCGGATTCCAAGAACGAGATCCTATTGAAAGGGATAGGTTACTAACAGATCTATCGGACCATTAAAATTGATACCTTAGGACCCTTTTTTATGCAATAAAGATGTGAGATGACATAGTGATTGGCTTTCAACCAGAGTGAGACTTGAAGAGAGAAGATTAAATAGAAATAATGAGTTTTGACGAGTTAAAGGAAGTGGGGATGGGAGAATAGAGATGTCAGAGAAAGATCAATCAAAATAGTGGTGAAACAGTATTAGTCAGCGATTAACGTGCGACATCAGCTTTTCATCACATTCAGTAATGGCTGTTAACGTTGAGTGGTCAATTTATTATAAATCGATATCATTATTGATCAGTTTGTTAATTTTAAAATTTCAGTAGGAAAATGAAAATTTACTCAAAAATTAGTGACGACTTGTATTGTTTACCCTTTATTACCAAAATTCGCAGTTAGATTACTTGATTAAGGGCAAATGGTTGAAATGGACTTGATTAAATTTTCTAAAACCGTTAGAGGACTTTTCATACCAAATAATATTAAAAAACAGTCCAAAAGAAAAGGTTTAAAGATGCTTGTAAGCCTTCATATCTTAAAAAAATCAATTAAATATTTTTTTATACCCAAGTGAATCATCAAATTAAATTAATTAAATTTATTATTCAACCTTTAAATTTTAATTTTTTTCTAAAATATTACTATCAAGTGACATTTTGAAATTTTTTCACATGGTTTTGTAGAATATTTAAAAAATTAAAAAATATTAAAAATTTGGAAAAAAATTAAAAATTGACAAATATATCAAAATACCGCATGAAAAATATTATAACATGACAATGACACTAGATGATCCAAATAAATCGTTACATTTAACGGTGAAAGTTGATGAAAGAGGTGAATAATGAAATACTATTAGAAAAAAGGACTTCATTAGGTACACAAGAAGTTCAGTAGCTTAATTAATTAATTTTTAAAAGTTTGAGGACTTCCTGCGTCATTAAGCCGAAAGAAAAAGAGGAAGCACTTTTCTGTACCGAAAGCAATTGTTTTGAGCTTTTTACACAGATTAATAGAACCGAAAAGTTAGGGTTTTTTTTTATTCAGAGAATTAGAAAACGCTGCTCCAAGAATCGAACTGTTTTGTGAGTCGACTCATCTTGCTAGATCGGTGCGACTCGACCATGTATAGTGGGTCCAGCGACGGCGAGAGCCACGAGGCTGCCACACAACGGAAGATCCCGCCAGTATCGTCGATGCTTTGGGTTCGAAATCTTCGCCGGTACATCGGATCCGGTGCCGGACTCGGATCTGAAGCCTTAATGGGTCCATTTCTCTTCTCTCATGCTTTCATTTTATTACAACTGCCGACATTCCACTGTCTACTTACTTCTATTTATACATTTCAAATTTTATCTCTTCTGCTGAACTTTAGGACTAGTTTTTCTTAATTTAGGTTTATACTGTAACTGTGAGGGTCTTTCTTACTGAAATGTGAATTGGTGTTTAAAGTTTTATAATTTTGCTAAGCTATGGTAGTGGAAGCCTATTGGATAAGATGGTAAGTAATAAACCTGTAAGCTAGGTTAATGTTGACTTTTGAGTGTCTGAATTGATAAGCAAAGATGAGAATGCTTGCGATTTGACGTCTGTTTGTAATTCTTGGTTCAAGCTTATATATTTGAGAAAAATTAGGAACTGGGACTTTTCTTGTTACAAGTTTTGTAGTAAAGCAATCATAACATGCTATGATATTTCGATTGGTAATATGTGTATTAATTAATGAGGATCTGCTGAGATTTTTTTTTAGTTGAATTGCTGAGATAAATACTTTCATTTTACTATTGAAATCGGCTTTTGTTTCCTCAATTAAGATTCCTGATTTTGTGTGTTCTTTCTTTCCTTTTTCCAGAGCTTGAAACTAAGAGGATCTTGCTAGATATATTTAAAGAAAAGCAACAGAAAAGTGCTGAAGCTGGTTCAATACCAAGTTTCTATAAGAAGGCATGTATAGTAATTAGTAATTCTGTTCGCCTCATTACTCTTAAAATCCCCTATTAACATGAACTCACTCTTCGTTTCTTTGTTTTTGTTTTTGGTTTTGCTTGGTTCAGAAGCCTGAGGAAGGATCCATTAGTCATAGGGTTCAGAGACTGGCAAAATATCGATTTCTGAAGGTAGCATTGGTGCTTCCTTTGATAGATTGTGTTGGTTCCAAACCATCTACCTGTCCATTTTAATCATTGCTCACGTTCTTGATTCTGAATTGCAGAAGCAATCTGATCTTTTGCTAAATGCCGATGATCTGGATGCCATGTGGGTTTGTTTAAGAGAAAATTGTGTTATCGATGATGCCACTGGTGCTGAAAAGGTCTATATTCTCAGCCATTACATTTTCCTTCAGTTCAAAGGATAAAAATGCTTAGCTGCTTTTAGTTTATTATTCACAACTGTGACTTTATTTTTTTAGCTGTATTCAGAGCTTGATTTTTTTGGACTTGCAGATGAATTATGAAGATTTTTGCCATATTGCCTCGTTTGTACAGAACAAATAGGTCCAAAATGCCGTCGCTTCTTCAGCCCATCAAACTTCATGAAGTTTGAAAAGGATGAGTCAGGAAGAATAGCCATTTTGCCCTTTTATCTTTATGTGATGCGCACGGTGAGTCTTTAATGTAACAAAATGCTTGTAATTGTTATCATATTTTGCAATTTATCTTAATTATGTGCACGTCTTAGCATCAGTCTCTTATGAAGTGTTGCCTTCTAATTTATTCTTATTGAGGAAGTGGTTCCTTGACCGCTGTTTATTGTTCAATGTTCTTCAGGTTTCCCTTACACAGGCCAGAATAGATATGAGTGAGCTTGACGAGGATTCGGATGGTTTCCTCCAACCTCATGTAATGAGTCTTTCCATCTTGAAGCCTTCCAAGTATTTAATTATTTCTTACCATGTGACTCTACCAATCTAGTGTCAGTTTGTTTCTGATCATCTTTCACGTTTAAGAACTATAATTTTTTTTTGTACAGGAAATGGAGGCCTATATTCGTGGTCTTATTCCTAACCTGGCACAACTACGGGATATGCCTGGAGCCTTTGTTCAAATGTATTGTCGCATAGCTGCACACAAATTCTTCTTCTTTTGCGATCCTCATAGACGAGGTCTGTACCTAAATTTGCACGCCAACACCCAATTGCATTTTAACTAGCTTTAGTGATTCCGTTATGCTCTCTACAAACAGTTAACATTTATTTTTTTCTTTTTCAGGAAAAGCCTGCATAAAAAAGGTGCTGCTTAGCAACTGTCTCCAGGAATTAATGGAACTACATCAGGTACAATATTCATGAGTATATCTTGTAAATATACCATCCTTTTATACTTGGTTTTGACTGCTATATTTCTTATTTTGATTTTTTATTTCCTTCGTTAAACTTCTGTGCAGGAAAGCGAGGAAGAAGTCACTGACACTGAGCAAGCTGAAAATTGGTTTTCCTTGACATCTGCACAACGTATATGTGGTGAGTGCTGTGAACATTTTCAACTTCGTAGAGATTACACTGTGTTTTTATTGTTTTTTATGCCCTCTCCTTTGGAACTGATGGTATAGTGGATCATAATCTGCAATTTCTTACTCTTCCCATTCTTTGTCTTGATTTTTGGAAATTGCTTATGTAAATAATGTATGAGTGAAAGATGATGTACTAATTACACTTGGATTCTTCTCCTAGATATGTTTCTTGCCCTTGATAAAGATATGAATGGCTCACTGAGTAAACAGGAGCTTAAAGAATACGCTGAGGGAACACTGACTGAAATTTTCATCGAAAGAGGTAGGATGTAACATTTCTTTTTCCAGAGTATACCGTGCTTTCTCATGTTTGATCCTTAAGCCTGGTTGTTACTTAAACGCCTGTCCTTCACAGAAAAATGGAATTAAACTTTAGAATTTTAGTAAACCAACCCCACATATATTCTCTTCTATTTAGATAGTTGTATTCTTTCTACTATTGTGGGTGGATTTCATTTGGGTTTAACTACTCACTATTCTTTGGATTTTTTGCATCCAATAGTATTTGATGAGCATGTCCGTCGTGGCAAAACTGGTGCTGGAAATAATCGAGAGATGGATTTTGAAAGTTTTCTCGACTTTGTTCTGGCCCTCGAGAACAAAGACACCCCAGAAGGATTAACATATTTGTTTCGCTGTCTCGATCTCAATGGTAGAGGATTCCTCACAACGGCAGATATTCATTCTCTTTTCAGGTAAAGAACTCTTCATATATTCATAATTGAAGTTTAATTCTGACTGTCACGGTTCGGACCTATATTTTGTGGGTTGAGGGATTGAGTATATATCTCGAAAAAATGGAAGTAAATAAGGGGAGCATCACAGAGATGAGATGTTTACTTGATCCAATCTTCCTACATAAATCTCTGTTTTTTCCTGCTTGTAAAAATTGAGCAAGTTTATGCGAGTCTCATATCTCCAGATACATGAATGATGAAATTACTGATTTATTTGAACATTTTCCACCCATTATAAGAATTTCATCAACTGAACGAACTTCTCGTTCGACTCTTGAAACAGGGATGTACACCAGAAATGGATCGAAGGGGGCAACTATGAATTGTGTATTGAGGATGTTCGGGATGAAATTTGGGATATGGTAAAGCCAGTTGATCCGTTGAAGATTACATTGGCTGACCTCCTAGCTTGTAAACAGGGTGGTACCGTGGCTAGCATGCTCATAGACGTGCGCGGATTTTGGGCACACGATAACAGGGAAAACCTTCTCCAAGAGGAAGAAGAGCCCGAGGAAGAATCATGACATCTTTGATCAAAATGTTGCTTGTTTTGTCGAAGGTCCTTGTAGTCTTGCAAAATTTACTATTTTGTTGCATTTCTTGTATGATTTATGATCTGATATGTTGTATCAAACTCTGCAACTCTTTAATCAAGTTTCAACTTGTTGCATTAAATAAAAAAAAATTCAAAATTTCCATTGAATTGTATAAATGCCTTTCCATTCAATCATTGCAAATCATTCCAAGAGAATGTCAAATGATTAAAATAAAATAGACTGTGCCAAGGAACATGTACAAGGATATCGACCGGCACCTTTGAGCTTGCTTGCTTGCAACCCTCGACTAACATGCTTAATCTGCTCCGAAATTAGTGCTTGGTTCTCCTCTGAACTTCAAAGAATTTTCCCTTGGTAAACCTCATCTTTCGGAATTTGATTATTCCTTCAATCTCTAAGTTGTGCCATTTTACCAGATCACCAGTGCCTCGGCGATTGGGCAATGAATGACCATAACAAGCTCATCTCTTGGGCCACATATGCAGTATGCCAGCATGTAGAAGGTGGGGATGATCTGTTTTTTTTAAATGTTGTAAGCCCCTACTCCAACTGTCTATACTCGATTACTGCATCATATGTTTCCATTGTAAAAGAACTCTCTACGAAGCATCTGAAATAAATTTTCATAAAAGTAAACAATAACGAGTAGTATAAGCAATAAAAAAAATCTTCACAAGCCACCAACAAGTTAAAGAATGCAAGCAAGAAAAAACAACATTCAGTAAAGGTGTACTGTACCACTCACCTCAGTTCATGCCAAAACATGTTGGTTCGGTCGTGCAAGAAAGGTTCCAAAGGAGCAAGAAAGTTATCGTCCAAACCAAGCTGTCTTGAAGAGGTGGAAGAAGAGCCATCGAACTTTCTTTCATGTCCAGAAAAAAGAAGTGAGGACACAACATGAAGAATGATTGACGGATCTGGATCACCAAGGATAGCCTGAAGCTCCCTTCGAATCCATGGTTCTATTCTTTGCATAATTCTCTCTTTATCGAAAGCATTTCTGGGTACATTCTGAAAGAAATGAGAGAACACATCAAGACCATATACTAAGCTAATCTGCTGATTCATGTTATCTTGGTTCTTTGTTTTTCTTCTAAAGTTTCTTTGCCTCGTATCTATGTTCATCTAGATAGGACTTAAGGATATGATACTTCAAATATATATAAAAAACAAAAAATAAAATAGGTGACAATATGCAGAAATTGCCAGCCTTAAACCATGTAAAACATACCTCCTGAGAACTAATCCCATGAGACATAGGCACAGCTTGCAATCTTCGATTATACACACTGCAAAAACAAAAAACCTAAGAATTCTCCATATTTTCTTTTTTAACCCAAAAGAACATAAGAATAAGCATATAGCTAATCTGGGCGCCATAAAGTACCTGGCACGCCATTGAAGCTTCCTTTCAGCGATAACATGAAGTGACACAGTCCCAGCCCGCCCAAATGATCGCCGCCAAGGCAACGGCCTTGATCTCCTGTTAACACTGTTAATTTCTCGCCTTGATCTTTCAATAACCCTAAACAAATAAAAAAAAAGAACCAACTTAAATAATCAATTCTTTACTCCATTTAATGTGTCAGAAAATCGTTAACAAAAATCCCACCGTCGACGATCGATTACGGTGGACGGAGGACGAGGAGTATCCGATCTGCAGTCAGGGAGAGCGGGTAATTGCTGTTTGAGGAATCTTAGGGAGAAGAGATCGATTCTGTAGAACCAAGAATCGAAGATGGAATTACAGAGAGGGCATTTCCTCCTCAAATCGCTCCACTTGCGAATGCAATCTAAGCAGTAAGCGTGGGAACAAACCGTGAGAACAGCCGCTCCACGGACGTCGATGGTTCTAAGGCATATCGGACATGTTTTGCCGATGATTGCCGGCGAAATTACTCTTCGTATGAATTTCTCAATCCTCGATTTCTCTGTAGAAAATGGAGAATCCATTTGAGGAAGAAGCTCCTCCTTCATAGATATATATATTTTCTTAATGTATAGGTTGTCGCTGAGTTATGGATATCGAACCAAGTAAACCAAAATAGTTTAAAGAACCCCCCCCTCTTTTAACTTCAAGGCAAAACTATCGAAGTAGTTACTTATGAAATTGCTACTTACCTTTCATATTTATATACTTTACCCATCAAATTTAAAAAGTTGAGTTTTAATCACTTATCATTAAGGGTTTAATTATTATTTTAACCCCTGAATTATATATAAAATGTAATATACAATAATTTTTATTTGGATAATCTTCTGCATGTACAAATATTTCAATATGACTCCAACCCAATACATTGACAATATATTATGGAAAATTACTTACATTCAAGAAACATGACGTATAAAATGTGAAATAATTGTGGCAAAGCAATTTTCATGAAAGCAAGGGGATTAGTTGTAACTCTCTAAATTATCTAGATAGGTAGCATCCGCCTCACAGTCCAATGCAAAAGCAACGGCACGAGTTTTATGCTCGATGGCTCTGCTTTTCTCGTCTACCTTTTTCCCGTCTTTTGCAAGCTCTTTCGTAATCAGCAACTGTAGTAGGATGTCTATGACAGAACTAGAGGAAATAGAGTGGAGATTGGCTGCTCCTTGTTCTGGATTTGAAGATAAACATCTACGAGCATGCCACCCTGTTTACAAGCTAGGAGGTAAACGCCAACGTAATATTCAACTGGCTTTACCATATCTCAAATTTTATCCCGAACATCCTCGATAAACAATTCATAATTGCCCCCTTTGATCCATTTCTGCTGTACATCCCTGTTTTCTAGAGTCGAAAAAGAAGTTTGCTCAATTGATGAAATTCTTATATTGGGTGAAAAATGTTGAAATAAATCAGTAATTTCATCATTCATGTATCAGGATATATGAGACTTGCAAAAACTTGCTCAGTTACTACAAGCAGGAAAATACGGAGTTCTATGTAGGAAGATTGTATCAGGTAAACACCTCATTACTGTGATGCTCCCCTTCTTCATTTCCATTTTTTCAAGATATACTCAATCCCTCAAACCACATAATATGGGTCCAAACCGCGACAGTCAAAATTATACTTCAATTAAGAATACATGAAGAGTTCTTTACCTGAAAAGAGAGTGAATATCTGCTGCCATTGTGAGGAATCCTCTACCATTAAGATCGAGGCAGCAGCGAAACAAATATGTTAATCCTTCTGGGGTGTCTTTGTTCCCAATGGCCAGAACAAAGTCAAGAAAACTTTTGAAATCCATCTCTCGATTATTTCCAGCACCAGTTTTACCACGGCAGGCATGCTCATCAAATACTTTGAGTGCATAAAAAATTTAAAAATTATCGAGTAGAAAACCCAAAATGAAATCCACACATAATAGCAGAAAGGAAACGACTAAGTAGAAGAAGAGGATATATGAGGGGTTGGTTTAGTAACATTCCAAAGTTTAATTCCACTTTTGCTTTGAAGAACAGGCGTTTAAGTAACAACCAGGCTGAAGGATCAAACATGAGAAAGCGGGGTATACTCCGGAAAAAGAAATGTTATATCCTACCACTTCTGATCAAACATAAGCAGTTTCCAAAAACCAAGGGCAAGAAACATATCTAGGAGAAGAATCAGAGTGTAATTAGAACATCATATTTCCCACGTACATTATTTGCATATGCAGTTTCCAAAATCAAGACAAAGAATAGGAAGAGTAAGAAATTGCAGATTGTGATCCACTATACCATCAAATTCAAAGGAGATGGCATACAAAAACAATAAAAACACGGCACAATCTCTACGAAATCGAAAATGTTCTGAACACTCACACATATACATTGTGCAGATGTCAAGAAAAACTAATTTTCGGCTTTCTCACTGTCGGTGACTTCTTCCTCACTTTCGTGCGCAGAAGTTTAACGAAGGAAAGTATATCTACAAGATATACTCATGAATATTGTACCTGATGTATTTCCATTAATTCCTGGAGACAATTGCTAAGTAGCGCTTTTTTTATGCAGCCTTTCCCTGCAAAAGAAAAAAATAATTAACTATTTAAAGAGAGCATAATGGAATCACTAAAACTAGTTATAATTCAACTGGATGTTGGTGTGCAAATTTATGTCACACAGACCTCGTCTATGAGGATCGTAAAAGAAGAAGAACTTGTGTGCAGCTATGCGATAATACATTTGAACAAAGGCTCAAGACATATCCCGTAGTTGTGCCAGGTTAAGAATAAGACCACAAATATAGGCCTCCATTTCCTGTACAAAGAAAAAAGAAAAGAAATTATAGTTCTTAAAAATGAGAAATAGTCAGAAATAAACTGATGCTAGATTGGTAGTGCCATACGGTAAGAAGATAATTAAATACTTGGGAGGCTTCAAGATGCAAAGACTTGTTACATGAGGTTGGAGGAAACCATCTGAATACTCGTCAAGCTCACTCATTTCTGTTCTGGCTTCTGTAAGGGAAACCTGAAGAACATTGAACAATAAACAGCAGTCAAGGAACCACTTTCTCATTAAGAATAAACTAGAAGAAAATATTTCATAAGAGACTGATGCTAAGACGTGAACATAATTAAGATAGATTGCAAAATATGATAACAATTACTAGTATTTTGATGCATCAAAGACTCACCGCGCGCATCACTTAAAGATAGAAGGGCAAAATGGCTATTCTTCCTGACTCATCTTTCTCAAACTTCATAAAGTTTGACGGGTTGAAGAAGCAATGACATTTTGGACCTATTTGTTCTCTACAAATGGAGGCGATATAGACCTTTTCAGCACCAGTGACATCATCAATAACAGAATTTCTCTTAAGCAAACCCACATAGCATCCAGATCAATGGCATTTAGCAAAAGATCAGATTGCTTCTACCTGTTAAGAGGTGGGTGTTCCTTCCTAGCATACCACCTTCGCAGACAGAACAGAAGAATGTAAAGTATCTGCTTTTCAAAATTGTAATAGTATGTGAGCAATGATACCTGATGTTAAAGTCTTTACTTGTTATTCTTTTTCTACTTTTCTCTTCTGGGATAGCAGTAAAGTTCTTTTAACTTGCAGAATCTGTGTGTAGACAAGCCTGCTCCAGGGGATTTACGTTATTTCTTATTGTCTCTCTGCAGGAATTCAAACAGCACATAGAGTAACATACAATATAATTTAAACTCAAGATTCATAGTATGTACATCAAACTAAAAGTCACAACATTTCAAAATATGAAAACACCATCTTGCAAATCCTCATTTCCAGTATCAACAACTTATTTGACATTGTAGATTTGGACATTGCAACAAATCCGATCTCAAATACCACATCACCTTATGATATAGCAAGTGGACTTAAATTAACAAGAATTTAGATCCAATTAGCAGATGATTACAAAGCATGCAACGAGAACAACGTACCACATAAAGAAATATAAAACTTGAAAGTGCTCAACACATGAACCAAAAATAAAATCAGGGAACTCCCGTGCTGAGCAAACTCGTACCACATTAAAATAGATGGCCAACATGGCTGACACAACCACCCTTAAACCAAAAAAATATCTGAAACAAACTCCCCATAAAAATTACCTCAATGCTAAGACAATAGAATTACATCCCCAATACAGACCACCACCGATAGACCCTACCTGGATGATCACCAATAGAAAACAATTTGCTACTCAAGTTACAATCCAAATCAAAGCCATCACAAGCCAGACAATGAAGACTCCAAATATCACCATAGAAAAAAAAAAGAATTGCCTCAGACCATTGAACCAGATCTAGTGCTAATCATCAGTAAAACCTTCCATGAGCATTTCATGTTAAGACCATTGAACAAGAATTGCCTCAGACCAATGAATTCTCAGAGATGAAAAACCATCGGTTAAGCTTATGGGATATTTCATTTGCATATTTCTAATCTGGGATTTATCTCTTCTTCTTTTTCTGGATTTGATACAAAATTCACGAACCTTTCATGTAGACATGATTAGAGAAGACTTCCTTCCAAACACTCAAATAAACAGTAGCCAAGCTTGCAAGGTACAAAATTCCTGAATGACAGCAGCTAAATTAAAGGCCCGGCATCGGATTATAATTCAAAGTGGAAAAAGTCACAACGTCAGGATCAGCGTCTAACTTGCAGAATCTGTGTAGACAGCCTGCTTCAGGGGATTTAGGTTATTTCTTATGACCCTTCACTGCAGGTATTCAAACATCACTTAAAGCAAGGCACAATATAAATTAAACTGAAACATAACGTATCCCAGCAGTATGAACAAAGTGCTTCACATTCACAACCCACTATCTTTACACTCTGGAAACATTCATATTAATATTGGTTTGCCAAATCGTAAGATGAGATCCACAAATAAGGAGGCAGTCCTTAAATCTGCAGAAAAGTCCTGCCGACCATTTCAGTTAGAAGGTGTTTTTCCTTTGAGGTGTAGTTGTGTTGAAGAAACACTCGGATCATCACATTATAACAGCAGCTATTAGGAAAACCATCATTATCTCCCATGCTCAACAACTGGTATGCTGCATCTGGCAATCCCTCTTTACAGAAACCATTGATTATTATAACATGTGCAAACATCAGGTTTCAAACCAGACTGAGAGTTCAAGGAATAATTCCTTTGCATCTTCGATACGGCCAGCATTGCACAAGCCGTCAATTAGGATATTATAACAGACAATATTGAGTTCCAGCCCACTGTTCTGCATCCCTCGAATAATTTTCAAAGCCTCTTCAAGTCTATCATTTTTGAAGCAACCATCTAGCAGAATCGAATAAGTCACTAGGTCTGGAACTGGTCCAAAAGCAAGCATCATTCCCCAAGTTTCACATGCCATAGAAACTCTCCCTAATTGATACATGCCTCGCATAAGAGTGCTATATGTCATAGCATTAGGCTCAATGCCTTGATTTATCATTGTGTGAACAATACCTTTAGCTTTATAAATTGCTCCCTCCTTGCAATGGGCATCCACTAGTATAGTGTATGTGACAACATTAGGCTCAATGCCTTGCTTTCTCTGTAACGCCCTAGACCAGTACGACACACAGACGACCGATGTAGGATACCACACGGAACCACCGAAGTGGCTAACCAACTTTAAACTTAATTTCTCATGCTTTAAAACGACTATTATAACCAACCATAAAAAAACTGAAATATAATTAAAAAAACTATCTTTTCACTAAGAAGCTCCAAAATAAAATTTTTACACTTCAAAAATATTACATACCAACTTGACTGAATCTAGGACTCAACTGGACAATAATGTTTACAAATATACATGCCCAATAAAAACGCTGAAAAGTACATCTGATCTACATTGGACTGGTCTGAACCTTGGTTTATCTACTGCTTCCCAACTGCTTGATCTACTAACTTGCCCACGGAACATCCGAAGGTTAAGCTAACTAGCTTAGCGCCACACTAACGGCTAAAGCATACTAATTGCATCGCTGAAAAGCTCAAGCTATCAAGTTTACTGGTATAAGGTCTACTGCAATCTGTTCTGTTCTACTAGCCCACTCCTTGAGTGTTGGACCTTGCGCCAAGCTAGTCTACTTTAAAACTGCTTTAATGAGTATTCTCGAATACTCACTCTCTAAGCTATGGTAGACATCATTTTGCGGCTGAGGGTTCTGCATCTCGGAGCTCACACACCCCTCTAGTCTACCCTGGATATGGCCCACGGAAGTCCCTGCATCGAAACCATACCTCTGACTAATCCTCCCTTTCTTCTAAAGAGTGTTAAGGCCTCGGCAAACATAGTTAGTCAGAAGGGACTCGACCCTACATAAGGATATCCAGACTGAATCTATACTGTCTACTCTGTTAGCTTTTCTAAAGGAATCGGGTGTCCTGGTTGTTTTCCCGAGCATCCAAACAAGACTAGTTTTATTTCTCCTAACTTTATTCTCGTTTCTACGTTTGAATTAAACATTAATAAATGTTCTCACTTGTAGTCTTATTTGAGAGAAATTATAAGCTTTTGGAAACCTCACTTACCTCTATACTTTCACTTGAATTAAAGCTCATTTCTCAACCTTGGTATCGATACTGGCCTTACAATATTGACCCTCGCTTTCCTCTACACTTACTCGTGCTTTAAGCTCAAACCATACCCTTGGTATCGATATTGGCCTTACAGTGTCAATACCCTCTCTGCAGGATCGATCCTTCCTAAGGTATCGATACCCCTACAGCTATTTCATCCATTTTAACCCAACTTTAAACACCTTCTATAGCACTTATTTTAGTTTTTTACACATATTTGATCCCATTTATGGTCATACTATGGGTCTAGGGCCTCTCGGGCAACGTTTTGACCAAAACATACTGAAAGTATCGATACTAGCCCAAGAGTATCAATACTTCTGCAAAAATTTCGATACTTTATATAAGTATCGATACTTTTAAACATTCTGATCTGTCCACTTTCTAGGAGTTTCGAAACTATGACCCAAAGTTTCGATACTCTTGCCTAGAAACTCACGAATATGCCCAAAACAAAGAACAAGTATCGATACTCTGCAGAATTCATAAAACAAGTACTAAAAGCTCTATTTTTAATCCCAAAGACCTTAGTGAGGTCCCCAAATATTATTAAAGTTTTATGTGAATACAAGGAGCATAAATAAGGCTTTATACCATGCTTATAACATCAAATGAACAATCTACCATGGAAATTGCTAAACATGTTTTAAACTTAACTTTCTAACACATCTTAACTTTCCATGATCTACACTTGGTATGAGAAAGCTAAAGTGTGTTACCTGGCCTTCTTGGTTGCTAAACTCCTCTTGAATCAACTAGGATTCACCCTACATTCAAGAAAAATCCATTTTGAAAACTAATTCTAAAACTTACAAAATGGAGCCTAAAACAAAGCTGAAGGATGGAGAGAAACTTTCTTACCTTGGCTACAACAAACTAAGCTTGAATCCTTAAAACTTTGCACTTAAAAAAGGAAGAAGAAAAGAGAAAATGATGAAGAAGAAGAGAGGAGTGTTTGGTGAGAAAATGGTGGGGTGGTTCACGTAAACATGATATAAAAAATGGAGGGTCTTCAACTTTAAAACAACAAGGGAAAAATTGCATTATTAGCCCCTCTACTTTCTCTTACATAAAACACTAATCACCTATCACCCAAACTTTTAGGCCCAACACAAGCCCACTAACACTAAACTTGGTCCAACTGATTTATAAAACCTTGTGGGCTAATCTTTGGGTCTCGGGTTGACCCGAACTACTAACCCGGGATTCGGGGTGTTACATTCTCATTGTGTCAATGACATCTTCAGCTTTGGAAACCATCCCCTTCTTGCAAAGTAAATCAATCAATATGCTATACAAGACAACATCAAGCTTAATGCCTTGCTTTCTCATTGTGTCAACGATATATTCAGCTTTTCTTACACATAGCATGAAATAAGCAACTGTAAGTAACAGTATTTGGTCTAATATCCTTAGCCTCCATTTCAAAGAAGAGATTGAGAGCCTCCTCTAGCAAACCATTCTTACAAAGAAGGTCAATGACAGTGTTATAGCTACAATATTGGGTTCAAAACATCTTCCAATCATTTTATCAAACAAACTCACAGCTTGAGAAATCTTTATTTGCTAACAAAGTCCTTTAATCAAAGTGTTAAAGTCAAAACATCAGGTTCAACACCTAACTTGAACATTTTTCTCAAAACAGAAAGCCCGAAATCAATTTTACCTAATTGACAAAAGCAATTAATCAAGACGTTGAAAGAATAAACATCAGGAGAAACTCCTAACAATTCCACCAAACGATTCATAGATACAACAGTGGCATACCGTTTCATTCTAACAACGGCTCCTAATAATTTGTTGAATTCAACAATGGAAGGATTTGGATACTTTCCAATCATCTTATGAAACAAAGTGAAAGCTTCATCAACATTATCGAAGTAATCATACCTTTGTAAGTTTTGCAATGCATTACAAACATGGAATTCTTGCTTGAAGCTTCAACGAGAGTAGTAATGGTTTTGAAATAACATGAAAAGCAAGGGCGGAAAATATAAAAATTAAGCAATGAAGGAAGAAGAAATAAAGAAAAAAAAAACTTACCCATATCGTAAAGTTAAGCAGGATATTGGCTTGCTCTGTTTTTAGACTCTGCTTTGCTTTTAGTTTAGCCTTTTTCTTTCTAGCGGTAGACCGATAAGTTATTTTAACCGGAAAGAAATATGGGCATTTTTACTTTTCCTCCTTTTCATTTGTATTTCTCTCACTTTGGGCTACAAAAGGTTTCGAAATGTTCAAAACTATCCCTTTTATTTCTATTATTGATTTCTACACCCAATAAACGAACGCTTATTTTTTAGGGGGAATATGTTTTATAAACTAAACAGAAAAGCCTAAAAATTGAGCTTAAAGAAATCATATTATCCTAACTAGATCCCTCCCTTTTAACTTGTTGGTCATCTACAATTTTAACAGATTTAGATTTTGTAGAATCAGACATTTTATATATATTAATTTTTATTTTTTATTTGAATATGCAATAAACAATAACATTTTATTTAAATTCAAATGGAAATAGTATGATATTTACGGATAAATAATAGATGCAAATATTTTTTAAAAATTACAAATTCTTTTAGGAAATCAATGCACTTAACATAAATTTTCAATTTCTTTTTTAAAGTTTATTTAAAAGTTCCTTCTCATATATAAATTTTCAGTGAGAACTTTAAACGAGAAAATAGACAGAAAAGTTCGCACCTAGAAATACTTGTAATTTTCAATAGGATATGAATTTATCTAATTAGATATCATTATCAGTGTAAATGAGTAGGATTTGAATGAATAAATTATATTTATGTTCGGTTTTGGTTTGTTTATTGTTTTTGAAGAAGTTTGTGTTCGTCTATTTATTGTTTGATAACATGTTCGTTTATCGTATCTTTATATGTTCAATTTTCAATTTTACATTTTGTTTTTCAGCCACTAGTGCTTGAAACTCCATAAAAATCACAGTTTAAACTATAAATTTCACAATATGTTCAATTAATCCTTAGCTCCACCAATATTTAAAGTTGAAAAAAAAGGAAAACTATGTAAACGAGCGTCTAAATGAGCCATTAAATGAGTTTGTTCATGAATATAATGAACGAGTCGATAAACGAGTTGATAAACAAGTTCATTCATAAATATAAATGAACAAAACATATCTTAGTGCGTATTTGTTCGTTTATTAAACGTATATAAAAGATTTATTCATGCTCGTTTATTTAGCTTAACAAAGGATCAGATGTGATAAGAAAGAGAAAATAATTGACATTAACATTTTAATAAAGATAAATAACTGAAATCAGCTTAACAATTCGAATAAAAAATCCAGGGTCGAAAGAGATACTATACAAGTTAAAAGGTCAAAATGAGTACATTGGTAAAGTTGGAGGGTGGAAAAGGTTAAACTGCCCTAATCATTTCAGGGGCAAAAGCGGGGTTTACGAATTCAAAAGAAGGCAAAATTTCAATTTAATATACCTGAAAGATTTCATTTTGTCATTTCAAAAATAAAAAAGAACACTCCCCAAACAGCAAAAACAAGAAGCCTCACTGTGTGCTGCTCTCAAGAAATGGACGTTCCAAAGGAGCAAATCACTGCTCTTCTTGATAATGCTCTCTTTAATTCTGCTCAGCTTCTCGTAATCTTTTGTTTATAATTTGTTAATTGTTTATGATTATAATAAACCTAACTTAAATTTTCTCTGATTGATTATTATTATATTTGTTTGGTTGCGATAGGGTTCTTTTCTTGTTTCATCATCTACCGTCAATGCTGAAACTAGTCCACATCTCAAGGCTGAAAATCTGGTCGCGATTTTATTCTGATTTTTGCTTCTTTTTTATTGAAATTAATTTCCAAACGTTATCTGGATTCTTTTCGTAATATTTTTTTTTTGTTTATTTCTGCAGATTCTTCTTGGCGATGCTTTGTTTCGCGAGAGAGAGTACCGTAGGGCAATCGTATGTTTATATTTTTTGGACAACTTTTTTCTTGTGATTTATAGAAAAAAAAAACATAAATGGCACTCTTTTGAGTATTGAGTACTTAATTTGTTAATTGTATTGTTAGAATTTCTTAATTTCTTCTCCGTAGTTGAAAAAATAGTATGAAATATAAATGTTCTGACGGGTTTTTACAGATTAATTTTTGTTAAGTTTTTAATAGTTTCATTTAATTTATCCTTATATCTACGCTATTGATTACAATTTTTCCTTTTTAAAATGGAATTTTGAGCTTTGTATATTTTTCTTATGGAAGAGTATTGGATTTCTCAAGTTCCATTTAGTTATCCCGTGAAATTTATTGAAACTGTTATGCAGATTTTAATTTTAAATGGATTTTATTTAGAGAATGTGATTTATGGGATGAAATGATTTGATTTCCGGAGCTTAATAGATTAGGGAAAAATTAACTTGCTTTATCGCCTTTTTCCTATATGTTGTCAGCACACATACAAGCAAGCCTTGCAGTATTACAAGATTATTCCCAAACAAAATTCAACATCTTCTAGAAGTTCATTGACTGCCTCAAACAGGTCTTCTTCTCCGAATTCTTTTAACATTTCAGCAATAAATGAAAATGAGGTATTTTCTCCTTCCAATCAACTTTGAGATCTTCTATTTTCTTGCAAGCTGAAATGATTATTGCAGATTTGTTTGGTTTAATATGACAGGTGAAGTTCAAAATTGCTTCTTGTCATTTTGCTCTAAGTGAAACCAAAGTGGCCCTTGTTGAGGTTTTATTCATTTCTAATTTACTTCATCTCCCTGTTTGATTATTTTTGTTAACTTGTTTTGGTGATTGTAATTTGGATTATAAATATTTGTTATTTAACATTGATGTGGAATCTATTTTTGTGAACTCTTTTTTTTTTCATTACTTTGAACTTTCAGATGGAGGGAATTCCTAGCAAAGCAAGAAATTTGCAGATGAGTTTATTAATGGCAAAGCTTTATCGGAATACTAAACATATCCGTGGTGCAGTTACTTGTTACAGGGAATGTTTAAGGTCTGTTCCATTTGTCATTCCTATTTTCTTGATGCTTTCTTTACTCTTTGTGGATGCTGAGTCTAACTGTTATTGCTTTTCTTTGTTTTTCTGTTAATTCATTAAAAATTGTTGTGCTAACTTTCTGAAAGCTTGTATCTTTTGGTTTATTCTTTGGCAGGCAATGCCCTTGCGTCATTGAGGCCATCATAGCCTTGGCTGAATTAGGGGCCAGTGCCAAGGACATAATTTCATTGTTCCCTCAGGTTTGTCAGATTTAAGTTCTATGCCTTCCTTGTCCTTATTTTTGGTCTGCTAAACAAGCATGCAAGATGTTTTTTTTCTTTGATGTTGGATGCCTTTAAATTCACATAAAGCTTTTATTGTGAGATGGTATTCAATTTTCATTCTACTCCATCTAGACATGTTGAAAAGTTTAAAATGGAGCAGTATCTTTATGGATTTGTCATTCTCATGCAGGCTGCTGTTAGTCTTACTTGAAAAGTTCAAGTTTTTCACATTTGATATAGTGGTCAAGTTGCATGGATAGCCACTGAGTCAATTCTTTTCTCATTTATAAAGAAAGGTTAATATATATTTGTAGTGCGGTCTAGTTTGTTGCTCCCTTTATCCCAATTAAATGTCATAGTTGACCTTTTTGACTGAAAGTCAATGTGACAACTTTACTGGGATGGAGGAAGTATTCAACTTTGAGAGCTGCACGGTTTAGTGCACTAAACACCTTGGACAGGAGGTTTCTTTTGTCTTGAATCCTTTTTATATCCCTTTGGTTAAGCTTCAATTTGTTTACTTTAGCATTCTTTTTTTTGGTATGGTTTCTTTAACAGTATATCTTCGTTATCTGACATGTTCATTTTCCAATTGTATTAATCCAGACACCCAATCGAGGTGGAAGGGCTCAGTTTGATCATAGTGACTCAAGCCGTTGGCTGCAAGTAAGAAAAAAAATGAAATGGATGACACTCTTCCCCATAATGATATACTGTTCATCTTTATGCTCCTTGATGAATGATATACATATTTTGGGAACTTTGATCATGGGCTTCCTAGAGAATAATTATCCACTCAGTTCATTTGCTGTTATCTCTTTCTTTATTGTTTTTGTTTCATCGCTTATGTCAGTGCTAATTTCTACTTTGATAGTCATTCTTAGTAAATTGTTGACTTTTTGCAGCGGTATGTTGAGGCACAATGTTGCATTGCTTCAAATGATTACAAAGGTAAGCTAATTTTCTTTTTAAATTTTAAAGTTTCATAATTCAGACCGTAATCACTTTATAGATGTTCCTTTGCTGAAGATTTTTATTGTGATATCTTGTTAACTTATCTGCTTTGTCAATATCTTTCAACAAAGTGTCTTGTTTCCCTTAAATCTTTTTTGCAGGTGGTTTGGAACTCTTTGCAGAACTTTTGCAACGGTTCCCTAATAACACTCACATATTACTTGAAATGGCAAAGGTCCGTGGTGGTTACATTCTGACGAATGTAGCTTGCTTTTTTACTCCTTTGTCTGCTTAATAGGAAAGAAAACTAATGAGATGAGTTTAGAGTATATATGAATCTTAAATCTTGCGAGTCGTAGGTTTTTTGAAGCATATAGACCATTCGATTTTTAATTATCTTTCTTGTTTCTATGCGCAGGTTGAAGCCATCATTGGAAAATATGACGAGGCAATAATGAATTTTGAGAAGGTGTTAGAATATTGAGAACTTGTTATATCAATGAATTATTGCTAATTCTTTTCTGCCAATGCTTACTGACACTTCTATCATGAATCTTAACAAATTCAAGTCTGTTGTCCTGCAGGTTCGCTCAATTGACCCTTACGTTGTGACTTACATGGATGAGTATGCCATGCTTCTAAAGCTGAAGTCTGATTATTCAAAGTTAAACAAGTTAGTGCATGATTTGCTGAGCATTGATCCTACAAGACCGGAAGTTTTTGTGGCTTTATCGGTTTTGTGGGAAAAGAAAGATGAGAGAGGTGCTCTATCTTATGTTGAAAAGGTTAGCTTGTTTTTCTTCTGTAGTCTGTAACCTTCCATTAAGTATTTATATATGACATTTTCATTCACTCTTTACAACCAGAGCATCAAAATTGATGATAGGCACATTCCCGGGTACATAATGAAGGTATTGAAATATTTTCCATCCAACTGAATGGATGATTAACGATTATCCTCGTAATAGTTTTTCCACAAGTTTTCTTTTTCCGGGCAAATATAATTCATTGTTATCATTTGCTACAATTTTCTGAATGCTGTTAGGGTAACTTGCTCTTGTCATTGAAGAGGCCAGAAGCTGCTGTAATGGCCTTCAGGGGAGCTCAAGAATTGAGAGCTGATCTCCGTTCTTATCAAGGTTTGAGTTTTATGGAGAAAAAAGAATGTTCAATTTCACTATTCAGTTGCATAAACTTCATCTTTCACTGTTCTAATTTTTTATGTAGTTATATAGTAAGAAAGAATGAATCTCGAGATTATGGGACATTGCAAAACCTTTGACTTTTTTATAATTTCAGGTTTAGTTCAGTCCTATCTGGCATTTTCTAAAGTCAAGGATGCCCTCTATGCTGCTAGAGAGGCGATGAAGGCCATGCCTCAGTCTGCAAAGGCGCTGAAATTAGTTGGTGATGTTCATGCCAGCAATTCCGGTGGTAGGGAGAAGGTAGGGCTGAGCCAAAAAGTTACAAAAATTGATTTGAACTGTAATGTTCAGTTTTTTTTAATTAATTCAGTCAGTTCGTGCTTACATATATTCAGTTTTTGGTTCACTAGTTAAAAATCACAATTATTCAAATTGAATTCTATTTTTTATTTAATTTAGAACTAGTTTTTGGTTTTTGATATTATAATAAATATTAATATTTAAATTGATGAAAATAACTTAAAAATTTTATGAACTTAACTGATCTGAACCAGTAGAATTCGGTTTGGTATTTTGAAAGTCAGTTTTGATAAGTTTTACTCTAACCCAATCTGGTTACAGGCAAAAAAATTCTATGAATCAGCCCTAAGGCTTGAACCTGGTTACCTTGGAGCTGCATTAGCTTTAGCCGAGCTCCATGTTATTGAGGGCCGTAATGGAGATGCTGTATCTCTTCTCAAGCGTTATCTCAAAGATTGGGCTGATGACTCTCTTCATGTCAAATTGGCTCAAGTATTTGCTGCTACAAATATGTTTCCAGACTCTTTGTCACATTATCAATCTGCATTGAGGTCAGTTTATTCTCGGATTTTCGTTGTTCTACACTGAACATGGTCAAGAACTTTGAATGATCATAAAAGAAGCTTTTTGTGTTGAAATACCGTGACTGGGAAGACTGGTATTCCCTCTTCAATTGATCTGATTAATGTATTTCCATTTTCCAGAATAAATCCTCAGAATGAAGATGCAAAAAAGGGACTAGAACGCCTGGAAAAACAGATGAAGGTCCGTCTTGTTCTTCTGCCATCCAATGTTCTCTTTTCTTTGATCATCCATATGCAAAATACTAAACAAGTGATTTCTTGTAGGGGGTGGATCCCGATGCACCCGAAGAAGAGGAAGAAAATGAGGTTGAAGATGCAGATGCAGAACAAGAAGAGACCGAGCTTCTATAGAATTTGTTACCAATATCTTCAATGGATATCGGTCCACTTGAGCATTATCGATATTTTCGAGAACAAAACCCGATGATGAACCAAGGTGAGGCTCCCGGCTCCATACTCTGCAACAGCAAATTTAGAATGAGGATACCAGAAATCAACATGCAGATGAAATTTGAACAGAAGTTTGAAATCATGTTTGGTAGTTGGCTTGTATTTGAATCCGATTCACTGTTACGATAGATGTTTCCATATAATTTTGCCTTCCCTCGTTAATTGGCATGATTGAATTTGAATTGTTAATGGGAGCAAGTGATTACATGCTTAGTTCAGCGGAAAGAGGCTGGATTCCAGGCGGATTCAACTATTTGTTGTATGGAGGATCATGTACCGGATTATGTCTAAGATACGATACATTGAATGGTTTTCTTGGAGTGGATGCTGGGTTCTCCATGGCGTTTAATTGTTTATGCTTGCATATATTCCATCAAATTCTGCCTACTTTGGGGTGAATTATGACCCTTTCAGGAATAAGTTAATGTTGTAGCAGGAGCCTTGAAGGTAAGGTTTTGACATGTTGTCATAGTGGTTCTAGGTTCATGTCCGAAGCTTTTCTTTTCCATTCACCATTTAATTCATAAGAGCTTAGCAAGCCTATAAACAACAGTTGAAAACTCATCTACTGATACTCTTTTGCACTAATTTGTTTAACTCTTCTGTGCAATTCTTGTAACAAAGTTGTGGCAAAGGGCGGCTGTAAATGAGCCGTGTCGAGTGTGATATATTGAGCTCAACTTGACTTGAAAACAAACAGTTTAAATTTGTCAAATTCGATTTAAAATAAAAAAATTGAAGCTCGAATCGACTTGAAAGCTTGTGAATTTAAATTTTCAAGCTTGACTCGAGCTTGAAAAACTTGAACTCAAAACATTCTCAAACTTAGCTCACTTGAAGTTCAAACTCAAGCTCGAACCTCAACCTTAAGTACATAAAATCTTGTATTGAATTTTCTTTAAAAAAACACAGATTTTAAAATTATTAATAATTTAAATCAACATTTTAATATATATATATAATATTATATATATATATATATATATATATATTTTGCACCTTTCCTTAGCCTTAGATTAAAGATGAGGGAGAGAGGTTCAGTCTTCCGACAGAAACTGTTGCTTTGTTTGTGGATTATTTACCAAATACTATTCACTGGAAAGGTTTATGGCAGGTTGTGGGTCGTTATGGTGAGGTTCTTAGTGTATATTCCAAAGAAGAGGAGTCGAGCAGGAACAAGGTTTGGATTCGTAGAAGTGAGTAATTTGGTTGAAGCGGAGAGAGGGAACAATTGAATGGTCTTATGGTGTATGGCAGTCGTATATTAGTGAGTTTTACCAGTATATATTGAAGGATCAAAAGAAAAAACGTTTGCAAAGTAAGTTGGTCTGGAAATCTAAAGAAAAAACTCAAAGTATGATGGCTGGACAAGAGCAAACATCCAGAAAGGAAGTATTGGGTCATGTTGACGAGGAAGAATTAAGAAAGTTGAGGAGATGTTTAGTGGGCGTAACAGCTGGTGTTTGCAGCGTTGGGAGTATCGTTGGTAGATTACATAACTGGGGCTTAGGGAAAATTAGAGTACAAAGACTACGTGGGAAATCCTTTCTGCTTACTATTGAGGACGAAGACTTGTTTATCATGCTGGAAGACCTACAGTGGTCTTACTTGAAGGAGATTTTTGTGGATGTTATGCTTTGGACAGAGTTTCTATGTCAAAAGGAAGAGTTGTGTGGATAGAGATAGATGGTTTACCACTTTATTGCTGGAATGAAATCACTTTGAAAAGGTTGGCTGGATTGTGGGGTACGTTTGAAGCTTATGGTGAAAATGTTAACATCATATAGATTGTGAAAAGTAAATATGTTGATATCCACTACGATGGTAGCTCAGCTTGATGAAGTTGTAGATGTGGTGGTGGAGAAGCAGAAGTTTGTTGTCCGAGTTCTCGAAGTAGGGATGGTAGATTACTCAGTAGCTAATTGTCTAAATATGAAAATCTCAAGAATAAGAGAACGGGGATGAGAAGGTTCGAGTAGCGTTTGGGGCTGAAAAAGATGGAGTTGCATCGGAAAAACTTTCCGAAGATACATAGGAGGCGTCTTCGTCAGGAAGCTCAGCTGACAAAAAATAGGCTACGAAATTTAGTGGCGGCGCATTTATTGTTTCGTGTATTGGAGATAGAGTAGGAGACTGTAGTTATGATTGTGTTGGGAAGCCGACCGAGGATGGATGTGATTTCGATGAAGGAATAGAGAATGAAGGTTTTAAATTCAAAATCTCTCTAGTCAAGAGGGAGTTCAGGGTGGGGGTGTTGTTGGGGTAGAGACTAAGGTGTTAGGTTCTAATGAGGTCAATACTTTTAAGAGAAAATAACCTCAGTGACCAAAAATCCCATATAATATACGATTTTAACCAACTTTTTCCGGATTTGCCAAAATGACCAACAAAATCGCAATGCGATCGCTAATTCGCAACGCGATCTCCATTATCGCAAATTCGCGTTGCATTTTCGCAATGCGATTCTACAGTATCGTTGCGATTTTCCCAATTCGCAATTCGAATAAGTAAATCGCAACGCGAATTGGGAAAATCGCAATGCGAATAAGTAAATCGCAACGCGAATTGGGAAAATCGCAATGCGATACTTACTATCGCAATGCGATAATACAAAATCGCAACGTGATACTGACTTTCGCAACGCGATTCTGACTTTCGCAACGCGATTTACATAGCGCCATTCGTATTAACGCATATTTTTTTTCAAATTCCAAACACGAATTTTTTCTTAATAAATCGGAAAATGAACCGTCCACAGTAATCGCAACTCATAACCTCAAACCCAAAATCACAACTCAGTCCCATCTCCATCTCTCACTCTCTACGGCGAAATCCGTCCCATCTCCGAAGATTTCCGTCCCCATCGCCGGCGAAATCCCTCACAACCATTCACAGTCAAAATCCCTCACAATCATTCAGAAATGGAAAATCAACCTCGAGGGTTAGTTTTTTTTGTTGTTGAATTTTTTGCATTATTTAGGTTTTTCATATTGAGATTGATGATAAGTTTACTGGTAATTTCAATAATAGATTAACCATTTCACTTAGATTTCTTATTAAATTCATTCGATTGCTGCATACTGCTAACTGTTTAGCCTGTGAAGGTAGTTTGTCTTTGCTTTGTCTTTTGGTTGAAGTAATGCAGAAGAAGAATAGTTTCGAGAATGAAAATCGCAACGCGGAAATAACTATCGCAAGGAAATAATCGCAACGCGAAATAAAATCGCAACGCGAAACCAAAATCGCATTGCGATTTTCATTTCGCGTTGCGATTTTCATTTCGCGTTGCGATTTTATTTCGCGGTTGCGATTTTCATTTCGCGTTGCGATTGTCTGGTCGCGATAGTCATTTCGCGTTGCGATTCTCTCGTTGCGATAGTCATTTCCGCGTTGCGATTCTCATTATCTCGTTGCGATTTTCATTTCAATCAAAAGACAAAAACAGTGTTGCAAATTTTAGTTTCAAGAATAAACTACTATTTATGTTTATTGTTTTGTTTTTGGTATATCTTGACAGTGTAATTTTTGGTATATCTAACTTGGTATGTTTATTGTTTTTTTGTAGAAAATTTTTTCGGCTTCATTGACATTAAGGAATAAAGTTAGCCTAGCCACTACAATTGCTTGGAAGCTTTCACCTGCACAAAGAAAATTGTTTGAAGAAACCTGCTTCGGGCCATGGCTGAGAGTACATCATCCGGGTGGAGATGCTAGTTTGACCCATTTGTGGCTTCAGACCATGACTAGCGATCTACCCGACAGTATACAACGTGGTGAGAAGAGATATGGTTTCATTTTCCACCGGCGTTTACTTGTTTTGGGCGGAAGGAGTTCTGCTTAATCATTGGTCTACGATTCGGACACGATGATGTAGGCCGGTACACTCGTCATATCACCCCGCCCATCATGGTTATCCAGGGTTTTTCCTGATGAGTCAATAGAGAAGCCGAACTTACACGTCGACGACATGAAGAAATTGTTTAATAAGAAAGATGGTTTTACTCGGATGAATGACGTCGATGTTGTCCGAGTATGCCTTCTACTACTTTTGTATGTTGGCTTTTTAGGCAGAGAGGCCAGACAACCTATTCCTCAGGAGCTAATATTATTGGTAGAGGACCTAAATGCATGGAATCTGTTTCCGTGGGGTTCGTATATATGGAAAGCTACCTAGACTAAGTTGTCGTCTGCCTTTGATGACCGCAAAAGTTTACGGGGCGATGGGTCGAAATACACTTTGTCAGGCTTTGTTTGGGCCTTTAAGGTAAGAATTTCTATATAATGTTTTCAAAATTATAATTAATTATTTAACAATTACTAATGTTTGTTATTATATTGTTTGTAGATTTGGATATTCGAGGCTTTCCCAGCATGCGGACATATGCATTAAAATCCTCAGATGATATTCCTAGGGCTATTTCCTGGAAGAGGAAACGTATGTTGGATTGGGAAGACTTAATACCATATGCGACAATAAATAATGTAAGTTAACACAAATACTATCATATATAAACAAGTTTAATAGTAGACGTTTAACTTTGTTTTAGTTTTATATTTTTAGGAGGCCAACACTCCATTAATGAGACTGACACCCACGGAGGCTGAGCTTGCCACTGATTGGTGGCAAGCTAGTCAGTGTTTTTTTGATGGCACGAATGATGAGCAGCCTCCACTTCCTCCACTTCGAGAGCCATTACCTCACCCAGAGCCATCACCTGATCGACCCCGACTATACACCTCTACAACAAGAGCCATCACCTATCCCGTCACATCATCGAGTCTCTTCTCCACCATCACCTCATGATAGGCGACCGACAAAGATGCCACGACTTCTATCTCCCTGTTCTCCACCTCCACGGGATGAGTCAAGGGAGTTACGTGATGAGGTCAATGCCTTGCGTGAGGAGATCGGTACTCTACGCGATAACGATGGTGCATGGCGTGTGGAGGTGTCTACTTACGTGGTGAGGTTGCCGCTCTACGTGAGATGGTAGTATCGTTGTAGAATGAGATTCATACTCTACGCAACGAGGTAAGTTTAATTTTTCCATATTTAACTTGATGATAAATTACTCGTAATTTCACTTAAATTAACCATTCACTTAGATTGCTTAGTAAATTTATTCGGTTGCTGCCAAAACTGCTAAACTTTTACTTTAACACTGTGAAGTTAGTATTTGTCTTTGTTTTGTCTTTTGGTTGAAAGTTTGAAATATATTTATCTTTGTTTTCACTGTTTAATATCATGTCTGTTTATTTACTGATATTTGTATTTTTATTTAGCGGACCGATAAGGTGGATGCTTTACGTCGGGTTTTTCTTGCACGACAGAGTTCACGCATCAGACGGCGCACGTGCTATTAAGTCTCCGTATACCCCAATAGTGCAAAGACACCGCAAGAAGAAGCCCGACTCGCCTATCATCCCTCAAGAGTCCACTCCTATCGTTGAAGAGGCCCCTATCATTCCTCGAGAGTCCCCTCCCACCGTTCAAGAGGCCACTGTCATCGTTGAAGAGGTCCCTCCCACCATTCAAGAGCCCGATTCACATGGCGTCATATGTAGGATTCTTGAGAACCCTCTGACGTGCCGGACATGATGGATTCAAGTTGGCTCTCGTATGAGTTACCGGCCAGTACCATACCGGTATCTGAAGAGGAGAGGAAACAACTACCGGACACAATTCTGGATAACACCCTTTGGGCTAAGACCGCAGTTGATTTTTATCTACATGAGCGAAGCCAGGGGTGTTTCACTGACATATGCAAGCTCATGATGATATCTATTTGTTGCTTGATCGGTCTTGGTGGGGCGTATTATTAGGGGTCGAAGACAATGGCTATTTCGATGGGGGATAATCTTATATTTTTCTTTTATTTTCATTTGATTATTTTTTTTTGTAAATTTATGTAAGTTAATATGTCTTTTTTGTAAAACACTATCGATGCATGGGTGTCACGTCTTCTAATAATTAGGAAACTTAAGGAAAATAAAAGAAATACACGGTATACAATTATGCTGACGTCTTTTAACGCCGTTCACTTGAAGAATCAACGAGATGAATCATTTGCGTTGGGCAATGGACAAGCTAAACTTTATCCTGCATGTGGGGTCGATAAGGTTAGTGTTTATTTTAGATGAGTTTAAGGTATTCATAAATAAGTGCGCAAATGAATGAATTATTATTATGATTGCAGGTGTTTATCCCTGTTTTGGAACGTAACCATTGGCTTCTCGTCGAGCTTCAGATCCCTCCTTAAGGCATATATGACAGCATGATAAATTACATATCATTGGCTGATTTAAGAGATATATTAAGGTATGGAGCTCTTTTTGGCTAAATACTTGGATGCGATAAATTATTGGACTCGTTCTGGAAACAAGAAGCCAAAGAAGCTCAAATATACAGTTTAGCAGAGACGAGACCGCACCACAACAAATGAAAGGATCCAGAGGGATTGTGGTCCTCTCGTATGCTTGGCGTTGGACCGTTTGATCACAGGAAGTATAGTATCTATCTCCACCGATATAGATAGAGCTGCAGTAGGCTTGTTTCGACATATATGGCTAGATCGATATATACGAGACGCTGCCTACCTGCATCCGCGTTAAAAAATGTCCATAAACAATTGGTATGTTTATAGGCTTGTGGTTTGAAAATGTTTGGTTAAGTACCTAGAATTCAATAATTTGTTGTTTGTAGGTTTTAGATGTGTAGAAAGTGTTGTTTGAGCAAATTTTGGTTTATGCAGGTTAATCTCAGAAGGAGCTGCGTGAAAATGATGTATGGCTGCAAAAGTTGATTCAATAGTAGAAGTGTTATTTCTCTAATAATTATTGCTTATTTTTTGATTGTTTAATGATTTGTAAAAGGTGATTTGTAAAAGTTGATTTGTTTAATTGATGTTAACATAATTCTATTTGTTCTTGTTTAATTGATTGAAATGTAATGGTTGATTTTGTTGATTCAATCTGCATTATGTTGAAGGCAAAAAGTATTATCGCAATGCGAAATGAAAATCGCAACGAGAGAATCGCAACGCGAAATAAAATCGCAACGCGAAATTAAATTCGCGTTGCGATTTTCATTTCGCATTGCGATTTCCCTCGTTGCGATTTTCATTTCGCATTGCGAAATTAGCGTTGCGATTTCATTTCACATTGCGATTCTCTCGTTGCGATTTTCATTTCGCATTGCGATAGTAATTTCCGCGTTGCGATAGACATTAAGATGATTGCCTATTAAGTGATAACAACTGGAACAAATCATAGCAATTTTCAAACTCAAGTTACTAATACATGCCTAACTGAAAATGTTAAAAGTTCACATAAAATCTACATAATACAACGTTTGCATTTAAAAATCACTAAGTTAACAGTCCCAAAAGGTGAAGCCAGTTGTGATTGGGATTTTAAAGATGATTGCGATTTTGATTGCCTTTTTCTTGACACCATATGAGCTTTGGATTTTGATGATGATCCATATTTGGTAGAGGAAAAGATGATTGTGATGGCACTGGTGATCCACATGTCAACCTGTATGACCACTTTCCTTGCACCGACTACATGTCGATCTCTTCTTCTCTTCACCCTTAGACGGTATACGATCGTGACTTTTTGGTCGGCCAGTAGCCTTCTGTCCATGGCTGGTGGGAAAACTGTTTGTAAGTCATCTGGTATGTCCCACTCAGAAAGATGTGAATAGGGTAATCTCTCGGCATAAGTCTGTCGATATACTTCTGTAGTGTAGCAATCCATAGCGTATGTGCTGAATCATCTTGGTTTAGATGAAGAGCAACTTTTATAACATGGCCACAGATAACCAGATGTTTGCCATTTCATACAACTACACGTCCTTGCATTTAGATCGACAAGCCCATTTAAGTTATTATCCAGTACTTCAAACAAAGTGTTTGAACATGGTTCAACTCTCCATGACGTTGACTTCACAACACGTTTCGTTATCTTTTTTTCAGTCCATGGTGTAACACGATGTTCCAATGTTCCTGTAAATTTAAATAAATAATACTTAGTAAAATATATGATAAGTTACGAATTCAAAAAATAATACATGCATGGTTTCTTTTCTTGTACCACTATTGAATAGAGGCTCGAAAAAACTCCATTAACATAGTAATGGGTAATTTCCGGGAATGACGACTTAGATCGTTAATTGATTCTGCACTATTAGACGTCATGAAACCATATCTTGCTCCAAGTTGATGTACTCTTGACCATCTTTCAAACCCGACATCTTCTAGTGTTTGAGCACACTGAGGCAAAACACGTCTTAAACAGTTTATATGCTTATTGAAATCCACTTCCCGATAAGCCTTTACAGCCTTACAATATGTCCATTTGTGCTTTTTTATACCAGCAGACCTTGATTTTAGATTTCTATACAAATGAACACCACAAAGTCCATGAAAAGCATCTGGGAAACACCTTCTAACAGCGTTGTCAATTGAGTATGGCCTATCGGATATGATTGTCAGATTGCTAATAGGACCTATGCAATCCCTAAGATGCCCCAAACCATGTCCATGAATCAGAGGTTTCAGATTTGCCAACCCCGTAAGCTATTGGCAATATCCCATTGTTAGCATCCATGGCTACTGCTAATAAGTTTACTCCAAGGTATCGACCTTTCAAATGTGCTCCGTCAACTATAATACTGGGCGCATGCAAGTAATAAACGAATGAATCTACAAAATATACACAAGAATATAATCATTTAAATGTGAAATGCATGTAACTAACAGAAATGAGTCAACAGAATTATATTGATTTACTAACCGCAGCACCAATGGCGATAAACAGCAACTCAAAGCGTCCATCTCTATCTGTTTTGATATGAGTTACCGACCCAGGATTTTTCAGCTTTAAATTGTGACAATAAGCCTGAAGTTGGGCAAACGATGCTTCTGGCGACCCCCTCAACAATTCCAAGGCATAACATTTGGCTCTCCAAGCTTGAGAATATGATATACTAATCTTGAACCGAGCATTCATGTCAGTCATAATTTCATGTCCCCGATATACCCTGCCATTCAAAACATTAACTCAGCCAGAAAACCACCCAACACCTTTTTGTTTGCCTGTCTATGGTGAGGAAAAACTTGGGTTCTTGAACATGTATGTTTCAATAAAATCCTAACTTGAAACATTGCGCAATCTTTATCCTCTTTGCAATCATACGCCACGTACAATTTTTGTCAATCGTACACCTTGTTTCGAAACGATCTTTGCTTGATTTGTTAACTTTTAGTTGATAGCCATCTTCCACACATTTCGTATACAAAGTATCTTCAAGTCTTCCTTTGTATCAAAACAATCATCTTTCTTGATATGAATAACTTTTGTGTAACAATCAACTGCTTTCTTTGCCAACTCTTCTTCCGGTAACTGAAGTAATTCTGGCATATTCCAGTTATACTCCCGTGGCATTTTCTTTCTTCGGGGACTTTTTCTTCTTCTTTTTCTTCTTCAGGATTATATGAATTACAGAATGGATGTTCAACATGTTCATTCACAGTCGTAACTTCCTCCTCATTATCATCAACAACATCTTCCTCGGCAACGGGTGTTTCATCATCAAAATTCGGGTATTGACCATATCAAAATCATTACACGCAGGGTCTGTTTCTTCTTCTGAAACATCATCAAAATCCGTGTATTGACCAATATCAAAGTCCGGGTATTCACCAAGATCAAATTTCGAATACTGACTAGTACTCACAATTTTTTCTCTTGGCTCATCATCGTCTAATTGGTCAATACGAAAACCGGAATTTGGTGCTGAAAGTTGATTTGGATTTGGATTAGAGAAAGGCTGTGGGTTTTGAGACCCACTTAGTTGATTACTACCCGCTACTGACCCAACAATACTACTTCTAGGTTCAACAACATACAATGTAACATCATCACTTGAAACATTAATGTAAGCAATGAATCGTTCAACATCTTCATTGTCGGTTAACAAATAAACTTTACCATTTCTCTGATAAGATAGCCTAAATCCACTTAGGGGCTCTAAATTCAATTTCTTTGAAACACGTAACATTAGGGTTTCATAAGTTAACTTCTTTAATGACAGTTTTAGTTGAAGATTCATGGGTAAAGGCATATATTGTAAAACACCATGAACATTCTCCCATGACCCTCCAAAACACAAATCTATCCAAACATGATCACATTAGAGATTTCATGGTTGTAACTAAACAAACGAGATGCGAAACTAAGACTGTTGCCGGATGGGAAGGAGTCGTTGGATATAGGAACGGATGTCGCCGGAGAGAGTGATAGATGGAGATGGAATGAGTTGCGATTTAGGGATTTAGGTTATGAGTTGTTGCTGCTGCGTATATATATACACAAAAAATTTGGCAATCATTTGCGAAAGTATTATCTCGTTGCGAAAGTCAGAATCGCGTTGCGAAAGGCAATAATTTGACCATCGCATTGCGATTCTGTATTATCTCGTTGCGAAAGTCAGAATCGTGTTGCGAAAGGCAATCATTTGACCATCGCAATGCGAAATGCAAATCGCAACGATAGAATCGCAATGCAAAATGAAAAAGGCAACGAGGATTAACATGCATAAACTTTTAACAATTATTATTGAATTCTAGGTACTTAACCAAACATTTTCAAACCAAAAGGAGTATATATGTTAACAAAACTTGCATTATGTGTATTTTATGTGCGCACTTTTAACATTTTCAGTTAGGCATGTATTAGTAACTTGAGTTTGAACATTGCTATGATCTGTTCAGTTGTCATCACTTATTAGACATTCATTTGACTATCGCAACGCGAAAATGGCTATCGCAACGCGAAAATGGTTATCGCAACGAGAAAATCGCAATGCGAAATGAAAATCGCATTGCGATTTTCTCGTTGCGATTTTCATTTCGCATTGCGATTTTCATTCCCATTGCGATTTTCTCGTTGCGATAGCCATTTCGCGTTGCGATAGTCTGTTTTGCCTTCAACATAAAGCAGATTGAAAATCACAAATCAACTATTACATTTCAACACACAATTATGTACACATCAATTAAACAAATCAAGATTTACAAATCATCTTTTACAAATCAATTAAACAATCAAAAAATAATAAAATTCTTATTTCTTCATCAATTATTGAATCAATGAATCAACAACTTTGTGACCCCGTACATCCATTTCACGCAGCTCACTTAAGGATTAACCTGCAGAAACCAAACATTTGCTCAAACAAGACTTCCTACACATCTAAAACCTACAAACAACAAATTATTGAATTCTAGGTACTTAACCAAATATTTTCAAACCAAAAGGAGTATATATGTTAACAAACTTGCATTTGACTTACCAATTAACAATGGACACTTCATAACGCGGATGCAGTAGGCAGGGTCTCGAATATATTGCTCTAGCCATATAATGCTGAAACCACAAGCTGCAGCTCTATCTCTATCGGTGGGAGGTAAAACTCTGTGCTTCCCGTCGTCAAACGCGCCAAGCAAAGGCATAGAGGGACCACAATCCCTCTGGCTCCCGGTGATTGCTGTGGTGCGGTCTCGTCTCTGACAACTGTGACATTGAACTTCTTTGGCTTCTTGTGTCCAGAATGACTCCAATACTTAATCCCATCCAAGAATTTAGCCAAATGAGAGCTCCATCCCTTGAAAATATCTCTCAAATCAGACAGTGATATGTAATTGATCATGCTGTCATACACTATTATCTTCAGGGATGGGAGCTGAAGTTGGACGAGAAGCCAGTGACGACGTTCCAAAACAAGGATAAACACCTGCGATCATAAGTAATTCATTTATTTGCGCACTTATTTATGAACACCTTTAAAAAATTTAAAAAATAAACACTAACCGTATCGACCTCCCACCATGCAGGATAAAGTTTAGCTTGTCCATTGCCCAACAAAAATGATTCATCTCGTTGATTCTTCTAGTGAACTGCCTGAAAAGCCGTCGGCATTATTGTATATAGCGAATTTTTTTTTATTTCCTAAGCTTCCTTATTATTAGTAGACGTGACACCCACCATCGATATGCTGTTTTACAAAAAAATACATATATTAGTGAATTACATTAATTTTTAAACAAATTAATCAAAATCATATATAAGACAAATATAGTCTTACCTCCCTATCCAAATAGCCACTGTCTTCAACCCCTAATAGCACACCCCACCAAGACCGATCAAGCAACAAAAACATTTCATCGTTGAGTTTGCTGATGTCAGTAACACCTTGGCTCCGCTCATGTAGATAAAAATCACTGCGGTCTTAGCCCAAAGGTATTATCCACAATTGTTTCTGGTAGTTGTCTCCTCCACTTCAGATACCGGAAGGGTACTAGCCGGTAACTCATACGAGAGCCAACTCTCATCCATCATGTCCGGAACCGGTGGGGGTTTCTCAATACTTCGATATATTACCCCATGTGAATCGGGCTCTGGAATGGTGGGAGGGACCTCTTCAACGATGACAGTGGCCTCTTGAACGGTGGGGGGAATCTTGGGGGAGAATAGGGGCCTCTTGAACGATTGGAGGGGACTCTTGAGGGATGACCGGTGAGTCGGGCTTCTTCTTGCGGAGTCTTCGCACCATTGGGGTGAACGGAGACATAATAGCACGTCCACGCCGTCTGATGCGTGAACTCCGTCGTGCAAGGAAAACCCGACGTAAAGCATCCACCTTATCGGGCCGCTAAAAAAAATTAATACATAAATCAGTAAATAAACATGATATTAAACAAAGACAAATATGTTTCAAACTAGCATTGTATTCACCCAAATCATTATTCTATCAAGTTCACAAAATGCTCAGATAACATTCCAAAAGTAAGCACTTATAAACATTTAAAAGGACAACATATATAAACATTCCAGAAGAAGAATAGTTTACTTTCGCAACACGAAACTTAAAATCGCAACGCGAAATGCTATCGCAAACGCGGAAATGGCTATCGCAATGCGAAAAAATCGCAACGACAAAATCGCAACGCGAAATGAAATCGCAACGACAAAATTGCAACGCGAAACACAAATCGCATTGCGATTTTTATTTCGCGTTGCGATTTTTTCGTTCCGATTTCATTTCGCATTGCGATTTTGTCGTTGCGATTTTCATTTCGCATTGCGATAGCCATTTCCGCGTTGCGATAGTCATTTTCGTGTTGCGAAAGTAAACTATTCTTCTTGCAAATTGAAACTTGAATGGATTGCATTACTTCAACCAAAAGACCAAAAACAAAAAACAAATACTAACAAAAACAGTTTAGCAGTATTGGCAGCAACCGAATGAATTACGAGTATGAAAATCTTAAACTTACCTCGTTGCGTAGAGTATGAACCTCATTCTGCAACGCTACCATCTCACGTAGAGCGGCTACCTCACCGCGTAATGTAGACACCTCAACACGCCATGCACCACCGTCTTTGCGTAAAGTACCGACCTCCTCACGCAAGGCATTGACCTCATCACGTAACTCCCCTAACTCATCCCGTTGAGGTGGAGGTGGAGAACAGGGAGATAAACGTCATGGCAGCTTTGCCGGTCGCCTATCTTACGGTGATGGTGGAGAAGAGGCTCGATGATGTGACAAAATAGGTGATGGCTGTCGTTGTGGAGGTGTATAGCCGGGTCGATCAGATGATGGCTCTGGGTGAGGTGATAGCTCTGGGCGAGGTGATGGCTCCCGAAGTGGAGGCTGCTCATCAACGTTCCATCAAAAAACGCTTACTAGCTTGCCACCAATCAGTGGCAAGCTCAGCTTCCGTGGGTGTCAGCCTCTGTAGAGGAGTGTTGGCCTCCTAACAATATAAAAGCTCAAACAATTTAAACGTGTACTACTAATAACTTGTTTATAAACATATGGTAGTATTTATGTTAACTTACATTATTTATTGTCGTATACCGTAGTAAATCTTCCCATTGCAAGGTCTGTTTCCTCTTCCAGGAAATAGCCCTGGGAATATCATTTGAAGTTTTTATTGCATATGTCTTCATGGCGGGAAAGGCCTCAATAACAAACATTAGTATTGTTAAATAATTACTTAAATTTTGGAAACATCATATCAAAATTCTTACCTTAAAGCCCAAATAAAGCCTGTCAAATTGTATTGGAACCATCGCCATGCAACTTTTTTTCGTCATCCAAGGCAGACGATAACTTATTCCATGTAGCTTTCCATAAATACGAGCCCCCGAAACAGGTTCCACGCATTTAGGTCTTCTACCAATTTGATTAGATCATTTGGAATAGGTTGTCTGGCCTCTCTGCCTAAAAGCCGGCATGCAAAAGAATTAGAAGGCATACTCGACAACGTCGACGTCATCCATCCGAGTAAAACCATCTTTTTATTCAAAATCTTGTCAGTCTTCTACTGTAACTCGGCCTCTCCAGCTCAGGAAAAAACCCGGGATAGCCCATGATGGCGGGTAATGTGTCTTGTATCGACCTACATCATCGTGTCCGAAGCGTAGACCGGTGATTAAGCAAAACTCCTCCCGCCCAAACACGTATACGCCGGTGGAAAATCAAACCATATCTCTTCATCACGACGTTGTATAGTCTCTGGTAGATCGCTAGTCATGGTTTGAAAAACAGGTGGTGTCAACATCGCATCTCCACCGGGATGTTGTACTTTCAGCCATGGCCCGAAGCATGTATCCTCAAACATTTTTCTTTGTGCAGTGAAAGCTTCGACGCAATTGTTTTGGACAGCCTGACTTTATTTCTCAAGGTTAATTGAGCCGAATAAAGTTCTACAAAAACAATAAACATACTAAATTAGATATACCAAAAACTACACTATGAAGATATACCAAAACAAATAAAACATAATAGTAGTATTTATTCTTCAAACTTAAATATGCAACACTGTGAATTTCGTATTTGTCTTTGTTTTTTGGTTGAAGTAATGCAATTCATTCAAGTTTCAATTTGCAAAGAAGAATAGTTTCTGAAAATGAAAATCGCAACACGAAAATGACTATCGCAACGCGAAACTAAAATCGCGTTGCGATTCTTAGTTGATTTAATAAGCAATCTAAGTGAAATGTTATCTATTATTGAAATTACCAGTAAACTTATCATCAATTTCAATATGAAAAACCTAATAATAATGCAAAATTTCAAAAAGAAAATAATTAAAAAAACTACCCTCGTTGGTTGATTTGGTTGATTTTCCATTTCTGATTGTGAGGGTGGCTCTGAGAGATTTAGATAGATGGATTTTGCCGGAGATGGGACGGATTTCGTCGGAGATGGGTGAGAGAGTGAGAGATGGAGATGGACTGAGTTGTGATTTTAGGTTTTAGGTTATGAGTTGCGATTACGGGATATACTGTGGATAGTTCAGTGTTCCATATATTAATATTCATGTTTGGAATTTAAAAATAAATACTTGGCCAGGATACTAATGGCGCTTTGAAATCGCATTGCTTTATGTATTATCGCGTTGCGAAAGTCAGTATCGCGTTGCGAAAGTAAGTATCTCGTTGCGATTTTTTATTATCGCATTGCGATAGTCAGTATCGCATTGCGATTTTCCCAATTCGCGTTGCGATTTACTTATTCACATTGCGATTTTCCCAATTCGCGTTGCGATTTACTTATTCGCATTGCGAATTGGGAAAATCGCAACGATACTGTAGACCATCGCAACGCGATTTTCAACTATCGCATTGCGAAAATGCAACGCGAATTTGCGATAATGGAGATCGCGTTGCGAATTAGCGATCGCATTGCGATTTTGTTGGTCATTTTGGCAAATCCGGAAAAAGTTGGTTAAAATCGTATATTATATGGGATTTTTGGTCACTGAGGTTATTTTCTCTACTTTTAATGACGGGGTTACTTCGTTGTAGGATAGAGCGAGGGATGAAGGGGATGTTGTAAGTGCACCAGAAATTGGACTTTCAAGTTATGCTAAAAAGGTTATTGATGATTTATCAGGGATGGGCTTATCGGTTGAAGCTTCAATGGAATTAAATTGTGTAAGCCTGCTGGCATCAGGGGAGAAGCATGATGGAATCAAATTGGGCTCTTCTAATCCAAGTGCTATAGGTAATTCAGATATAAAAAATAAAAAAAATAGTGAGCATTTGTAGAGGAGTCGGTCGAGCCAGAAAAAGGGATCGGGCGTTGAAGAGAATTAATGTGAAGAAGTATGATCTTATTTCCTCTTAATTATAGGGAGATCTCTTTCGGAATCTGATTTAAAGAGAAGATGGGCTGATGCATCTGTTGAAGCAGAGAAGACGTTGTCATTAGGTAAGTTACTCGGTATTAAGTTTGTTGGTTCTGAAAGTGAGGTTCTCAAGGATTTAGCGTCATTAGATATGTGTTGAGGTTGGAGTGTGAGTGTTAGGGGATGCGGAGAGTGGCTTTTAAGTGGTGCTGGAGTAGATAAATAAATAGACTCTTAGAGTAGTTTGTTTAAAATTTTTGGCTGACTTGCTATGTGTTTAAGTATCAAAAAAGGCTTCTATTGTTGAGAAGGTACTTGGGAGTTGGTGGTATGAAAATGAGTTCGAATTTATTGGCAGCAGAGGCGTTCTGGTGGATTCTTCAATTGTAAGGTTTATGCGCCGAAATTTGGGATCATTGTTTTTGAGGAAGTCATAATATGGATGGAATAGATACGCTGAATCAAATGGATCTCAAAAATTACTTGATTGTATGGAGGGAGAATTATAGTATTGTAGGAGGTTTTGTTGGAGGCAAAAGTTCGTTCATATTGGTTTTTCTTAGGGGAATCAATCATTGCATAGTATCACAGAGCAGTGTTGAAAGGGCTGGATTTTGGTGTCAAATTAGTTCTGTTCTGAAGATTCTTAAGTGGAGACTATTTAGACATTTCTTTGAGCTTTTTCAATGATAATTCAATCGCTGGATGATGGAGTTTTTCATATATTTAAATTATTATTGCCATTATCATTGGAGGCTTTATAGAAAGTGGTCTGGTCTTTTTTATCTGTATTGGGATCGATTAAACTTTATTTTTGCTGTATTGATGCGAAGTTGGTTGCTTTTTAATCTGATTTGGTCCTTTTTGTGGAGGTAAGTTGGGTGGGGAAGTCGGTGTTCATAGTGGAAATTGTTACTAGGGTGAATTTAATTGGATTGTGTTCCATTTCCTAGGGATATAGTGGTCTGTATAGGTTGTTATTGTTTTGCTAGTTAATTCTAGAGTGGAACGGTTTCTTGGCTGGTGTTGTTTTGTTTTGTTGAGAGCTTCCTGCATACAAACTTGATGACATTTGGAAGAGCTTAGTGCTAGAATCTCCATTGTATTAATGTGGTAGTAGAATCTTCATCGAGTAATTCATTTGGTGGCTCGCTATGGTGCTAGTGGAGATGTTTTTGTGGAATCTGCATGAGATGTTGGTGTCGAGGTGGTTCACAGTGCTTGTTTTTGTTCTCTTATGTAGTACTCTTTTCCTACTATTTTTTAGAGGAGGTTTTTAATGAGGCTCATAAGTTGAACTCCGTCTATTGTTTTATTTTAATAAATTATTCTTTGCCAAGCAAAAAAAACAGTTTAATATATTATTTTTCGAGTCGCTCGCTTTAACTCGTTAATAATTCATGTCGAGTTCATTCATTAGAGTGTTGATCGAACTTTGATCGAATCAATCTCGAGTAGCTTACAATCTATCTCATCTCATTTATAGTCCTAATGACAAATTCATTTCGGAAATTATTAAATCTCAACAAATTAAGATGGTTTTTTTTCGTTAGTTTTGATAAAAAAGAAAATAATATAATGTATTAGTGTAATTCGAAACTTTTATGTGTGCTGCAGTTCACCTACTACTGTGATGTAGGTTGAAGTTTTCCATCTCAAACAAAAGGTTGCAACCAATGGAGAACCGAGCATCCACTCCAAGAAAACCATTCAATGTGTCGTATCTCAGACATAATTCGATACATGATCCTCCATACAACAAATAGTTGAATCCGCCTGGAATCCAACCTTCTTCCGCTGAACTAAGCATGTAATCACTTGCTCCCATTAACAATTCAAATTCAATCATACCAATTAACGAGGGAAGGCAAAATCATATGGAAACATCTATCGTAACAGTGAATCGGATTCAAATATACAAGCCAACTACCAAACAATGATTTCAAACTTCAGTTCAAATTTCAACTGCATGTTGATTTCTGGTATCCTCATTCTAAATTTTCTGTTGCAGAGTATGGAGCCGGGAACCTCACCTTGGTTCATCATCGGGTTTTGTTCTTGAAAATATCGATAATGCTCAAGTGGTCCGATATCCATTGAAGACATTGGTAACAAATTCTATAGAAGCTCGGTCTCTTCTTGTGCTGCATCTGCATCTTCAACCTCATTTTCTTCCTCTTCTTCGGGATGGTCGTTCGATTTTATTTTGGTTGGATACGTGGTGCGAAGACACTCCTCTTAGAAGTGTTTTTTCGAAATTATTTAGGTTGTCATTGTAACCCCTAGGGGTGACCATGTTGATCACATATACGATCTATAATTAGTACTTCACTAGAAAAGGTTACGTGACCGTTTACATATTAAACCCAAAGGGCTCCTACTTGTTTAAGCATTGGGATTAAGGATCGATTCAGATGAAGACTCGTGATCTGGTTGGCTCCACCAACTAGTTCACCTCCAATGAAGACGGCTCGAACGGAAGGATTGCAACCGAGTCTAGAGAGAGCTTGTTTGATTTTGTGTCCTCTAGGAATCTCATCGAGCTCATGAATTGCGGGGTCGACTCCAAAGTTGTAGAAAAGGGTTTTGATGGTGTGGGACAAGCAACACGAAGTGTTGCTGAAGATCACCACGGCTTCTCGGATGCCAACTTTGTCACTATCTCCATTTGATAATGTGGAAATCGAATGCCAAAAGGTAAGCTAGGGTTTTGCAAGTGAAATATTATAGTACTTGAGGTTGTTTGTTGGAGGTGCTTTGAATGTGCTCACCAGTCATTGGTATATTAACATATAGGTAGGGATAGGGACGGATCGAGTGGGGCGACGAGAGACAATCACTCTTGAAAATTTTAAATTATTATATATTTTATTTTTTTTTGTATTTTCTATTGATAGTATGTTTTTGTTTCATATAATTTTATAGGTTTATCTCTCTTAAAATTTTAGAAGTTCGTCACTAACATAAAATTTTGTATTCGTCTCTGTGTATAGGGTTTCTGATGAATTTAGATTAGATGGCATTTGGTTGGCAAGAAAATAAAGCTTTTATTTTTTTTGGATGGAAAATGAGAGGAGGATTTAGAATTATTCTATCCCTTGCAATGAAAAAAAAGAGCACCATCTCAAATCTCTCTTTGCATACGGAATTCGAGTCCTTTGTACGGTGAAACATTTCATCAAATTATTCCTTTGGTAAATTCGAGAAACATTGTTTAAATAATTTTCATTATTTTATCTTTAAAACATTAATCTTCTTTGCATTGATCATATTTTGATTTGTTATAAATATATAAAATTCAATACGATAAGGATAAAGTTAAAATGAAATATTAAGAAAAATAAATTTTATAAATTTAAAACAATCACACACTCTCCATATGTGGATGGATAATATTTTAGTTATTAAGTTAGAATTGTTCTTTTTTTCTTTTGGAAAATCTATAATTTCATGGGACTGCTTGAATTAAAGCACCAATCTTAAAACACTTTAAAATCTGCATTGGTTTGATTTTATCTGGAGTTGTTCCCTATCGTGGAATTATCCAATTTTTAACTTCTTCCTCTTTCTTTGTTACAATCACTCAGTCTGAAATTTTAAAACGAATTTGCAGTTAAATTTGTTAAATATTATTATTTTTAAACAATTATATGGATACATTAAATTTGTTCCTATTCTTCTTCCTAATAGGCGAACAACTAAAGTATTCCTCATGCTCCTATTGATTTGCTCGTAGATTATTTTTTGGTTTGGTGGGGGGGGGGGGAATTTGATCGTTGGGAACGCACTAGAACCATCAACAATACAATCCCCACCCATAACCCTCACCTCGTCTGTATCTAGACCAGGGCCGAAACCTTCTCTGGTTTTTGATGGGGGGATCCTGGTAACCATCGACGCGTATGATGGCTTCTTACCATCAATCACATCAAATTTTCGCCCTGCAATTCCATCTTGGTGGATTACTTCTATATCAGCTTCCATGTCAGTTACTTCCTTCTGCATTGCCGAAAGATATCTTGTTGCTCTTCTTTTCTAACTTTTTTGGTCGCTTGTTGATATTCAATCAGGATCGTGGACCCCGTACGTTCTAGCATTGACGACACCCCTATACTCGTGGTGGTCTCCGCCTCTCCCGTGGACATCCACCAGGGTTGTCGTATGAGTTAACTTTATCGATATTGTTTTCATGAGGGTTTTCTCTTGCGATCTTCATCAAATATTGGTTTTCTTTTAAAATCTTTAGTGACTCGGAGCTTTTTTTATTTGAGCTATTTTTTTTACTTTGTATAAGTGTATTCTACCCATACAAACATGTTAGATTTATATAAAACAAATTAATTATATAAATATACATTACTTTGGATATGATCATAAAACGCACATGTGAATTAATTTGTGAATATTAGTCCGTGCAAGCCAGTATACAAACTGCTACTCTCTTTTCTACATCTCTTTCTAAATATGTAGCTTTATTTATAGATATAAAAAAACACCCCATCCAAAATCCAATATATATATATATATTCTCCCAATTTTCTAGTCACATTTCATTTGCCCGACAATATAAATACACGCACCTATCTTCTAGAATTATGCACAACTTTCACATGCTTTGTTCCTCAAATAAGGCTGCTTATGATTCTTGTAACTATTATTTATTCTTTGACACATAATTTTTAAAAATTATTATTAATTTTTTAGGGAGTTAATAAAAAAAATAATGATTAATTTTAATTCTTAATTGAGAAAAAAAAATTCAAAATTTTGATTTTCTTTATTAAATTAAAGACATTTTAACCATATTGACTGCCGGTCATCACCGTCTCCAGAGGTCAGTAACTCTAAAAAAAGTTCACTGAACGTGCCTCACCATTTTGAATGTGAATTTGGTGTTCGTTTAACTAGAAAATACCCCAAACTCCATAGATTTAGCTTTAATATCATTCCAATTCCATTCTTAGCATCTCTCTTTCTTCGAGGAAGCAATCTCGGAACACCTATAACACCCTAATTCGACTTAACTCGGAGTCCGAAGGATTCAAATGTCACACAGAACTACCAAAGTGTTCTTTCATTTAGAACACCACATATTTGTGAAAGAATTTTAATAATAGTCATAAAATACTTTTATAAACCGAAGATACATGACATATAATTTAAATCAAAATAATAAAATCTCAGAGTTTACAAATCTGAATACAACAAAAAGGGTCCTATGAATATACATGCCCACTACAAGTAACCGAACAATACTCTGTGAGGAATACTGAAAATTCTGCAACGACGGTGCTCCTCGAACGGCTTAATATACTAACTAGTGCACGGAAACACATTTTGAACGCTGAGCTCACAAGCTTAGTGCCACACAAATAATACAACTATATTACATGCATCCAACAAATGAGCATGCTAGATGTATATTTATGAACATAAGAGTAAATTTGACCCACAACAACAAAAGCAAGCATCACGGTATAGTTCGGGGTCACAAAAGCATCATAGAATTCATACCTCTATTTGTTCACTAAAGGTATTTTAAGCGAGATCTGGGTCACATAGAATCAACATCTCACAAGTACACTAGGCTAAGTTCGGGTCATATAGCATCGACACCTTGGCAGCCTAGCTTATTCCTCTAAAGTACTAGAAATGTGTATGGGTCACATAACGCAAGCTCAATGTCCAATTAGCGTTTTAACTTGTCCAAGCACTAGAGTGGATATATCTGGATAATCATCTACTCAAATATACCAACATCATACATAAGTAACTCGAGTGTCCTCAATGTTTAATGAGTATCAAGCACCAAGTCTTATGAAATCTTACCTCATAGAGATCTTATGTTATCAAATAATTTTTAAAGTTATCACTTGCAGGCTTTTATTAGTACTCCCCTTTGATTCTAACCATTACCTGAATCCCTTGATGAAATGGGCTTACAACCATTATTATCATGTTAGTTCCGATACTCCGCCACATAGTATCAGTACTTGCCTCATTGTGGTAGCAATATTTTCGTGAGTATTGGTGCGATTTGGGTATACTAGAAATTGTAAAGTTTTCCCTAGTATCGATACTGAACCTCGTGTATCGATACCCTATGAACAGTACCAAGACCCCAAGAATCGAGTATCAATATTTTTATACAAAACCCTTTGATTTTCAGCCTATTAGACGAATGATGTTGGTACTATTCCTATAGTACCAATACCCGAAACACATATCGTCATGTCTTTCAATAGTGTAACACTCTAAATATCTCCTAAGACCCTCTCAAGGTCCCCAAACATTATTTAAAGCTTATGTAGATTTAAAGGATCATAAAAGGTATTTGTATTATGCATGAATAACACCAAGTACCCATCTTCATGCCAGAGAAACAACATCAAGCTCACGCATACTACACATGTACCCAAATGCTTCATACACTCGTACAAGCAACAATACTACACATATTGAGCTATTGGTAGTAAAGAAGGGCTAAAAGTGTGTTACCTTACAACTAGAAGCCAGAGAAACAACATCAAGCTCACACCGAGAACTACTTTCTCCTTTCCTTTTCTATTGGAGCCTTCCCCCACTTCTCTCACTTGAACAACATGGAATGAGTCATTAACCCATCAAATAACTTATGAGAGGTAGAAACGTGATTTTAAACCTTAAAACGAGTTAGAACCACTCTAAGTTTATAAAACCTAAAATCTAAAACCTTATCTTGATCACCATAGCCAAAACATAAGAAAATAGGTTTGAAATAGAACGCTATGAGTGAAGGTTACCTTTCTTACCTCTACAAAACTAGAATGAGAAGGAGAGATATCAAAGCTTTCACCTTTTCTTAAAACACTAGAAGGAGTTGACGAAGTTTGAAGTCGTAAGAAGAATAAGAAAATGGAACATTTTTCCCTACGTGACTTAAGCTTCTTTAAATGATTTTTAGCCTTTAGGTAACTTTAAGGGTAATTTAAAACTTTAGTCTTTCTCCTAATAAATCCAATTCAAAAATACCACTTTCAATCGAATGAAAACCATGTCACCTTCTCGGGTTGGAGTATTCCCAAGGTAAGAGAAAAGAAAAAATCTTTCTTTCTCACAAGGGAGGTATCATAACCATTTTTCGTAAAAACAATTAAATGTTATTTTAAAAAACGATTATGACTTTAATTTGGAAAATTTAGTGATTTTGGATTAATTTGGAATTAAATTGAAAGGAGTCGCCATCGACCTTTGGGTTAGGTAGGCCGAATACCTAAAAAACGTCTTTTAAAACAATTTAAAAAAAAATCATTTTTTAAGACGAAAACTGGTTTGCGTTTACCAAAGATTCGTTTTAAAAGGATACGGGAGTCGGTTACATGTGGGGAAGGGTAAACACCCCTACAATGCCCAAAAACTGGTACTGAATCGCTTACACGTTATTGTAAATGGTGAAAATTACAAATCGAATATAAAATTAAAATATAATTCATTTATTGAACATTGCTTAATTTGCTTCGAATTAATTAATAACAGAAAATTCTTTAACTTGAAAGGAAATATCGAAATTAGCATTCCTCCATTGAGAAAGCTAACTCGACTATTTCTTATCAATAAAAGAATATTCCCTCGTTAATAAATATACGAATCGAATATAAATAAAAATCAACAATTTGCATTCGCTTATAATGAAATAAATTTGAATTAAAAAACACGTATTGTATCAGTAAAATAATAAATTAACTAGTAGAATAAATTGATTTATTTCAAGTTCGTATTTGTTCGAATGTCGTACCAGATTACACCACTTCGATCAAATGGTGCTTTTCATGCCCATTCTACAAATGACGTTCTTAAAAAAACATTCAAGTGAAAAATTAATATCAAATAGAAGAAAAGATACTGGATAATAAATATTTAAAATAAAATTAATAATAGCTAAATAGAGGAATAATAATGAATAAAACAACACAAATAAAAATACATAAATAAAGCGAGCATATGTACACACTCTACATATAAATAAAGTATACAAAATACGCTTAATATTATAAAGTAACACGTAAGACATAAATACAAAAATATATGAAGTAACATATAGAAAGCTTCATCGTGTACATGTAAACGGCAAATATAGCATTAATATACTGAGGTATGAAACAAATCTAATATATATAATTGCGTTAATTAATACCAATATGAAAAACAAATGTTAAAGGTAGTAAATGTTAAATGTTAAATAAAAGGAAATATATATATAAACGTAACATGCTCCAATCAAAAAGGCAAAAAATAAAAGGATATAGTTGACTAAACCGAGTAATAATAATAAAATTAAAAGGCATTGAAAATACAAACAAGCCGAAATAAAAGGGATAAACAGACAATAAATGGACATACATTTGGACCAAATTAAAATAAAAGGAAAAAAAAGGTAAAAAAAAATCAGAGTTATCGAAGGGACTAAATTGATATCATTAAAAATTAGAAGCACTACAAGAAATATTAGCTCAGAGATTAAAATGAAACTTACATAAATTACAGGTCAGATTCGAATATCAGCAAAAATACACAATACACAAAATAGGTGACTAAAATGAAATATAAAATAAACAAACAAACTGAAAATGAAAGTTTAAAATTTCATTACGTGACTAAAATAAAAGTATTACAAATAAGGGACCCTCCATACGCAATAAAACCAAACGCTAAAATACCATCCTAATCCCTTATAAAACGGCGTCGTTTCGGTTAATATATATATATATATACGAAATAAAGGCCAAAACAAGGCCATCTTCCCCATTTCATTCATTCCAGCAAAACAGAGAGGGAGAGAGTTGAGAACTCTCTCAACCCCTCGTCGGAGAAGAAATCAAACCGCTACCGCCGGTGGCGCTCACGACGGCCGACGGTGATCGGAGAGAAAAAAAAAATCACATAGTGCTCCTCTCCTCTTCCTCTACCCGAAACCCATCATATTTTAGCCTAAATACCACCCCTAAGCCCTAGATCTAAAGAGACTTTACCTTCGTAACACCCCGGAAACCGGTGACCTTTTGGAATCTTTGGTGAATCCGACGATGGTAAGCCATTTTCTCTCTTCTTTTTCTTTCTTTTATGTGTTCTCTCTTGGTGTTTTGTTCGAATCAGATTGAGGTTCCCTCTGTTTTTTTTATTTCGATATCTCTATGTTTCTCTAGTTATCTCTATTTTCTAAACACGAATGGTTCCCCTTTTTTGATCTGGTTGCTTTTTCTTTTATCTTGCTTTGTATGTTGATTTGTTGATGGATGTGAGGCCTCAAAAATAGGATAATAATATCCTATATTTATAGGATAATCATTTTCTGACTTGATGTTAATTCTTGTCACTGTTGGATGTATGTTGTTACTATTTTGGTGCAAGGAAGGACGACGGCGGCGTCAGAAGCTGTCGGGGTGAAGCTCGGCTGGAATTTGAAGAGTCACACGACGGCATCTAGGAGCTGGAAAGCCAAGCAGCGCGGTTGGCTGCTGGATTTGGTTTAGGGTTTTATAACCCTAATTGAATCAGGTCTAAAAAATCTTCCATTTTAGTTCTCTGAAATCTTCCATTTGTTCAAGCTTCGTAAACTTACCTAGTCAAGGTAGTGCAGAAATATCGGTCTAAAAATTATATTTCTGAGTGCTCATGTGAAGTCGACTATAACAGGTGTTCCTCAACTCCCTTAGTCCATATTCACTGAAACTTCTTATTTAATAATTTTGATTTAATCTTCCATTGCTTGCCTAACTGGATTCAGCTTTATTGTACATATATTTTTATAATTGCCTTTGTTCGGCTAGCTGAAGGATTCATGTCATCACAAAGTCTTTGACTTGACAACCACAGTGGAGCATACACCGAATTGCCAAGTACCCAATCAATGTCATTGTTTGAATGCAATCTATTCATAAAGCCAGGGCTTTCGAGTTTCCTCTATAATCAATTGCTTTAGTGGAATAGCTCAGCTTTAGCAGAATAGCTCAGCTTTATTGTATACATATATAATATAATATTTTGGGTATACGGATTCCATTTCTTAAGCTTGCTGAGGAGAACCTGTTATAGTCTTAGTGTTTGTTGAAGGACAGAAAATCTCATCATTAGAATTCAATTTCTAGGCAACTGACCTAAACTAGATTCGTCTACTTGACCATTCCATATGAGAAGATCATGATCATCATTGAACAACATTAACAGTAGTAGAAACTAATTAGTTTTACAATCTTATTTGCTAGTTGCCCCATTTTGTCTGCTCCTAATACATACCTGAATGCCAAGATGATTGTCTGTTCAAGCAAGAAAAAAAAGCTAGATTGGTCTCTTCAAGAGAAGGGTATGGATTCTGGTGTAGGATTAGGATCAAGAGGTCCTTGTTTTGCAAGGTTCAATCTTGTCATTTGTCAAAGATTTACAACCTCAATTATTAAAATCTTTTAATTAAAATGATATTCAAAGAATTCAAGATTAAAATTTGCTCATTGTTCATTTCCTAATAAAGGAAGTATTTTATTGAAAATGTTCAAAAGTCAAGTGATTTACAAACATTTAAACATAAGAACAAAAGAAAAAACAAATTCAAACAAGATGTCATGCATGAGAATGCAACAAAATCTCCTGATGGATGCCCCGGCCGACTTTCGATCAGAATGCCCCATCACATATTGAACGTTAATGCCCCTGAATCGATCAGATCTTGGACCTTGCATTTCAATGTCCTACAATTCTCAGTGGTGTGCCTTGAGCTCCCAATGTGATAGCTGCATATGGCGTTAATATCATGGCCTTCAGGATATGGGGCTTCTCTTGGTTTGGATCGAACTGGAGTCACCAGATTCATCTCAACTAGCGCTGGGAGCAACTCCTCATATGTCATTGGAATTGTATTGATGTGAGACTTTTCATAGAATGTCTTATGAGGTTTGATCCCCAGACTAGCTATATAAGATCCCTCAATGTTAATCTCAGCTCTTTCCTCATTGTTAGTACGACTAGTGCCTCCTATTTGGCCATTCTTGATTGCTCTTTCGATCATTTCTCCACACACGACGATGTTAGAGAAACTCTTGGTGGAAGCTCGTATCATGTAGTCGATATATGGAGCCTTCAATGTATCAATGAATAGAGTGATGAACTCTCTTTCAGTCATTGGTGGATGTACTTGAGATGCGACATCCCTCCATCGTTGAGCATATTGTCGGAAGCTCTCACCATTCTTCATCTCCATATTCTGTAGTGTTGTTCGATCAGGGGCCATATCGATCATGTGCTTGTATTGACTTAGAAAGGCACTAGTCAAATCCTTCCAAGAGCGGATTTGAGTACGACTCAATTGATTGTACCACCTTGAAGCGGGTCCAATTAAACTGGCTTGTAAACAATGAATCAACATCTGATCATTGTTTGTATACCCAATCATTCTTTGAATAAACATCATGAGATGGGCATTAGGGCAACTGGTTCCACTGTATTTTTCAAAGTCAGGCATCTTGAAATTGGGCGGAAGCACCAAGTTAGGAACTAGTACTAATTCTGTTGCATTCATTCCGTAGTGAGAGCTTTGTCCTCTCATTCCCTGAAATATCTCTCTATACCACTGTTTCAGATTCTCCGGGATCTCATTGTTAGCTCTATTCATCTTATCAGGATTTGGCATGTTGTGATTAATAGAATTACCCTGAGGATTTTATCATATTTGTACGAGCTTTAGTGGCTGAGAATCTTACTTGGCGGCTTGGAAGCTTGTGGGGCGAAATAATTATTTAGGGACTAGCACGGGCTATCACACATTCAGAGGTTCCTCCAATCAAGGAAATCTTCTCTTTGCCTCTTTCTTGGTTGAGCCCAACCAACTTTGCTATCATTTGATCAATTAGGTCGCTTTGATTTTGCAAGATATGGTCCATGGTGGCCTTTTGTACCTCCTCCATTTTAACTTCCCACTCTGCTTGCATCTTTTGTAAACTCTCTTCCAGCTCTTTCTTCAGTTGCTCGAATTTTACATCCATTCTCAGTACTGTGCGAATGCAGTTGCACAGTTAAAACGCTTCCTCAAAATTTCCCACAAGGTATGATTAATGCGTGTAAAAACACTTAAATGAATGTTATGCAGAATGCAATGATGTAAATGCAAATGCAAAAATGTTGATCCCAACGATGAATATCGTAGAATAATTTTCACCAGAAATAAAAACCTTCACATTACAAGAGACATGCCTTCACTTAGATGTTGAGTTTGAAGTGGATCATTGCTTCATCTCGGATCTTCGTCCTAAAAATGATATCCCTCAATGCTCTGTAAACTAACTTTGTTAATGCTTCGGCGGTGCTGAAGCCAGTGTGTCGATCCTTGATGACTAGAGATGACATGATTGTAGATAAGACTCCACTGCTGGATTACTCCTCGGATCAATGAATCCTCCTTTCAGTCTCGAATGTTGCACAATCTTCAAGCAATTCGCGTTCTTGCACTCTAGACTCCTTTTAGCCTTCGGTGCATGTCTGTGTATGCGATTGCTTGATTGAAAACTTTTACCTCTTCTTGTAAAAATTTTCTATTGAATATCCCCTTACGAATCAACATTTTCGCATTATGTCATGATGATGCAATGCAATGCAAAGAATGATGAAAAATGACAAACAAATGAGAAAAAAATGAGTTAGTATACACAAACAAAACAAAAGAAATTAGTCAGTACAAGCAAGATAATCAATAGAGTTAAAAGATGTTATCTATAGATAAATATAGTACCTACCCAATCATGATGTCTACCCGAACATGCTTTAATTAAATAATATTCCTACCCGGACATGCTATCTACCCAAAATGATATTTTCAAGAAAATGATTCTAACCGCATGGTATCTAGTTCGCATGCTTTATTCAACAGAATTTAAAGAAAAAAGAAAATGTTCAAAAACGCTCATCCTTTGTGTACACCTATTTTGGGTATCTACTGATGGACATAGGTTCGGTATATCTATACCTAGGGTGACCGTTCTATAGTTCACTATATGCATGGTTTAGGCTCTAACAGAAAAAGGGGACTCGAATTGTCCTTAATGTCGGTGCCCCCTTGGGCTGCCAGACCCTCGATCCTTACCCATTACAGGTTTTAAACGGAACGAGTTCAATTCGAGGGGATTCACTACCTTATACCCATACGAGGAATAAATCCCTACGAAGGTATAAAATGTGTATCCCATGGGTTATTTGCTAAAACTCATACGAAGAATAAATTCTTACGAGAGTAAAGCAATCACCCTGACTAATTTGGATCAAAGCTCGTGTCTAGAGCTTATGTTATGCAAATGCAGTGATGTCTGTGAGGAGGAACATACCTACCTTCGACTCAAAAGGAAAACAAAAAAAGGAAAAAAATGATAAAATCTTGAGAAAGCTGAAAGCCAAAAATAAAATGTTAGTATGACAAAAAAACGAAGCAATTAAAAGTTTCAATAAATAGATCATAAGTTAACTATGTACTCAAACTTATAATTTCCACTAAGACGACAATGTGTAAGCGACCTACAGCTTGACTCTCTAAAAGATATCCTCAGCATAGTCGCCAAGCTGTCATAACAATTTTTCGTAAAAACAATTAAATGTTATTTTAAAAAACGATTATAACTTTAATTTGGAAAATTTAGTGATTTTGGATTAATTTGGAATTAAATTGAAAGGAGTCGCCATCGACCTTTGGGTTAGGTAGGTCGAATACCTAAAAAACGTCTTTTAAAACAATTTTAAAAAAATCATTTTTTAAGACGAAAACTGGTTTGCGTTTACCAAAGATTCGTTTTAAAAGGATACGGGAGTCGGTTACATGTGGGGAAGGGTAAACACCCCTACAATGCCCAAAAACTGGTACTGAATCGCTTACACGTTATTGTAAATGGTGAAAATTACAAATCGAATATAAAATTAAAATATAATTCATTTATTGAACATTGCTTAATTTGCTTCGAATTAATTAATAACAGAAAATTCTTTAACTTGAAAGGAAATATCGAAATTAGCATTCCTCCATTGAGAAAGCTAACTCGACTATTTCTTATCAATAAAAGAATATTCCCTCGTTAATAAATATACGAATCGAATATAAATAAAAATCAACAATTTGCATTCGCTTATAATGAAATAAATTTGAATTAAAAAAACACGCATTGTATCAGTAAAATAAATAAATTAACTAGTAGAATAAAATTGATTTATTTCAAGTTCGTATTTGTTCGAATGTCGTACCAGATTACACCACTTCGATCAAATGGTGCTTTTCATGCCCATTCTACAAATGACGTTCTTGAAAAAACATTCAAGTGAAAAATTAATATCAAATAGAAGAAAAGATACTGGATAATAAATATTTAAAATAAAATTAATAAATAGCTAAATAGAGGAATAATAATGAAATAAAACAACACAAATAAAAATACATAAATAAAGCGAGCATATGTACACACTCTACATATAAATATAAAGTATACAAAATACGCTTAATATATTATAAAGTAACACGTAAGACATAAATACAAAAATATATGAAGTAACATATAGAAAGCTTCATCGTGTACATGTAAACGGCAAATATAGCATTAATATACTGAGGTATGAAACAAATCTAATATATAATTGCATTAATTAATACCAATATGAAAACAAATGTTAAAGGTAGTAAATGTTAAATAAAAGGAATATATATATAAACGTAACATGCTCCAATAAAAAGGCAAAAAATAAAAGGATATAGTTGACTAAACCGAGTAATAATAATAAAATTAAAAGGCATTGAAAATACAAACAAGCCGAAATAAAAGGGATAAACAGACAATAAATGGACATACATTTGGACCAAATTAAAATAAAAGGAAAAAAAGGTAAAAAAAAATCAGAGTTATCGAAGGGACTAAATTGATATCATTAAAAATTAGAAGCACTACAAGAAATATTAGCTCAGAGATTAAAATGAAACTTACATAAATTACAGGTCAGATTCGAATATCAGCAAAAATACACAATACACAAAATAGGTGACTAAAATGAAATATAAAATAAACAAACAAACTGAAAATGAAAGTTTAAAATTTCATTACGTGACTAAAATAAAAGTATTACAAATAAGGGACCCTCCATACGCAATAAAACTAAACGCTAAAATACCATCCTAATCCCTTATAAAACGGCGTCGTTTCGGTTAATATATATATATATATATACGAAACAAAGGCCAAAACAAGGCCATCTTCCCCATTTCATTCATTCCAGCAAAACAGAGAGGGAGAGAGTTGAGAACTCTCTCAACCCCTCGTCGGAGAAGAAATCAAACCGCTACCGCCGGTGGCGCTCACGACGGCCGACGGTGATCGGAGAGAAAAAAAAATCACATAGTGCTCCTCTCCTCTTCCTCTACCCGAAACCCATCATATTTTAGCCTAAATACCACCCCTAAGCCCTAGATCTAAAGAGACTTTACCTTCGTAACACCCAGAAACCGGCGACCTTTTAGAATCTTCGGTGAATCCGGCGATGGTAAGCCCTTTTCTCTCTTCTTTTTCTTTCTTTATTTGTTCTCTCTTGGTGTTTTGTTCGAATCAGATTGAGGTTCCCTCTGTTTTTTTTATTTCGATATCTCTCTGTTTCTCTGGTTATCTCTATTTTTCTAAACCCGAATGGTTCCCCTTTTTTGATCTGGTTGCTTTTTCTTTTATCTTGCTTTGCATGTTGATTTGTTGATGGATGTGAGGCCTCAAAAATATAGGATAATAATATCCTATATTTATAGGATAATCATTCTCTGACTTGATGTTGATTCTTGTCACTGTTGGATATATGTTGTTACTGTTTTGGTGCAAGGAAAGACGACGGCGGCGTCAGAAGCTGTCGGGGTGAAGGTCGGCTTGAATTTGAAGAGTCACACGGCGGCATCTAGGAGCTGGAAGGCCAAGCGGTGCGATTGGCTGTTGTCTTTGGTTTAGGGTTTTATAACCCTAATTGAATCAGGTCGCTGAGTTGGGTCACTGGGCTTCAATCGGGTCGAGTCATATTGAGTTGATGTTGGGTTGGGTTAGCCAATTGGGCTCTGGCTTGAACTTGTAATATGGGTTAAATCCATTTGGGCATTGTATTGTGGGTTAAGGGATTGTAAACAAAAATGTAAATTATAAATTATAATAATAATAGATAAACATATAATAATTAATAATAATAAATAAATAAAAAGACCCGGAGGTGTCTACAGGAGGGTCACATCACCTTAATATGCGTACCAAGACTTGCTAAAAAAGGAAAAATGGGAAAGGACTACACAATGAAAACAAAAAAGAGGCATCACAACCTTTGGCTAAATGCGCGGGCCGAAATAGCTTAAGGTCATCAACAAAATCTAAGGCTAAAATGGAAGTTTTTATGCAGTCTTCTAGAAGTCAATTGAGGATTATGAGGAAGAAACCAATGAGATTTGACTAGAATAGACATCGGGGTGGTCTTCCCAAGGAGTTTTGACAAGACTAGATATTAAGCTATCTTCTCAAGGAGTTTTGACAAAACTAAATATTGGATTAAAATGGTATCTAATTTTTATTTTAAAATTTACTCAGATTTACCCGAAACTACTAATCCAATATTTGAGGCGTTACAAGACCCCTCTTTCTCTTAACCTTGGTCTGAGCTCTAACTTTTAAGGCCTTCAATCTAGTTTCAATTTTAACCCAAACTTACATCTCTGATTCTTATAATTGTACAATCTTAGTAGGCCATCATCTTGAATTTGACATTTAGTTGAATACTTTAAAGTTTATACTCCAATATAAGTGAACAAATAAAATACCAACTCCCAATAGCAAGCTACAATGGATTCCGTCCCCCTGCTAAAAGGAACAAATCAACAACCCAATACTTTTGAAAATCCCTTCAACAAATAGCAGCACCAACTAGCAGCAGACCTGCGAAAAGACAAAAAAGCAACCAATCCAGCAAATCGAAGATCTTTAATCATAGAAAATGTTGATTTCAAATTAGGGATCTTAGAATTTCAAAGATATAAAATTGTATAGTGACATTGTGAGTTTGTTTATCAAATAGATGGGTGTCAATTAAGTTTTGGGAGGGAGAGGGAGAGACAATGAGGTTTTGAAAGAGAGGAAGGAAGATGTCGGCGGTGATTTGAGATTAAGAGTTTGAATTTAGAGTTAGGGTTTGAGAGTAGAATTTATATATTTTATTTTCTTTTTTTTAAATGAAAATCTTTTGTGGAAGGTTTGTTTATTAAAACAAGCTATTTAATAACCCTGTTAAAGAGAAAACGGTCGAGTGATTAAAAAAGTTCAATGTATAAAGTCGACTAAGTTAATTGAAAAAATTAAAAGTACAATGAGTAAAATAGGAGAGAGAGTAAAGTTTATTTACTAAATGTGTAATTTATCCTATTTTAAATATTGGTAAGATAGTGACTAAAATGAACATAAAATGAACTTTATAATTTAAATTGTGAAGCCTAAAAAACTTAAGAATTAGTGGTATAATTTTATATTTTTTGACTTGCAAATAAAAGTGTAAAAAGAGTGTTATTGTTAAACATTAAATTCATATGTTTGTGAACGATGTACGACGAACACAAACACCGTCAAAATAGATGAATCAACACAAATACAATACTGAATTGTTTTATAAAGATAATGACAATTTAAATAAACATGGACATATTTAAAATAAACAAATGAACATGAACACAACTATATTCATTCAAACTCGTTCATTTATACCCTTGATAAATACCATTCTGCCACAGTGCACCTAACGACGAACAATGTCGCTCCGTTGTAACAACACAATGGTTTAATCACAACATACATTCAAACTACATTTCAGATTTTAAATGTGTCATATTTTTATTGAGTTCTACCAATCAAGCTTTTTCTTTAATTAATCGTAAATGAAGTATTGAGTATTAACTTGAATATGAAACATAGTATATTTGAAATATATCGACTTATTGTGTTAAAGATAACTAATAGTTTTAAAATTGTGTGAGATCTAAACTATCAATGTAATATGTATGTATATGTTTAAAATTTGATCTAATACTTTTTTTTTTTGAATATTTGATCTAATATTTTAAATACGTTTCATGTTATATTTGAGTCAACCATAAGCACTTAAACTAATATTAGAATGTTACATAATTAACTTATTTTTAAATTCAAGATCAATTTAGTATAGTATTACATAATTTGCCTTATCTCTATGAATCAAGTTTGTATTTGTTGGTTCTAATTTAGAATTCGTTTGTATTCCAATTTGTCAAGGAATGCGTATTGAACCGATCAGATTGACATACCGAAGGCTGAGATGGTGTCAAACTCAAGAACACTTGAAGTACTTTTATTAATAGCTGCCTTGAAAATATGAAATTGATAGTCATTCTGTGATAATCGTTCCAAGATATGAACAACATCAGCATAAGGGCAATCTAACTGTGGACCACTGACAGATGTATCCACAATTTTCCTCGTATGCGCATTTAACCCATTGTACAAGATTTCAATATGGGTTTCTTGCTGTAGATCATGTGTTGGACATCTGCGTAATAAAGCCTTAAAATGCTCCTACTTAGTATGAAAGTTATCATTAGCTTGTTGGAAAGATGTGGTATCATTCAGTGTTAGAAATAAACTAGAATTAACAATTAGTTTGTTTTTGACTGTTAGTCTGTTGGATAGATTTGTTAGACGGTTAGTAATATGGGCTATATAAGTCCACTAGTTGTAATGGGTTAAACACACTTGTGAATATTTTCAATATACTCATTCTTTCTGTGACTCTAATAAACAAAACTACATTTCATAAATCAGAGGCTTCATTCCTCTCCATAGGCCACCGGTTGTTCATCGTTTCCGGTCGTCAATGGCACCTTTCTCACATGGTATAATTCACCAAAGATCCTGACGCCGTTGCTTCCGTCACAATTATCGTCTCCACTGCTTTCTTCGTCCGCGATTGTTGTTATTTCTTTCGCCACTCGTCGTCTTTAGTCTGATGTCGTCTTGCTTCTACTGTTGTTGTTCCGTTCTTTTATTGGGCTCCTCAGTCACAATGAAGTTTCCTCCGACGCCTCCTTCGCCAAATCATGCATCCTCAACCATCGCGAATTTTGTCATCGCTCTTTCTGTTCGCCGACCGACTTCGTTCTTCCTTGACAAGTGGTTATTCGTTGGCCATATATCTTCCACTTCGTTGATTTCATTTGTTGTTACATCAACAATTGCTTCCTTTGTGATTGATTCAGCGTCGATTTTCTTCCATTAGTTATGGATCTCGATCTGGTTGAAGTTTTTTTTCCAGATCTGATCGAAGGCTTGTTCCATTTTCATTGGCCACTGTCTACTATCGGTTGCTTCATCACCGGTATTTTTTCCTCTTCTCTTGTGATACTGGTGGCTCGGTTCATACTAGTGCTGAAAGTTTAACAATGGTGGTGTTGTTGATCTATATTAGATTAGGTTATGTTTGAACAGTAGCTTCAGCTTTTGGTCCTTCTTTGTTTGGATCTGGTTCCTGGAATATTATAGTACAATGCTTCTTTGGTTAATGGTGAAGGCTGAGTTTCTGTTATTGCTGGTAGTTTGCGGTCCTGCGCCTAGCAATTGTTGAGTTAAGCACTCAGTTATTGTTGGTCATTTGTAAGGTTTTCAATTAGTTGTTTGATTCTATTTTGATCTTGTTGAGAATTTAATTTAGAGAAGAGGATTCATGATTTGGTGGTGCTTGGTGCAAGGTTGCATTCAAATGGTTGAATTTTTGTCGTGATAATATTTTTTCCTAATTGGTGTTTGTGGGATGGTTATTGAGATGTTTGATTCTTGGTGAGTATGATTACTATTCTCGGTTAGTAGGGGAAGATTTGGATGCTGATTTTGAGCTTTAATCCTCCATTGGGACATTTTGAAAGTCTTGAGTTGTTGATCCAAGTTCTTTCACACTGGTACCGTTGAATCATTGGTTGCTGCTGGTTCTTGATTTGGGTTTTTCACTTCTTGGTTTACATTACTTGTTTGTTTGCTCAAATACTCTTTGTTTTAGTTTCTTCATGGTCTGCTGCTTCTATCACAAGGTAACATGAGACTTGAAAGCTTCACAGCCAAGTGTTCATGACAGAAAATCTTTGGGGAGGGTTAAGAGTTTAACAGTCTGACCTTCCTTAACCAGACAAAATACGGTGTTTTCTTGCCCAAGAGAGGCTTCAAATTGCACCCGAAAGCTTGTAGTTTAACCATCTTGCTTCCACCAAAAAGAAAGTCCGAATAAGTGAGAAGAAGAACCGTTTTGATTCATGAAGAAGTATCAAATGAAAGAATGAGAAAAAAAAGAAAGGAGAATAAAGTAGAACGAAAGTATAGCACTTTCGAATCTCGATAAATCACCTAAGTAAAAGGAAGAGATTTTTTAAGGAACTTTAGATGAAAGAGTGAAGAAAGAAAGACATAATGGTGAATGACGAGAAAGTCTATCAAGAACCATCTTTTTCATTTCTTGGTTGAGAACCAGCAGCTCATTGCAAAACTTCGTTTGTATCTCTTATTCAAGAATCAACTACAAAGAAGATCAAGAACTTGAAGAAGCTGGGTGAATGTTAGAAATAAACTAGAATTAACAATTAGTTTGTTTTGACTATTAGTCTGTTGGATGGATTTGTTAGACAGTTAGCAATATGGGCTATATAAGTCCACTAGTTGTAATGGGTTAAACACACAGTTTTGAATATTTTCAATATACTCGTTATTTCTGTGACTCTAATAAACAAAACCGCATTTCATAAATCAGAGGCTTCATTCCTCTCCATATGCCACCGGCTGTTCATCGTTTGCGGTCGTCAATGGCACCTTTCTCACATTCAGTAGCTTCGTATTCATGGTGGGCGACTTGAACTTGAGCACAAACTGTGTGGCTAACTCATTCTGTGACATGATAGATCCAGCCGATAGGCCTAAGAACTATGTCCTTGCTCGATTCTGCAAAGAATATGAATTGTATATTTAGAGCATCATCAGGAACACCCTATTGTGAAATTAAAGCATAAATAAGAATGAATGATTTAATGTGCTCCCTAGCATCCTCATGTGGTAGACTAGCATATTACCCACTCTAGCTAAGAATATAAAACATGATTGATTTGAGTTCAAAAATGCCTATCTGGATGGTCGGCCGCACCACCTCAGGTTACAAATCATAAAAGACATGAACAACAAAATTGTGAACGATCGATGCGCCATCTTTCACCTAACTCGAACTTGTTCTTGCCTTCGTTGGTTGAGAATTCTTTCAGGTTCAGGATTGAAGTCTAGTAGATTACTAGGGTTACTCCTAATCATGCACTATGATCGCAACTGTTGTGACTACTATAGACACCCATTTTCTTAAAAGATAGAACTAGCAAGAGTTCATCTCCTAAGAGGACTCTTCCACCACTATATCTTTTAAAGTAACAACCACACCAACAAACGTGCAACAACTGAGCAAGGAGTCTAGTTGCATTAGGATTCTATTGTTAATAGGATTCTAAAAATAGTTAGTTTTTTTCACTATAAATACATGTAATCCTCCCCATTTGTAACACACGGATTTACATACAAGATACAGAGGAAAACACGAAAAAATACAAAGGCAAAGCCATCGTAAACGATTCGAAAAGGAAATAAAAGGTAGCATTTTTTTTACATTGAATCGTTCATTTCTCGCTTGTGCATATTATTTTTCTTGAGATTTGGTTCGAATAACCTAAAGCGTGGGTTGCGCCGATGACCAAAAAGGGGAGGGGTTTCGAAGTTTCAAACCTAAATCTACTCCCGAGGCATGTTCATTTTTTTAAAAGTATTTAATATTCCCCCCTAAGTCAATCTTAATCTTTAATTTACCTTGAAATTTACCCTTTAATTTTACTTTTATATTAATTTCGTCTCCTATATATATATTTTTAATTATATTTTTTATTATTTACTATATTCCTCTTTTTTATTTATTTATATTATATTATTTTTTTATATATCTTCTATCATTATATATATATATATATTAATTTTTCTCCATTTGCTATGTATATATATTTTTTCTTAATATTATATTTTATACGTTTTTATATATATTTTCTTAATATTCTATTTTTGTTTTTATTTATTTATATATATTATATTTTTACTTTATTTTATTTTTCTATTTTTTTCTTAATATCATGTATATCTTTATTTTTTACTTGTTTTACTTAGTATTATTTATTTATTATTTTTATTTGTTTTAGTGAATACTACTTTATAGTACACATTATTTTTATTCCTTTTTAATTTCTTTTACCTTTTTTTACTCTATTAATTTTTTCTCTTTATCTGTGTCTTTTTTTTAACATTTTATTCATTTTGTTTATTATTATTATTATTATTATTATTTTTTACATGTTTTGTTATTTTTCATTTTTTCTTGTTTTATTTATTATTCTCATGTTTACACACTTGTTATCCTAATTCGATTTTATATTCCGCTACGAATCTAACGTTTTTATCTTTTAAGGGTATTCAAATCAATCAATTGTAAGTAATTTGAATCGGGTCTGTTAAATTTTAATTTAAATTTCGAATTTTCGCAACTAAGACAACCAGCAAATTAATTGGTACCGAAAAGGCTGTTCAAGGGTGCTAATCCTTCCTTGACCGTAACCGACTTCCGAACCCGACACATTTTTGGTAAAAATGCAGATCATGTAAGATGGTGTCCGACCCACCTAAATTCGTTTTAAAATGGTCGGTGCGACTCCAATCCACATTTTTCAAGTTGAAGCCCAATTCCGGGGCCCAACCGAAGGACGGTTAAGACAGCTTGGCGACTCCGCTGGGGATAGGTAAGTGAGTCAGACTAAGGTAATTTCTAGTTGTCTTTTTAATGAAAAGGGTAAGTTTAAATTTTAAGGTAACATTTCGATCATTTTTTACTTACTTTTGATTATATTTTCGGGTAAATAGTTGTACTAATCGTTTTCTCGTGATTTCAGCCATCAAATATTTTTCATTTAAGGCTCTATACCCAAGCTCCAAACCATGTCTTAAGTGGGGGTGAAAGCGACGCCTTTGTGTGAATTTATTCACCGTGCGGGCCTAGCAAGTAGCCTTCGGGATTCATATATTTTATGTCTTCGTGTGAATTTATTCACCGTGCGGGCATAAGGGAATGTGTCCTCTCGAGTTTAACTTAGTCCGCACAAGCCTGTGATAGGTTTAGGACTAAGGGTCTAGCAAGCCCAATGGGGCACCGGCAAGGAGAACTCGGGTACCGTTTTTAGAACCTAAACCGGGAAACCATGGAGAATTAGAGCCTACCCCGAAACCATATTCCAAAACCTAGGATATTTTTACCCTAACCATTTTATTTTTTGTGTTTTTTTCTTTCGTCATTTTTTTATTTTTATTTTACTAATCATTTTTCCTTTGTGTTTGTTTTCTAGCATTTGCATCATAACAAGAGGCTATTGATCCTTAAAAAGTGTTTGTTAAGCACAAAATAAATCCGACTTAATGGACAAAGGTATTATAATACAAGAGATTAAAAACGCTGAGGCACGACTATGGTCCGAGAAGACTCAGAAAGAGAAGGGAGACAGTCTTCAGGGAAATTATGTGTCAGAGCTTGTTAGTTACGCATCTGGCAGCCTGAAACAAAACGATGTCCAAGAACTGCGAAATATTTGGGACAGTTAGGGGAATGACAGAAAGCATAAGTTCAACCAACAATATGGTGATATTGCCCTCTTACTCCATGTCAAGACTGATGAGCCCCTGCTCCGAGCATTAATTCAATTCTGAAACCCAGGATATAGTTGTTTCACCTTTAACCGGGAGGACATGGTGCCCACAATTCAAGAGTATACTACCCTACTGCACTGCGAAAACATCATACTAGAGAAGGCATATATCAAACACATCAAGAGTCAGCCTTTCAAGAACGGACTAGCTAAGATTGCAGGGGTTGATGAAAAATGGGTGACTGATCGACTTCGACACAAAGGTAACGAGGAAAGAATCGAGTGGATTCACATAAAGCAACTAATAAAGAACCACCCTGATGAATGGAAGACTATAGACCTTTTTGGTATGTACGGTCTGGTTATCTTTCCAAAGACTTTGGGCTGCATCGACACATGCGTGGTAGAGCTATTCGAACAACTTCCAAGGCGAGTCAACCCAGCACCGGCCATCTTAGCCGAAACCTTTTGATCTCTCAACCATTGCAGAAGAACTAGCGGAGGAAGGTTCGTTGGGTGTATTCAGCTCCTTCAAGTCTGGATTCACACCCACTTTTGGAAGACTAATGGGGTAGCCTATCACCGATTCAGCACTACCTATTCACCTTTGGGAGAATTCATCACTAGGAAATGGCATGAAGGTGCTTCAAAGGAAAAGTGGATGAAATTTTTACACATATTCAGGATCGGGATATTACCTGGAGAGCCCCCTGGTTGTTCCTCGGTGACGTTCTTTTTCGGTGTGGGGATTCTGATACTATGACCTTACTTGGACTTTGGGGTGCAGTTGGGTATGCTCTGTTGTTAGCACTTAGACAGTATGGGGCACGTCAGTTTGTCCTGGTAACATGCGGGCTAGCTAGATCAAAGTTTGTGTATAATGGTGACAATTATAAGAAGATGATCAAGGAAGCAGCTAATTCTTGGAAGAAAGTATGCCGGATGGATGTTGTGGCTGCTAGAGACATGCTTACTCCGGATGTTGTGACTGAGAAAGAATGATAACATCCCGGTGCCAGAATGTGAAGACACCCGGACCATGGAGAAACATCTCAGGCATGTCACTTCTGAACTTGAGATAGCTAAGGCGGAGTTTGAAGCTGTAAATAACGAGCTGAAACAGAAGGTTAAAGAAATAGAAGTTGAACATTATCAATGGAAGCTAGATGTCGAATCTCAGAAAGATAGAGCAGAAAAGCTGGAAAGAGAACAGAAAAGAGTCTGTTTTGAGCTCGAGGATTTGAGAAAAGGGTATCAAGATAAAGTCAAGGATAATTCCAAGTTGAAAGTAACATCTGAATACTGGAAAGACGAAGTTCATAGCTTAAAAAGAAAGTTCGAGGGGTCTGATGAAAGAGCTTGGAAAGAACAGTTGAAAACTGCTCAGAAGAGCTTAGTAGACAGTCAGCATCAAAATCAATGCTTGAGAATCCAGATGGCTGACCTAGAAAAACAACATGAGAGAGATGGAAAAACAACATGAGAGAGATGGAAAAACAATATCCGAGTTAGAAGTTATTGTGGATGGATTCAAGAAGCAAGCAGCCGAGCTTCAGATAGTACCCTTCGACGGAGGTCTACAGTGGTGTTCCGTTGGGAGCAAGCACAACAAAGGGTGAAAGCTAGAGACGTAGTCATCCGAGATTTCCTGGATCAAGTGCAAAAAGTAGATCGTCATCTTCACGGCCTGGCAAGGGAAGCTAGAGTGGTTCGACAAGGCATTTAACCAATGAAAGATGAAGGCAGAAGACTTTTCAACCTACTAGAAGCTGTTTGGGGTCTAGAGGAATTAGTCCGAACGTACCTTTGATTGTTTTTTATGTCTCTTACAAGATAAAACATTTTTGTCTAAATAATGATTATTTATAATAATAGACACTTTTCTGGATCAATGCCTCTAAATTGCATACATTGTGCAATGCATACTTTGCATTTTATATTTCATGTTTTTTTTATATTTTCCATGTTTTTACATTCATAATAACTAACAGAACATGTCTCATAAAAGGAAAGAGTAAACACCAAATTTACCACCGCAAGCATTAAATACGCATCATCCACATAATACTCGAGAAAAGAAGAGACAAATAGAGGCCATAATGGAAAAACTCGATGAGAACATGGAAAGACTGCAAAAAGAACTAGAAGATAAGATGGATCAAAACAATCAGAGCACCCTGGAGTCCATCAAGAAAAACCAGGAGTCATTGGTCGACCAAATTATAGCCAAAACCACTGCAGCTGTACCATCTGGTACTTCAAACCAAGCTCAGAGAAAACCAAGGAAAGAAAGGGAAAGGGAGCAGATCGATCCCATTCCCATGACATATAAAGAGCTATATCAACAACTCTTCGACACTCATGTAGTGTCACCTTACCCAATGGATCCGATGAAGCCCCCATACCCGAGATGGTATGACGAAAATGCTCACTGCGAATATCATGGCGGTGTGCAGGGACATTCAATCGAAGGTTATCTCGCATTCAAGAGGCTTGTACAACGAATGCGGAACAAGAATTGGATCACTTTCGACTCTGAAACACCAAACGTTGCCCAGAATCCCTTGCCTAATAATCCGGAGACCGGAATTAATGCAATCACCACCGAAAATGGTAGGAGAATTAAAACCAGTGTTTCAGAAGTCAAAACTCCTCTGGCTTGGGTATGGAGCCAAATGGTAAAGGCAGAGCTTTCTTATACCACAGTCATGTGCAACAAAGGGTGAAGGTGGTAACTATTGTTGTTATCACAATGAAGAGGGACATAAAGCGCAAGAATGCTCTGAATTCAGGACATTAGTCCAGCTCATGATGGACCAGAAAGAGTTAGAGTTTTACGAAGAAGTTCAGGATTCCCTGGAGGCAAATGTTTATGCTACCGAAGAATCATCAGACAAAAGACTCGGTAGGGGTAGTCCTTTGGTTATTACTCTTAAACCAAAGATGATAACAGCAACTCCGCAAGCAAAGGTGGTGATCACGACACCTCGACCTTTTCAATACAAGGATAGTCGGCAAGTGCCTTGAAAGTACGAATGCCAGGTAAGCGCTTCCAAAGAATGTGACAGCAAGGTGGGGCAAAGACCACTAGAGCCCTTCAAGGAAGATGTGCTGGCTATCAATGAACCTATAAAGAAGAAGGAAGCTAAAGAATTCCTCAAATTCTTGAAGCATAGCGAGTACAGTATTGTAGAACAACTCCAACGCTTGCCAACGCGTACTTCAATATTGGCACTTTTATTAAACTCTGAAGCACATCGAGAGGCACTGTTGAAAGTCCATAAAAAAACAATTTGTGCCATAAGACATACCAGTCAGCAAGATGGATCGACTGGTAAGTAATATTCAAGCTGATAATCTCATCTCATTCTTAGATGATGAGATTTCATCCGGAGAAAGAGGCCGAACTAAGGCATTACACATCACTACCTATTGTAAGGGGCATGTCTTATCGAGTGTGTTGATCGATAACGGCTCAGACTTGAACGTGATGCCTTTGGTGACATTGAAGAGGCTGCCAATAGATACCTCTCATATGAGAGCCTGCCAGAACGTGGTCTGAGCATTTGACGGGACCAAGAGAGAGGTAATTGGCAAGATTGAGGTACCGCTAACTATCGGACCAGCCACCTACAACATTGAGTTTCTGGTGATGGATATTATGCCTTCTTACAACTTTCTTTTGGGAAGGCCATGGATTCATCAAGCTGGTGCAGTACCATCCACAATACACCAAAAGGTTAAATTTATTATTGACAGGGCCTTAGTAATTATCAATGCTGAGGAAGATATTGTGGCAAGTGTGACCACGAGGCCCCATACATCGGAGTAGATGAAGAAGCGGTGGTGTAACACCGCCAACCCGTATCCGATCCGGATACGAGTCCGAAGTGTCACATTGACTTTTCAAACATTTATTCGTATAAAATAGTGAGTAATTTAAAAACTTTGATAACAATTAACTTATTCAAAACGTTTACAAAATATATATCAGAGTTCATACAATTTATATCTTTAGACTACATGCCAACTACACTCTATATACAGTACATATATTTAGTCATGCATACATACAATCAATGTAATACATATAATCACATATAGTTATAACCAACACATAATCATGTCTATGACTTCATGCATATTACTCTAGAAAATAGACTCATCGCAAGTCTTATTTCCATTAAACACTACATGTCACTAGTATGCACTCACTTTGGCCTCACTAGTCAATTTCAATCTCTTATCTTTCCCTTGATCGATCTTACTTGCCAAATGTTCCGGAATTGCTTTATGCGCAGAATCTACATAAATGTACATTTTGAGGCAATCATTAGATACCTACACCTTGTAATTGGATACTAGCAACTTAAACGAACTTATTAAACCAATATTCACATTTTTCCTTTAGGGGGAATCGGTTCCCTACTAAGGGGGTATCGATTCCCTCATGACATTCTGGAAATTTTTGTTCGTTTGAAGGGGTATTGGTTCCCCTTGAATGGGTACCGATTCCCCTTGCCCAAAAATCATATTTTTAACTCGAAAATTACTTCATTTCCTCTCAAACACTTCATATATCATCCCCTTTTTCATTCTTAACTCTAGTACACATACTTAAACCAATCTATATTCATTTATTTCATCTTAAACCTCAAAATCCTATCTTCCATATGAGATTAAAGAATCATACCAAATTTTCAATGTGTTCTAATTCTAATTCTAACACTTCATACTTCTTAATTAGATTGATGACAAGTCAAATTCATCCATAAAACTTCAACAACCATACCATATCAAAATTTCATCTTAAAACTCATATTGCAAATTCCTTCATAATTCCTTTATCTTATTGTTTAAATCCCATATAAGCTTTCCTTAAGCTTATTTAATACCCAAAGAATCAAAACTAAGCTTAAAACTCAAGAATTAACCAACTAAAATTAAACTTACCTTTGCCATGGAGCATACGGGAAGAGAGGAGGAAGGAAATGACACAGCTCCAGAACTTTCTTTTCTTCTCACCCTTCCCACGTTTATATCACCTTTAAAAGAAAGATAAAATCTTTCTGGTCAAATGACCATTTAACCCTTAATTTCCTTTAATAAGTACTAATTAACCTTCATCATATATCCAATAATCATTGAACTATTTCATTCTTATACTTAGTCACCAAATTCTGAAACTTTACAATTTGGTCACTAACCCGGTATTGCGGATGTTACAAATCTCCCTCCTTTTTAAGAAAATTCGTCCTCGAATTTCACTGGACATATTGATAGAAAACATATCTTCTAAAGTTCTCATGTTGCTTCATTTAATTAATCTTTCTTGTCATCATCAGAAACTTACTTTTCAATCCTTTAGTTTTCCAACTATCTTTTTCGTTTATACATTCATCTCATCACTCTATATCATAAATCCATATTTCTTCATAACTCTCTAATTACCTTATAACCATACCAAACTTGTATTTCGTCATCATTTGACCAAAACACAACTTTAAATCTTCTGCCATTGTGATTAAACATATACTTTAAGGAGTCAAACAATATTTTCACATCACCTTGCACACTTTTCGTGTTTCTATATCGAACTTATCATTTACACTTCCATACGAATCCTCACTTCATTCACTATATCACATTTACGTAATCAAAATATACAACTATATCCAATACAATTTCATCACAAAATCTTGTTAGTCAACGCTAACTCTTTCATTCTAAAGTACAAATCCTTATCATCTCCACACTCTTTCTTATACACAATACTATCCCTTTGTTTCAAATTCATAACTCTGATTTCATTCATAATGTTACTTATCCTGTAGACAGTAACATCAATTCTTATCACTCAAAATCAAAAATCAATCAATTGATTTCTTTCCTCATTTTTTTAATTAATTCACCACAATCCAAACTTTTACTCATTCTTTCATCCTTGTCTGTATTACAATACACATAATCTCTTCATATAACCTTACATACTTTTTTTTTACTTCTAATCAAACTTATAATCTGCACTTCCTTATAATCCTTTATCATTTTTAATCCTTTCATTATCAAAATCTTCTTATAACATAACTAAACTATATCTTTTCATAACTTTGATAATCAACTTTACTTGTACAGAACCTCATTCTTATCATCTATTGTACTTGTATTCCTTCAAACATACAAATCTTTATCTTCTTCACCACAACACCTTACTATGATCAAACTATACAATGTATCCAAATCCTCTTCATATTTGGTTATCATAACCTGTCAATATATTATAATTCCATTACATTTTCATCACATACTCTTGTTAGCCAATGCTAACTCTTTCCATCTAGAATACAAACTCTTTTACAAACAATAACCGCGGCACTTGATCTTTTAACTCCTTATGGAACACTCGTTCACCATATTCCATCTTATCCACATAATAACAAAACTACACTATATCGTGTTCCGATTCAAACAATGAAAACTTTCTATCATTATTCAGATATGATTTCAGCTTTCTGAAATCAACTTTTGATCTTACTAGGCATTTCCTGAGGTGTCCGCTCTTCATCCTGCCTGGCCAGGGCAGGTGAATAGCTATCACAATCAGGAATATCACCTTTCACTTACTTCAAAATTATCACGATCGGATTTCTATTGTATTAAACTGTTCTTATTCTATTAGCAAGACAACATACTCCTTACACAATCAGATCAGAATTTTTTTTACTCTATGTTGGCATGTACACATTTTATGACACTTTGGACTTCGGTTTATGCCGAGAATCGGCTAAACCTTAGCTCTGATACCATTAAATGTAACACCCCCAACCCGTATCCGATCCGGATACGAGTCCGAAGTCACATTGACTTTTCAAACATTTATTCGTATAAAATAGTGAGTAATTAAAAACTTTGATAACAATTAACTTATTCAAAACGTTTACAAAATATATATCAGAGTTCATACATTATATCTTTAGACTAAATGCCAACTACACTCTATATACAGTACATATTTTATGATCTGACATTTGGTAAGGAGAACTGACCTGTCTTGCTCCGCATTACTCTTTACTCTTCTCGAAACCTACGTGTGAAACAATCACACGCTAAGTCGAAGACTTAGTGAGGCATAAAGAAAACACATCTAATGGAATTCATACCCACTAATCATGCATGACTGTTTTATGCTATCAAATTATACAACTCATTTACATATACATCAACATATATTCATGCATATTATGTAACAGATACCATAACCCCTATCACACATATATCATATCATGCACACATCATATCACAAATCATATACATTGTTCTCATATCACCAAGACATATATGCACTTCTACCATGTCACGAAAAATACACATATCATTATATCAAATTATGTTCTCTTTTTTAAAACCCATGTACACATGTGAGAACTATAGATATGTGAGTCTATAGAGGTTGTGCACTATGCTGTCACCACAGCTCATATAATTGCACCGAAGTGCCACATAGAATTGCACCGGAGTGCCGCGTAGAATTGCACCGTAGTGCCATATAATAATGTCCATAAGGACTACATATCATTCCTTAAGAATCATATATATATACTAGGGATCAAGTATGTGTCTCACCAGACTTCACACCTGTTCCAAAGAATATATATATATCCCGAAGGACCGCGTAGACCATCAACTCTTGGCATGCCAACTATACCCCTAGCTCTCAAGACACATAACATGGGCATTTTCTTTTATACTTATCATTTCACATAACACATAGTTCAATTACTCATAGAACATTTTCATATGAGTCACATTTACATGTCACATAGCTTATATACTTTCTCACGTAGTTACATAGATCCATATCTATAACATATATCACAAAGTGCACATAATCACACATATCATATCATATAGCTAGATCATTTCTCAGATATTCATATAAACATACATATCATATCTTGTTCACATATGATCATATATGCTTCATATAACACATAGAAACACCTAGAACACTTTCTCATACCTTATATCAATTTTCAGAGTCCTTTCATATTACCTGATGACATATATCATATAGATATAATAACGGATATCATATTATCTACCTTATGCTCTATTTCTTTGTATTCCCTTAGATTATAAATTATGTCGTATTTCTAAACATATATCATTTAATAGTATTTTTATTTAGGTACTAATTTAATCTCTTTACTTAATTCAATTTCATATATTCATTATAATCTTTTCATATAGCTCCATTATACTAATTCTCATAATAAATCATACCACTAGGTACTTGTCCAGCTCATGTTTCTATTATGCATACTGTTACCCATGTTTACCTAGTTCATATCACTTCTTATAACTCACTTTCATCATATTTTCCTATTATTACATATTTTATCTCATAACCATGTATCCACATAGTCTTATATTTCATTATCATATTACATATTTTGTCTCCTATGACCCTTAATAAACATCTATTTCTATTTCCCTACATATCTCGACTTATCTTCTATATTCCTATAATTTCATAACTTATTTTATATCATTTTCCCTTTTATTCACATAAACCATCTATTTATTTAGTTCAATTTTCATGACTTCCACAATACTCTTTAATAAAACTTTGTAGCTCTTCACTTTAATACATAAACCATAGTTTCCTTTAATTTATCAATCTTCTCTATAAACTTATGTATCCTTATTTATGCCCTCGAATTCATACTATTCTCTTAGAGTCTCCTAACATTTCTCGTATAATCACTTATACCATATAATATGACTTATACTTGATTATCTTATTCTCTCATGTTCATTCATTTCTTATGACTCTATCATAACTTATTCCATGTTCTTCCATTATTACATAATAAAGTCTTACATAAATCATATAGCATATACAAATCATATCATTATCTTTAGTCATGCATACATACAATCAATGTAATACATATAATCACATATAGTTATAACCAACACATAATCATGTCTATGACTTCATGCATATTACTCTAGAAATAGACTCATCGCAAGTCTTATTTCCATTAAACACTACATGTCACTAGTATGCACTCACTTTGGCCTCACTAGTCAATTTCAATCTCTTATCTTTCCCTTGATCGATCTTACTTGCCAAATGTTCCGGAATTGCTTTACGCGCAGAATCTACATAAATGTACATTTTGAGGCAATCATTAGATACCTACACCTTGTAATTGGATACTAGCAACTTAAACGAACTTATTAAACCAATATTCACATTTTTCCTTTAGGGGGAATCGGTTCCCTACTAAGGGGGTATCGATTCCCTCATGACATTCTGGAAATTTTTGTTCGTTTGAAGGGGTATTGGTTCCCCTTGAATGGGTACCGATTCCCCTTGCCCAAAAATCATATTTTTAACTCGAAAATTACTTCATTTCCTCTCAAACACTTCATATATCATCCCCTTTTTCATTCTTAACTCTAGTACACATACTTAAACCAATCTATATTCATTTATTTCATCTTAAACCTCAAAATCCTATCTTCCATATGAGATTAAAGAATCATACCAAATTTTTAATGTGTTCTAATTCTAATTCTAACACTTCATACTTCTTAATTAGATTGATGACAAGTCAAATTCATCCATAAAACTTCAACAACCATACCATATCAAAATTTCATCTTAAAACTCATATTGCAAATTCCTTCATAATTCCTTTATCTTATTGTTTAAATCTCATATAGCTTTCCTTAAGCTTATTAATACCCAAAGAATCAACACTAAGCTTAAAACTCAAGAATTAACCAACTGAAATTAAACTTACCTTTGCCATGGAGCATACGGGAAGAGAGGAGGAAGGAAATAACACAGCTCCAGAACTTTCTTTTCTTCTCACCCTTCCCACGTTTATATCACCTTTAAAAGAAAGATAAAAATCTTTCTGGTCAAATGACCATTTAACCCTTAATTTCCTTTAATAATTACTAATTAACCTTCATCATATATATCCAATAATCATTGAACTATTTCATTCTTATACTTTAGTCACCAAATTCTGAAACTTTACAATTTGGTCACTAACCCGGTATTGCGGATGTTACAAATCTCCCCTCCTTTTTAAGAAAATTCGTCCTCGAATTTTCACTGGACATATTGATAGAAACATATCTTCTAAAGTTCTCATGTTGCTTCATTTAATTAATCTTTCTTGTCATCATCAGAAACTTACTTTTCAATCCTTTAGTTTTCCAACTATCTTTTTCGTTTATACATTCATCTCATCACTCTATATCATAAATCCATCTATTTCTTCATAACTCTCTAATTACCTTATAACCATACCAAACTTGTATTTCGTCATCATTTGACCAAAACACAACTTTAAATCTTCTGCCATTGTGATTAAACATATACTTTAAGGAGTCAAACATATTTTCACATCACCTTGCACACTTTTCGTGTTTCTATATCAAACTTATCATTTACACTTCCATACGAATCCTCACTTCATTCACTATATCACATTTACGTAATCAAAATACAATATATCCAATACAATTTCATCACAAAATCTTGTTAGTCAACGCTAACTCTTTCATTCTAAAGTACAAATCCTTATCATCTCCACACTCTTTCTTATACACAATACTATCCCTTTGTTTCAAATTCATAACTCTGATTTCATTCATATAATGTTACTTATCCTGTAGACAGTAACATCAATTCTTATCACTCAAAATCAAAAATCAATCAATTGATTTCTTTCCTCATTTTTTTAATTAATTCACCACAATCCAAACTTTTACTCATTCTTTCATCCTTGTCTGTATTACAATACACATAATCTCTTCATATAACCTTACATACTTTTTTTTTACTTCTAATCAAACTTATAATCTGCACTTCCTTATAATCCTTTATCATTTTTAATCCTTTCATTATCAAAATCTTCTTATAACATAACTAAACTATATCTTTTCATAACTTTGATAATCAACTTTACTTGTACAGAACCTCATTCTTATCATCTATTGTACTTGTATTTCCTTCAAACATACAAATCTTTATCTTCTTCACCACAACACCTTACTATGATCAAACTATACAACTGTATCCAAATCCTCTTCATATTTGGTTATCATAACCTGTCAATATATTATAATTCCATTACATTTTCATCACATACTCTTGTTAGCCAATGCTAACTCTTTCCATCTAGAATACAAACTCTTTTACAAACAATAACCGCGTCACTTGATCTTTTAACATCCTTATGGTAACACTCGTTCACCATATTCCATCTTATCCACATAATAACAAAACTACACTATATCGTGTTTCCGATTCAAAACAATGAAAACTTTCTATCATTATTCAGATATGATTTCAGCTTTCTGAAATCAACTTTTGATCTTACTAGGCATTTCCTGAGGTGTCCGCTCTTCATCCTGCCTGGCCAGGGCAGGTGAATAGCTATCACAATCATGAATATCACCTTTCACTTACTTCAAAATTATCACGATCGGATTTCTATTGTATTAAACTGTTCTTATTCTATTAGCAAGACAACATACTCCTTACACAATCAGATCAGAATTTTTTTTACTCTATGTTGGCATGTACACATTTTATGACACTTTGGACTTCGGTTTATGCCGAGAATCGGCTAAACCTTAGCTCTGATACCATTAAATGTAACACCCCCAACCCGTATCTGATCTGGATACGAGTCCGAAGTGTCACATTGACTTTTCAAACATTTATTCGTATAAAATAGTGAGTAATTTAAAAACTTTGATAACAATTAACTTATTCAAAACGTTTACAAAATATATATCAGAGTTCATACAATTTATATCTTTAGACTAAATGCCAACTACACTCTATATACAGTACATATATTTTATGATCTGACATTTGGTAAGGAGAACTGACCTGTCTTGCTCCGCATTACTCTTTACTCTTCTCGAAACCTACGTGTGAAACAATCACACGCTAAGTCGAAGACTTAGTGAGGCATAAAGAAAACACATCTAATGGAATTCATACCCACTAATCATGCATGACTGTTTTATGCTATCAAATTATACAACTCTTATATTTCCCTTGATCGATCTTACTTGCCAAATGTTCCGGAATTGCTTTACGCGCAGAATCTACATAAATGTACATTTTGAGGCAATCATTAGATACCTACACCTTGTAATTGGATACTAGCAACTTAAACGAACTTATTAAACCAATATTCACATTTTTCCTTTAGGGGGAATCAGTTCCCTACTAAGGGGGTATCGATTCCCTCATGACATTCTGGAAATTTTTGTTCGTTTGAAGGGGTATCGGTTCCCCTTGAATGGGTACCGATTCCCCTTGCCCAGAAATCATATTTTTAACTCGAAAATTACTTCATTTCCTCTCAAACACTTCATATATCATCCCCTTTTCATTCTTAACTCTAGTACACATACTTAAACCAATCTATATTCATTTATTTCATCTTAAACCTCAAAATCCTATCTTCCATATGAGATTAAAGAATCATACCAAATTTTCAATGTGTTCTAATTCCAATTCTAACACTTCATACTTCTTAATTAGATTGATGACAAGTCAAATTCATCCATAAAACTTCAACAACCATACCATATCAAAATTTCATCTTAAAACTCATATTGCAAATTCCTTCATAATTCCTTTATCTTATTGTTTAAATCCCATATAAGTTTTCTTTAAGCTTATTTAATACCCAAAGAATCAAAACTAAGCTTAAAACTCAAGAATTAACCAACTGAAATTAAACTTACCTTTGCCATGGAGCATACGGGAAGAGAGGAGGAAGGAAATGACCCAGCTCCAGAACTTTCTTTTCTTCTCACCCTTCCCACGTTTATATCACCTTTAAAAGAAAGATAAAAATCTTTCTGGTCAAATGACCATTTAACCCTTAATTTCCTTTAGTAATTACTAATTAACCTTCATCATATATATCCAATAATCATTGAACTATTTCATTCTTATACTTTAGTCACCAAATTCTAAAACTTTATGATTTGGTCACTAACCCGGTATTGCGGATGTTACAGGTGGAATGTTCATTCCGTTCCTTGGAATTCTTTAATGCCACCTTTGTGGCAGAAGGAAGAACGATTCCTGGACCCCAGCTTTCCAAGTGTACCAGGATGGAGATCATGCAAACATTGGGATGAGGTGCCAAGATTAGAAAAGGGTTTAGGATGTTTTTGCAAGGGATGATTGATCGAGTCCTTCCTATTTCAAAGCCAGACCGGTTTGGGCTTGGCTTTCAGCCCAGTTACCATGAGAAGAGAAAAGAAGTTTAGAAGAACCGAGAGAGAATACTAGCCTGGTTGACTGAAAGTGAACTTCAATGGGAACCCATGATATTCCCGCCTCTTTGCCACACATTCAAGTCAGGTGGTTATGTATTTGAGACCACCTTATCAGACTGAGAAGTGGATTTGGAAGATCTGAGCATCAATGCCGTGATTACTGGAAATGTTGACAGCGAAGATGAATCTGGGATATGCCCTCTGCCACCTAGGTTCGTGCCTAGCAGTTGGTCGGTCGAAGAACTATATGTGGTTTACAAGAGTCTTTCAGAGTAATATTCGAACTATCTCTATTTTCCTATACCCAGGACAATAGGTAATCTTTTGTAAGGGCGAATAAACATTTGGTTTAAGTTCAATAAAAGATGCATTTTTCTCTTCCCATGACAAACAAATTTTCCTTTATTTCCTTTTGAATTCATTGTCTATCTTCTTCATTTCGGTACTTCATTTCCTTTCTCTCGAATTCAATTCTTGATTATTTTGTGTGGGATATTTTCCTCTCACACATATACATTTTCCCTTCTTTCAGATCCCCAGATAACAATAATGTAGGCACTAATGATCCTGATCCGGAGGTGGATTTTGAATCAGCTATTTGTCTCGGGGAATTTGATGAATGCGACACTGAAGAGGAATGTAACTTGCCTACCAAATTGTTGAAAATAGTAGAAATAGAAGATAAACAAATACTTCCCCATAAAGAGACAATCGAAATCTTGAATCTGGGCACTGAAGAAGACTGAAAGGAGGTTAAAATCGGCACAACTCTTTCGACAGAAGCAAGGCACAACCTAATAGTCTTACTTCAGGAGTACAAAGAGGTGTTCGCCTGTTCATATTAAGACATGTCGGGATTAGACACAGATATGGTAGTCCACAAATTGCCTATCAAACCAGAATATAAACCAGTGCAGCAGAAACTGAGAAAGATGCGACCAGAAATGCTCCTTAAGATCAAGAAAGAAGTCAAGAAATAATTTGATGCTGGTTTTCTTTAAATGGCCAAATATCTGGAGTGGGTGGCCAACATAGTTCCTGTACCGAAGAAGAACGGGAAAGTACGCATGTGTGTCGATTACCGGGACCTTAACAAGGCAAGTCCCAAGGACAACTTTCCTCTGCCACACATAGACACTCTGGTGGACAATACAGCCGAGAATAACTACTTTTCATTCATGGATGGATTCTCGGGGTACAATCAGATCAAGATGCACCCTGAAGACATGGAGAAGACCACTTTCGTCATAATTTGGGGAACTTTCTGTTACAAAGTGATGCCTTTCGGATTAAAGAACGCTGGGGCAACATACTAGAGAGCCATGGTGACCCTGTTCTATGATATGATACATAAAGAAATCGAGGTTTATGTCGACGATATGATTGTCAAAGCACAGACCGAAAATGAACATGTCGAGCATTTGAGAAAGCTCTTCCAGAGATTGAGGAAGTTCCAGCTATGACTAAACCCTAGCAAGTGTACTTTTGGGGTGACGTCCGGAAAACTGTTAGGCTTCTTGGTCAGCAGAAAAGGTATTGAGGTTGATCCCGACAAAGTTAAGGCTATCCAGAATCTACCTCCACCTCAAACACAGAAAGAGGTCCGAGGTTTTCTATACAGATTAAATTACATAGCTCGGTTCATATCTCAGTTAACCAATAAGTGTGATCCAATCTTTCGCCTTCTCCGAAAGAAAAGCCCTGGAGCATGGGATGAAAATTGTCATATTGCATTCGAGAAGGTAAAAGAGTACTTGTCTCATACTCCCACCTTAATGTCCCCCATCCCAGGAAAACCTTTATTCTTGTATCTATCCATATTCGAGAACTCAATGGGGTATGTCCTGGGTCAACAGGACGAATCTGGAAGAAAGAAAAGAGTCATATACTATTTAAACAAAAAGTCCACTGATTGCGAGGTCAGGTATCCTTCTATTGAGAAGGTTTACTGTGCTTTAGTTTGGGCTACAAAAAGACTCCGACAATATATGTTGTATCATACCACTTGGCTGATTTCCAAGATGGATCCACTAAAATACATGATGGGTGTGTCTGCTCTATCTGGAAGGTTAGCCCGATGGCAAATGTTATTGTCTGAATTCGACATTGAATACGTGAGCCAAAAGGCCATAAAAGGAAGTGTCATATCAGATTTCTTGGCAAACATAACCGATGAGAATTATGAGCCGTTAGACTTTGATTTCCCAGACGAAGACTTGATGACTTTATCCTTAGAAGAAACAAGTACTTCAACAGACATTTCCTGGAGAATGTATTTCGATGGGGCATCAAATGCATTAGGACATGGTATTGGGGCAATACTGATCTCTCCATATGGGAGTCACTACCCATTTACCAGCAGACTGAACTTCGATTGTACTAATAACATGGCAGAATATGAGGCATGTGTCTTGGGAATTAGAGCTGCACTGGGGCAAAATGTAAAGACCTTGCGGATATACGGAGATTCAGCATTAGTAATCTATCAGCTCCGTGGAGAATGGGAATCCAAAGATACAAAACTGATGGAATACTGGAAGCTAATACTGGATCTGCTCGAAGAGTTCGATGAAGTCACTTTCCACTATGTGCCAAGAGAAGAGAATCAAATGGCTGACGCTTTGGCTACCTTGGCAGCCGCATTCAAAGTTGGCGGGAGTCTGAAATGATGTCAATTGATATACAATCGTATGATTACCCGGCTCATTGCTACCAGATTGAAGAAGTAAAAGACACTAAGCCTTGGTACTATGACATTTTGCAGTATATCAAGCATCGAAGTTATCCAGAGGAAGTCACTGAAACTGATAAAAGAACCATTAGAAGAATGTCAGCTGGATACGTCCTTGATGGGGAGGTCTTGTACAAGAAAAGCCATAATCAAGTTCTGTTAAGGTGTGTCGATACTGAAGAGGCAAAAATAATAATGGAATAAGTACATGATGGAGTTTGTGGAGCACATGCAAATGGACATATGATGTCGAGACAAATAATGAGATGCGGATATTTCTGGTCCACACTGGAAAATAATTGCATCAACTATGCTAGAATATGTCATAAATGTCAGGTTTACGGAGATAAAATAAATGTTCCACCTCATCCACTTCATGTCATGACGTCACCATGTTGGGCATGGATGTTATTGGGCAAATCCATCCGAAGGCTTCGAATGGTCATCATTTCATCCTTGTAGCCATCGATTATTTCACCAAGTGGGTAGAGGTTGCTTCCTATGTCAGTATCACTCAATCCGTTATTTACAAGTTTTTGAAAAAAGAGATCATATGTCTGTATGGTTTACCTGAAAGGATCATTACCGATAACGCTACAAACTTGAACAATAAAATGATGAAAGATGCTTGTGAGCAATTCAACATAAAGCATCACAATTCTACTACCTACAGACCAAAGATGAACGGCGCAGTAGAAGCAGCAAATAAAAACATCAAAAAGATAGTGGAGAAAATGATCGAGACCTACAAAGACTGGCATGAGAAGTTTTCTTTCGCTTTGTTCGCTTACCGAACCTCTATACGAACCTCGACTAGGGCAACTCCATTTTCATTAGCTTATGGAATGGAAGCAGTGCTGCCCATTAAAGTAGAAATTCCGTCATTACGGGTCTTGACAGAAGTTAAATTGGATGACGCAGAATGGGTGTAATCCAGATATGACCAGCTTAATCTGATAGATGAAAAGAGACTAAAAGCCATTCACCATGGTCAAATCTATCAGAAACGAATGATTCGAGCACATGAGAAGAAGGTACGACCGAGAATATTTCGTGAAGGAGATCTGGTGCTAAAGAGAATTTTGCCAGTCCAGAAAGATTTCCGAGGAAAATGGACACCAAATTGGGAAGGACCTTATGTCATGAAAAAGGCCTTCTCCGGAGGATCCCTTGTCCTGGCTGAAATGGATGGACCCGAAATGCCACATCCCATCAATTCAGATGCAGTCAAGAAATACTTTGCTTAGGATGAAAACCCAAAAGGGCGTCCTAAGTCAAAAAAATAAAAAAAATAAAAATGAAAAACATTTAGGGTGAAAACCTGAAAGGGCGCCCTAAATTGAAAAATTTGAAAAAAAGAAAAAAGAACAAAAAAGAGAAAGAACAAAAAATAAGGTGGGTTCAAGATGAAAACTCGCAAAGGGCGTCTTTCAACCAAGGATAGGTCCAAGTTGAAAACCCGAAAGGGCGATTTGGATAATTCAAGAAATCCAGACAGTTGAAACTCCCCGGCATCTGAATTTTCCACATACTCAACGAGTCGGATAAAGGTTGCACTCTTCTGAATGTTGTCGCACTCTCAAAGATTATTTGGCAAAGGCTGTATTCAAGGTCACCTAACGACTTTTCAGCTCAGAAGTACCCACATTATTGAAATCTAAGGCATTCATTTACACCTCATCATGTCTTCATCTTCTAGAATATTTGTCATGTGTTATTTGTTCTTTTTTTTCCTCATGAATAAAAGACAATATTTTTTTCTCCAAACCAATTCCTTTTGAGCATCTTGGATTGAGCTTAAGCTTAATGATTTATTTACTTATGCAAAAGATATTTGCATATTACTGTACAAAGATTCATTGAAAAGTACATGTACTCGGAAGTCGATCAAGGCTCATGCATATACTTGAGATGGTTGAGAAGCATTTCCCATATCAAGGATAAAAAACAAACATCAGATTTTGCATAAGTATATTGAACTCGAAGCGACATAATTGGTTCGAGAGTAGATTTCAACCTCGCAATGGAGGATATCTAGCTCGAAGCCAAACTTCACAATAAAAGGGACATCCACGGTTTTAACCTCACGGCGAAGGGAATCGTGTCCACCCACAACATGCAATACTTGGATTTCAACTTCACGACGAAGGATATCCAAGTCAAGGCTCAACTTCACGACGAAGGGGTCATCCGTGATTTCATCTCCACGATGGAGGATATCGTACCCGCACATCCACGATTTCAACTCCACGAAGGAGGATATCGTGTCATTTGAGGCTCATCTTCACGACGAAGAGGCTTCCCAGTTTCAGAGCCAATTTCAACTTCACAGCGAGGGATATTGGACTCAAGACAACACAAGCTCAACTTCACAACGAAGGGGCGACTGATTGTCAACAAACAACTTTTCAGTTTCATTCAGAGTCAATTTCAACTTCACAGTGAAGGATATTGAACTCGAGACAACACAAGCTTAACTTCACAGCGAAGGGGCGGCTGACTGTCAATAAACAATTTCCAGAGCCAATTTCAACTTCACGACGGAGGATATTAGACTTGGAATAATACTACCTACTTGGATTTCAACTTCACGATGAAGGATATCCAATTACCAGGCTCAACTTCACGATGAAGGTGCCACCCGCGGTTTCAACTTCATGACGAAGGGGAATCGTGCACACAAGCAGCATCCATCTCTAAATTGGATTTCAACTTCATGACGAAGGATATCCAACTCAAAGAAGGGTTATCTATCACCAAAGACCTTCGAGTTCGATTACATTCAACTCAGAGGTAAATCAAATTTACAGCATAGCTCAAGGCAAGAAGGGTTATCTGTCAATGAAAATTGTATAGTTCGATTCCATTCAGTTCGATGACATCTCAATCACACTATTGCCCGGCTGCAATCGAGGTTTTCAAGCCGAGAAAAAGATCTGGGTTAACCGTGCCTTAGTAGCAAGAAGCCTTTTTTCCGTTAGCGTAGCTTAAGTCGAGAAAAACTATCTGTCAACGAAGACTTTTCGAGTTCGGTTTCATTCAGCTCGAGAGCATATCAACCACATTGTGGAGTCAATAGATTACTTTCCAGTCAAATTTTTAGCCAAGGTCTTTAAACCGAGAAGAAGACCAAAGTGGACTACAACGAGAAGCCACATTCTGATTCAAATCATTTCAAGATGGACTAGACCTCACGACGAAGGAGTCATCCGCAACTCAATCCGACAGGGAGTTATTCTTCAACTCCACTGAATGAAAATTTGTGTCTTTTTATCTTTGTCCTATTTTTCATTCCACGAAAAAGGACAAAGAGGGGCAGCTGTAGACACCCATTTTCTTAAAAGATAGAACTAGCAAGAGTTCATCTCCTAAGAGGACTCTTCCACTACCATATCTTTTAAAGCAACAACCACACCAACAAACGTGCAACAACCGAGCAATGAGTCTAGTTGCATTAGGATTCTATTGTTAATAGGATTATAAAAATAGTTAGTTTTTTCACTATAAATACATATAATCCTCCCCATTTGTAACACACGGATTTACATACAAGATACAGAGGAAAGCACGAAAAAATACAAAGACAAAGCCATTGTAAACGATTCGAAAAGGAAATAAAAGGTATCATTTTTTTACATTGAATCGTTCATTTCTCGCATGTGCTAATTATTTTTCTTGAGATTTGGCTCGAATAAGCTAAAGCGTGGGTTGCGTCGATGATCAAAAAGGGGTGGGGTTTCGAAGTTTCAAACCTAGATCTACTCCCGAGGCATGTTCTTTTTTTTTAAAAGTATTTAATATTCCCCCCTAAGTCAATCTTAATCTTTAATTTACCTTGAAATTTACCATTTAATTTTACTTTTATATTAATTTTGTCTCCTATATATATATATTTTTAATTATATTTTTTTATTTATTTACTATATTCCTCTTTTATTTATTTATATATTATATTATTATTATATCTATACATCATTATATATATATATATATATTAATTTTTCTCCATTTGCTATGTATATATATTTTCTTAATATTATATTTATACGTTTATATATATATATTTTCTTAATATTCTATTTTTGCTTTTATTTATTTATATATATTATATTTTTACTTTATTTTATTTTTTTCTATTTTTTTCTTAATATCATGTATATCTTTATTTTTTACTTGTTTTACTTAGTATTATATATTTATTATTTTTATTTGTTTTAGTAAATACTACTTTATAGTACACATTATTTTTATTCTTTTATAATTTCTTTTACTTTTTTTTACTCCATTAATTTTTTTCACTTTATCTGTGTCTTTTTTTAACATTTTATTCATTTTGTTTATTTTTATTATTATTTTTTTACGTGTTTTGTTATTTTTCATTTTTTATTGTTTTATTTATTATTCTCACGTTTGCACAGTTGCTATCCTAATTCGATTTTAAACTCCGTTACAAATCTAACGTTTTTATCTTTTAAGGGTATTCAAATCAATCAATTGTAAGTAATTTGAATCAGGTCTATTAAATTTTAATTTTAATTTTGAATTTTTGCAACTAAGACAACCGACAAATTAATTGGTACCGAAAGGGCGGTTCAAGGGTGCTAATCCTTCCTTGACCGTAACCGACTCCCGAACCCGACAAATTTCTGGTAAAAACGCAGATCAGGTAAGATGGTCTCCGACCCACCTAAATTCATTTTAAAATGGTCGGTGGCGACTCTAATATACATTTTTCAAGTCGAAGCCCAATTCCGGGGCCCAACCGAAAGACGATTACGACAACTACAATGAAATAAACCAACATAAAAAGAAAATGAATTAGACAAATACTAAACTATGAAAATAGAGTAATAAAATAACAACAATAAACATTAACAATTTGTATCCCGACAATGACACCAAAACTTGATCGGTAGATATGTGATTGCAATAGGTACAAGTAGGCCTGTAAAAGAATCGAACGAACACGAAGGGGTATGTTTATGTTCGTTCATTTAACTTTAACCGAATAAATGAACGAACACGAACATAAATGAACAAAAAAATTCTTGTTCATGTTCGTTCGTTAAGGAATGTAGCTTGTTCGTGTCCGTTCATGTTCTTTCATTTAAATGATAAACAAAACACAAATGAACGAACATAAACGAACGGATGTAAACGAACACAATAAACGAAAGTAAACGAACACAATTGAACGAAAGTAAACGAACACAATTGAACGAAAGTAAACGAACACAAATGAACGAACGTAAATGAACACAATAAATGAACATAAATTAATGTAAACGAACATAAATGAAAATATATTTTTTTTCTTTCCTAACAATTTTAGGATTATATTTTATTTAATTGTTTTGAGATTTTTTATTTGTATTTAAAATTAATTGAATTTTAAAATATTTATGGATATCTATTAAAATTTATTGGGCTTTGATATTTTAGATGGGTCTATAGAGATTAGACTAAACATAAATGAACGCACATAAACGAACATATTATCAAACGTCAACTAACGTAAATGAATGAACGAGACTCTGTTCATGTTCGTTCATTTAATTAAACGAACACAAAATATTATTCATGTTCGTTCATTTAATAAATAAACGAACTTCCCGTCGAACGGTTCACAAACGATTCATTGAACGTTCGGTTCGTTTACAAGTGTAGGTGCAAGCGCACACCCGTTGATTACAAAAATAGAGATAACCTTTCGATTATGGATGTCGAACCCACAGAGAAAAAAGCTAATGAGGTTATTGTTGCTGAGACTAACTCTATAAAAGAAAATCTAAAGAGTGCGGATTGTAAAAGTTGATTGTGAGGGCGAGTATTGCGAAGACAATGAAATAAACAAGATAAAAGAAATAGAGATTAACATATAGAAAATGGAATACTCATTAGATCTTTCAATCCAAGGCACACAATGAACTAGCAAATATATTTTGATCATAAAGATATGAGGCACAACAAATATACTAAGCATAACAACTATTTGCATATATCGAAGCTCACTACCCAAGCATTATTCCCTTTCGGGCTATACATTACAAGTAATACGCCCACAATTCTATCCAACTTTAGTTGCGATCAAAGTGACTTCCAACAACACGGACGTGTTCTAAGATATTAGCAACGTTATTTGAGCAAGCATCATTTCTTAGATTCAATAGATATAAAGTAAATAAAAAAAAAACTTAATATATTGCAAAAGCTAAAGAGTATTCAAGGTTAACTTTCATCCAACCATTAATACAAACACTTAGTAATAAAAATAAAACAGAGTGTAAGCAAGAGCATTTAAAACAACCCATATTCCTATGTAGTTGCTCGACGATGGCTCTGGCTAGCTCGATCGGTGCTCCACAGCTGCTTCCATAGTCTATGGCGGTTCAAGTGATATTCATATATGCTCCGAGGAGGTTCCTAGCGCTTCATGGCCATGGCTCAGGCGCTGATGGAATGAAAATCGGGAGTGAGGTAAGGAAGGAAGAAAAAACTCCTCATTAGTTATAAATCTCTTCTTTATATAAGGGCTCGAAAATGTCCAGATGTCCCTTCACACAAATTATGTGATCTTTCATGTGCATTCTAAAATATGGATAGCTCAAAATAACCGTATGGTATTCTAGAATGTTAAAAATTCAATATTAGCCTAAATAAGTTCACACCTAAATTAATTTGATGTCATTGCTTACATCAATTTAGTTTTGATGTCGTTGCTTACATCAATTTAGTTAGGTGAAAATTAAGTATTTTTCTCATGTTTTAATTTCAATGGTTTAGATTATTTAGTGATTATTTTATTGAGTGATTTAGATTGTTTCTTGTAACCTATAAATACACTACTTGTATTTGAGTTTTATCATCAAACAATCAAAACTTAATTATAAGCATTTGAAAGCTTTCTTAAGAGTTATTCCCTTTTACAATTTTGTGAGATTATTCTAAAGAGAGTTTTTCTTCCTCTCGATCAATTAGAGTTTTTACTCTATTTTGATTCAATAATTGGTATCAGAGTCACGTTTTTAAGGTCTATTGAAATTTCGAGTATGCTTTGTGGTTGTAGTTTTAACTGATCTTCCACATCAGAAAATATTTCTTGAGATTATTGTCAGGGTTATTACAAACCTTGTGGAGCTTCTTTGTGTTTAGAGTAATTTAGTACTCTGCACGTTTGTTACTCAAGCTTGCGGTGTAGTCAAAGCCTTTCCGTTAAGATGGGTGATCTTCAAGTAGTTGGAGGAACCAAGAAGCTCAACAACAAAAACTACAACACGTGGGCAACATGTATGGAGTCATACTTACAAGGTCAAGACCTTTGGGAGGTTGTCGGTGATGGTGAAGTTACACAACCGGCGACAGAAGATGCCAATGGCATCTTGCGAAAGTGGAAAATTAAAGCAGGCAAAGCAATGTTTGCTTTAAAGACCACAATTGAAGAAGAAGTGTTGGAGCACATCTGGGATGCTAAAACACCAAATGAAGCATGGGACACTTTTGTTACACTCTTTTCGAAGAGGAACGATACAAAATTACAATTTCTCGAGAATGAACTTCTATCAATGGCGCAACGCGACATGGCGGTTGCCCAATACTTTCACAAGGTGAAGTCGATATGCCGCGAAATTTTAGAATTAGATCCGATAGCTGCTATTGGGGAAGCCAGGATAAAAAGAATAAGTGTACATGGTTAGACACCCGAATATCGAGGGTTTGTTGTTGCTGTACAAGGATGGCTGACACAACCATCGCTTTTTGAGTTTGAAAATTTGCTTGCAGGTCAAGAAGCCATGGCCAAGCAAATGGGATGAGTCTCGCTGAAGGGTGAAGAGGCAGCGCTCTACACCAGCAAAACTAGAGGCACTTTTCAGCGGTATACTGGCAGTGGATCTAAAAAGGATGGTGATAAGGTGAAAAATTACCAAGGAAATGGAGGCCCTCATTCAGGGGGAGCTTCCAAGAATCGCGGTAATAGTAGAAAGTTCGATGGCAAGTGTTACAACTGCGGGAAGATGGGCCACATGACAAAAGACTGTTGGACCAAGAAAAAGCCTGTTGAAAGTAATATTGCTACTTCCAGTTCGAAGGAGAATAGTGAAGATGGTTGGGATGCTAAAGCGTTATTTGCTACGGAAGAAGAAGAATTAGCTCTCACGGTAACAACACCAGAATGCATTGACTACAAGAATGATTGGATCATAGATTCGGGCCACTCAAATCATATGACAAGTGATAAACATAAGTTACAAAACCTGTCTGAGTACAATAGAGGTCGTGTGGTGGTGACAGTTGATAATTCAAGGTTACCGATAACTCACATCGGTAAGACGATAGTTACGCCTCGATATAATTCTAACCTGGTACAACTTCAAGATGTTTATCATGTCCTATGAATGAAGAAAAATTTGTTATTTGTGGCTCAATTAACATCATCAGTTCATTATGTCGTATTTGGTCCCCAAGACGTGAAAGTTTATTGTGAAGTCAAAATCTCATAAACACCAACAATGGAGGGACGACGTTTGAGTCAATCTATGTGATGTCAGCATAGTCTGCATATGCAGACAGGACAAGAAAAAATGAGACATCAGATCTATGGAACATGCGGTTAGGTCACGTTAGCTATTTCAAGCTAAGTGTGATGGTGAAGAAGTCGATGCTTAAGGGGCTTCCTCAACTAGACTTGAGAGCAGACACGGTCTGTGCAGAATGCCAGTATGGTAAAGCACACCAATGATCATATGACGAGTCGAAGTTTAAAGCAAAAGAACCGTTGGAGTTGGTTCACTCTAATGTGTTCGGACCGGTTAATCAACAGTCAATTAACGGTATGCGGTACATGGTAACATTCATTTATGACTTCTCCAGGTATGTGTGGGTTTTCTTTATGAAAGAAAAATCTGACGCATTCTCAAAGTTTAAAGAGTTCAGAGACTCAGCTGAAGGAGAAGTGGGAAAGAAAATATGTTGCTTGTGCACAGACAACATAGGAGAATATAAATCAAATAAGTTCTCTCAATACCTAAGGGAATGTCGAATACGTCATCAGTACACTTGTGCCAACACGCCACAAAATAATGGTGTAGCGAAAAGAAAAAATCGGCATCTTGCAGAAATTTGTCGAAGTATGCTACATGCAAAGAACATACCTGGAAGGTTTTGGGCTGAAACAATGAGGACTGCAGCCTTTGTGATCAACAGACTTCCTCAACCAAGGTTAGAATTTGTTTCACCCTTTGAGAAACTATGGAACATGAAACCTACAGTTAGTTACTTTCGAGTATTTGACTGTGTATGTTATGTGTTTATTCCTGATCATTTGCAGCGCAAGTTTAACAAGAAAGCTGTTAGATGTATCTTTGTGGGATACGACAGTCAGAGAAAGGGGTGGAAATGTTGTGATCCAATGAGTGGTAGATGCTACACATCACGAAATGTGGTATTTGATGAAGCATCTTCTTGGTGGTCCTCAGAGAAGGAGGTGTTGCCAAACTCGAGAGAATTTGGAGACAAACTGCAACAAAAGATGGTGGAGCATATTGTTCAACTCCAAACAAGCTCAGATGAATCAGGAGATCCAAATGGCGATGATATTGAACAAAGAGTGACTCAGAATCCTTGGCAAACTGGCGTGTATCAACAACCAAATGAAGAAGGTGGGCCTAGCGAAATAGAAGAATTAATTCCACAATCTCAACTCCAAATGTCAACAAGAATACGAAAGCCAAATCCCAAATATGCCAATGCAACCATAATTGAAGAAGCAAGAGAGCCTGAGACGTTCGAAGAAGCATCGCAGAGTTCTGAGTGGATGATAGCTATGAAAGAAGAGATCGATGCACTTCAGCAAAATCAAACTTGGGATCTTGTACCAAAGATAAAATATGTGAAACCCATATCTTGTAAATGGGTTTACAAGATAAAGCGCCATCCAGATGGGTCAATCGAGAGGTACAAGGAACGATTGGTAGCTCGTGGTTTCTCTCAATAGTATGGACTAGACTATGATGAAACATTTAGTCCAGTGGCAAAACTTACAACCGTACGAGTCCTACTTGCACTTTCAGTCAACAAAGACTGGAATTTATGGCAGATGAATGTGAAGAATGTTTTTTTTCATGGAGAGCTAGATCGAGAGATCTACATGACCCAACCAATGGGTTTTTAGAGTCATGATCATCTTGAATATGTGTGTAAGTTACGAAAAGAACTCTACAGATTGAAACAAGAAACCTAAGGCGTGGTATGGTAAGATTGTTGAATTTCTAACGAAAAGTGGCTATTCAGTAACACCTGTGATTCTAGCATGTCTGTCAAAGTCAATTAAGTTAAGCTAGCTATTGTGCTAGTGTACATGGATGACTTAATCATAACCGGTGATGATGAGGCAGAAATTCTTTAGACGAAGGAGAATTTATCAGTTCGTTTCCATATATAGGAACTTGGACAACTTAAGCACTTCCTTGGTCTAGAAGTTGATCGTACACATGAAGGAATATTTCTGTGTCAACAGAATTATGCTCAAGATATGTTGAAGAGGTTTGGAATGCTCGAATGCAAGTCAACTTCAACGCCAATGGAACCAAATGTCAAAATGTGTATACATGAAGGAAAAGATTTGGAAGGTGCAACAATGTATCGACAATTGGTAGGTAGTCTAATCTACTTAACCTTGACCCGGCCTGACATTTCTTATGCAGTTGGTGTGATGAGTCGGTATATGCAAAATCCAAAGAAGCCTCACTTGGAAGTAGTTCGACGAATACTGAGATATGTGAATAGTACAATTGACTATGGTCTTTTGTACAAGAAAGGTGAAGACTGCAAGTTAGTTGATTATTGTGATGTTGATTATGCAGGACATCATGACACCAGGAGATCAACAACTGGGTATGTGTTTAAGCTTGGCTCCGGAATAATTTCTTGGTATAGCAAGAGACAACCAACGGTATCATTGTCAACCATTGAAGCTGAGTATCGAGCAGCAACAATGACAGCTCAAGAGAGTACATTGTTGATACAATTGATGAATAATCTACATCAACCAGTACATATTGACAGCTTCAAATTTAAAATTGAAAAAAGAAAAAACGATTGTCGTACACTCACAGCAGGGCAAGATCCATAGACAAAGACTAACATCCACGTATAATCAATCAATTAATCGTAACACAATTCAAACGAAAAGTTACATTTTATAATCCAAAAACCTACTAACAAATCTCTTTCCCCTATGTTTTTTCTTATTTAATTTGACATGCATGCATGCACTCTCTATTTTGAACCGGATCGGACCGGTCAGTTCAACCGGGAACCATTGCTTAGTCTGGTTCAATCTAAACCGGTTGAACCGCTATTAGTGAACCGGCCAGAACCGCAATTCCGTTGTACTGTGACAACCAATCGGCAATTCGGCTGGCGGAGAATCCTGTTTTTCATGCAAGAACTAAACATGTGGAAATACATTACCACTTTGTTAGGGAAAAAGTTTTGCAAGAAGAGATTGAGATAAGACAAATCAAGACAGATGAGCAAATTTCTGACTTGTTTACAAAAAGCTTGAGTGTTGGAAAGTTTGAACATTTTCGTCGTCAGCATGGCGTGATTCAAAGAATGGAGGCTAACATTGAGGGGGAGTGTTGAAAATTCAATATTAGCCTAAATAAGTTCACACCTAAATTAATTTGATGTCATTGCTTACATGAATTTAGTTTTGATGTCATTGCTTACATCTATTTAGTTAGGTGAAAATTAAGTATTTTTCTCATGTTTTAATTTCAATGGTTTAGATTATTTAGTGATTATTTTAATGAGTGGTTTAGATTGTTTCTTGTGACCTATAAATACCGTACTTGTATTTGAGTTTTATCATCCAACAATCTAAGAGTTCTTCCCTTTTGTAATTTTGTGAGATTATTCTAAAGAGATTTTTTTTTCTTCTCGATCAATTAGAGTTTTTACTCTATTTTGATTCAACATAGAATGATCAACTATCATTTAACGAGCGCCCCAAGTTCATTCACATCTATTGCAGCGACGATCAACGCTTTGACCAAGGCTGCGATGCGTTCCTATCTTAATAAATATAAGGAAAATGGCATCAGTACAGGTCTTTTGACCATTTGACGTGCATCAAGGAAAAAAACAAACATAAAATGCAATTGAAATGAAAACATGCAATGCAACGACAATTATAATCTAAATGCAATGTAACGATATTGAATGCAATGACAAATGATATGAAATGATATACTTAGGGAGAAAATATGTTTATAATGTGGGTAGAATTAAAGGTTAAAAATTGCTTGAATAATGTTGTATGGAAAAAAATTCCCACATAATACCCGAGAAGATTATTTGTCGAAATAAGACACTTACTACAGTGTTAATAGGAAGACGCCGGGATGACTACGTGTCTTCAGGAAGCGTCATAAACATTATGCATCTTCAATATCCATGTGTATTCCATGTGAAGCTAAAGACGCACTGCAATACATACATCTTTCTTAGTAAAATTGAAGACGTGTTGCACTCTATACGTCTTCTACTGTGTATTGTTCATACTATTCTTGTTGAGAAAATAATTCTCCCAATACTCTATACCAATCAATCTATTATCCAATACCTCATCTAAACAATTTTACCCTTGTAATCAATTTATACTATTAAAAAAAATTAATAAGAAAACAATTTTTTTTTTCAATCCCTTCTTAAGGAGAGAAAAGAAACTTACAAGAAATATGAATATACTCTTTCCTATACATAGATTTCCTTTTACAAACGACGTGCCGAAATTTTATTGGAGGATTGGTTGCCCCTCAATGAAGCACGGGGCCAAGGATTCCACCTGACAGCGGAACAAAATCAAGAGACATCAGTGTCCTGTGGAACCCACTACATCACCACCACCTTAACATCCAATAATGTCCTTGCACGTCACAACCCAAACCCCGCATGATAGACTCACGCTCTTAACAACGTGGCAGGTTATAATTTGTCATACATCCTCACAGTGCCGAATCTCCCGCAGTTAATTTAACCCCTAAAAGAAGAAATTTTTCATATTTCTGAAAGAGAGTAGAGCGTAATAAATAAATAGATATTAAAAAAAACTGGAAAGCAGAAAGTAGGTAGAGATCCAGACATCGTTAGTTAATTGATTGAAAATTCTTGAAATCTAAAAAGAGGGGGAAAATGGGTAGTTGAATTTTTCTGTTTTCAGCTGGAATTTGTTGACTGTGTGTGCCATAATCTGTGGGACTTAACTCTTACTATTTTTTTTTGAAAAATCATTACGCTCTTTTCTTTTTTTGGCATAAAGAAAGTTGGGTCTTATACATCTCATTTCAACATTCTTTGAATTAATCTCTGGCAAATCTTTTATTCTTTTTTTATTTTTTATTTTTTACGGTTTTGTGTTTGGATGGAGAGAAAGTGTGAGAAAATGTGGGAATGTAAGGGAAAGGAGATATGAGTAAACAATGGGGTGCATGTTTGGGAGAGAGGTATCAGGGAGGCCGGTAGGTAGGGAAGAGAGGAAGAAAGACGAAGTTGGTAGGGTTTCGAAAAGAGCGGAGAAGGGAGGGGAAGAAGTTAGAGATGGAAGTAACATCCAGCGGGTGGAGGAGGAGAAGGCGGAGGAAGAAGAAGCTGCCGCTGCCGCCGCCGCCGCCGCCGCCGCAGATAAAGCAAGAGCGAAAATAAGGTCTTCAGGGCCGAATCCACGATTGAGTAATCCTCCCAGACATGTCCACGGCGAACAAGTTGCCGCCGGTTGGCCGTCTTGGCTCTCAAACGTCGCCGGTGAAGCCATAAGTGGCTGGACTCCTCGCCGTGCCGATTCTTTTGAGAAGATTGATAAGGTATCTAAACCTCTCATAACCTCATTCATGTATTTATTACTAGTATTTTTTTCCGTACGTAATTACTTATGTTGCTTTGTGAAATTGATTGTTTAGATTGGTCAAGGAACATATAGTAATGTGTATAAAGCTAGGGATACGTTGAGTGGGAAAATTGTTGCATTAAAGAAAGTTCGATTTGATAATTTGGAGCCGGAAAGTGTGAAGTTCATGGCTAGGGAAATTAAGATTTTACGCCGTTTGGATCATCCTAATGTTATAAAATTAGAAGGATTGGTGACTTCGAGGATGTCGTGTAGCTTGTATCTCGTATTCGAGTATATGGTGCATGATTTGGCCGGACTTGCTGCTAGTCCGGCTATAAAGTTCACCGAGTCTCAGGTATAATATTTTGCTTAGCCATTGCTTTGGGTGGTTCTGAATGAAGTTATGAATAGAGCTTTGATCTATGCTGATATGGGCAGGTGAAGTGTTATATGCATCAGTTGTTATCTGGGCTCGAACATTGTCACATCCGTCACGTATTACATCATGATATTAAGGGTTCGAATCTCCTTATTGACAACAGTGGTGTTCTTAAGATAGCGGATTTTGGTTTGGCTTCATTTTTCGATCCTAATCACAAGCAGCCAATGACTAGTAGGGTTGTTACACTTTGGTATCGTCCTCCAGAGCTCCTTCTTGGTGCCACCGATTATGGCATTGGTGTGGATCTCTGGAGTGCTGGTTGCATTCTAGCCGAGTTATTAACTGGAAGGCCGATCATGCCTGGTCGTACCGAGGTAGCTTATCTTTCTTGAATCGAAGAACATGTATTCTCCTTGTGCTACTCTATTCCACCCTGGAAAGCACATTATTGTAGCTTTTTACTTTGCGGAGGCATACTCTAATTGGCACATTGATTTTGCTTTAGATTTTGGTTTAGTATCAATAAAATGTACTTTTCACATCACCAACTTACTCCTTTTTCATTTATATTTTGCAAAATGATCCATTTTGCACTTACTATCACACCAGATAAAACTAACGGTATTGAAGTCCACTGTTAGTATTTGACTATAATGGTGAAAGGATAATCGAGATTCATCTCGTCCTTTCCTAGTTCTCCATGATATTCGATCCTCCTTTTTTTATTTTTTATTTCCCAGCTGTCTTTATCACCTCCATTGGTATAGGCCTTAGTTGTTCAGCAGCATCTAGTTCCATGAAAAATTAAGCCTGCTGTTTATTCAACTTCATAATTTGATGCCCTGTTTTTATCATATTGATGACTCAATAATAGTTGTTTTGTAATTGGGAATATCTTGAAAGTTCCACTGGCTTTCTCAATGAGCATGAAACAGCCTGGGAAAGCAATACCAGCATGATTCAATTTACTTGGTTTAAAAAATTGTACGCCATTAGGAAGCATTAAGAGCAATGATCTTGTATTTTTATGTAAAAAAGTTACTGTTCAGGAAAGATGATGGTATCGATGTAGTTTCAGTTTTTTCTTGCTGTTTAGCTACTAGTTAGAGTATAATTGTTCTGCGCATGCTACCAATTGTATCTGCTAACATTTGTCTATAATGTTGTTTAGGTGGAGCAATTACACAAGATATTCAAACTATGTGGCTCACCTTCAGATGAATATTGGAAAAAGTCAAAGTTGCCACATGCAACCATATTTAAGCCCCAACAGTCATATAAACGATGTATAGCTGAAACTTTTAAGGACTTTCCACCATCATCCTTGCTGCTGATTGATACTCTTCTGGCGATTTACCCCGTTGAACGTCTGACAGCTACAGCGGCATTAAACAGTGAAAGTAACCTTTTATATCTTTCTCGTCTCCTTAGTTCTTGACTCTAGTTTTTACCTTGGTTGTTTGATCATAATCTTGAAGCTCCAGAGAGCAGCATTCGGAATATTCAGTACCATTTGTGATATCGGATAAGAATTTATTTATCGATCTACATTTTTTCACACATGGCTGAAATTTGCATGGAAGGATGTCGGCTTTCATCCTTTTTTGTCAAGAACTTGAGTTTTAGTCAGTCCTGTATCGTTTCTTAGGATAACCAATGAAAAATATAGTCTGTGGAAGAATCTGATTTGCAGCAAATCCAACGTTAGCATTTTGTCTCTCTCAATTTCAGAAGCGACTACACCTTTTGATTCCTGGATATGGAGAGGTATCCTCAGTAACTATAATAAGAATGATCAGATTGGTGGTTGTTTGAGAAATAATTCAAAGGTCATTGTAGGAAATGGGCGGTCGATTGCTTTTTGGAATGATGTTTGGATTACTAATTTGCCTTTAAAAAGACAATTCCCAAGAATTTATGCTTTGTCGACAAACAAATGGGGGATGGTCTCTGAGTTTGGTGAGTATGAAGATGATGTTTGGGTTTGGAATATACAACTTAGAAGAATTTTGTGTGATTGGGAATTGGACCAGTGGATTGCTTTTATGTCTTTGATTGACAAGTCGTCACTGTCACGATGTGTGGATGATTTTTTGGGTTGGTCAGGAAAGGGGGATGGCATTTTCTCAGTCAAATCTTGTCGATTATCGTTACAAGATAGGTCTGAAGAGAGTTTTGTATGGAAGAAGTGGGTTTAGGATGGATTGGCGCCTCCAAGAGTACAAACTTTATTATGGCAGATCTGTCATCAGAAAGTGGCAGTGAGTGGAATTGAAGAGAAGAGGACTTCAGATATCGGATGTTCTTTGTCCACTGTGTCATGCTCAGGATGAAACTATTGCACACCTGTTCCTATCGTGCCCTATTGCCTCGGATTTGTGGAGTAAATTTCTAAGGTTATGGAATATCTCTACGGTGTTGCCCCAAGACCCTTCTTCAATCTTGTGCTCGTGGTCGAACCTAAGGAATAACTCCCTTATTTGGAAGTTTATTCCGGCTGTCATCTTTTGGTCTATTTGGAAGGCCAGAAATCAGGTTGTATTTGAAAACGGCAAATGTGTCTCTACTGTTCTGTTTTTCATTACTAGATTTAGATTGGCTAAATGGTTCTTGGCTAAATACCCTGGGGTTCGGATTCTGACAGACCTTCTAGTAGGGGATCCTACGCGGGCGGATAATTTACTCTCTAATTCGAGTTCTAAGAAGGTTATTTGCTGGACTCATCCTCCATCAGATATGTTCAAACTCAATGTTGACGGGGCAGTGACTGGAGATGGGATGCAGGGTGGTATTGGTGGTGTTTTGAGAGACTCCTACAGCTGCACTTTAGCTAATTTTTCTTCCACAGTGGGCCCTGGTCCCCCTATACTATCTGAACTGAAAGCTATTAAGAAAGGATTGCTCTTCTTCTTTTCATCCGATTGGGCCAACAAGGGAAGACTTATTTTGGAAAGTGATAACAAATATGCGGTAGATTGGATTTTAAAACGGCAACCTACCCCTACTATTTTCAGTGAGTTGGTGGAGGAAATTGGAGTTCTTGTTTCTACAAAGGGAGTTGTTTTGAGATGGGTTTCTAGGAGTTGCAATATGGAGGCAGATAGGTTAGCTAAACAGGGAATCGGTTGAGTGTTGAAGGCTTAGTGTTGTACTATACGATAGTGTTGGTGTGGGGTTAGGCTGATGGGTGATTTTGTCCCAGCGCTATTTGTATTATGGTCATGTTGTATTTTCGAGGGTTAGAGTGTTAAGGTTATCCTGTGTTTCTCAGGATCAGGATGTATTGTGTATCTTATGTAATTCTGGTTTATCAATAAAATGAGGTGCTCTTTTCCTCCCTCAATTAGTTTACATCAAATGTAAACTATGAGGGAGGTTCCTAATGAGTCCTCCTATTCCTATCAAAAAAAAAATTTATGCTCAAAAGTGTCGTTGTGACTGTTCATGTGTTCTGCAGTTCTTCATGACCAAGCCTTATGCTTGTGATCCTTCCAGCCTTCCAAAATACCCTCCTTGCAAGGAGATGGATGCTAAGCTACGAGACGAAGAAGCTAGAAGGTACATGATATTTAATCATCATTAAGTTCTGATTGACATCGTAAGCCACTTTGAATATTGGTTTTGTTTCCCTCTCTCTTTGTAACTGACATGACATGAGCTTCATGATTATAGATTGCGAGCTGCTGGAAGAGCAATGCAGATGGAGTGAAGAAAACTTGTTCACGTGATCGAGCCGTGCGTGCAATTCCTGCTCCGGAAGCAAATGCCGAGCTTCAAGCCAACCTGGATGTATGTAGTAGATCCTCTCTTTTCCCTCTAGACCTTGCACTTTCCGTTGATTTATGATCAACAAAAATATTTTCCTTTGTTCTCCATTCTAGTATTCACCTGCAGCTGTCCTTGATTTACGATTACTCTCTACTTGAGGTGGTGCTGAAACAAAGGACTGATTACTGATTTACCGGAAGTTTTTTTGGTGAAACAGAGACGGCGAATGATAACATACGCGAATGCCAAGAGCAAGAGTGAGAAATTTCCACCTCCACACCAGGATGGAACTCTTGGTTATCCTCTAGGTTCTGCACCTCCGATAGATCCCGATTTTGATCCACCGGATGTTCCGTTTAATACCATGAGTTTCTCGTTTTCGAATAAAGCACCAATCCAGACATGGTCTGGCCCTTTGATGGACTCTTCCGGCGTCAGTGCGCCAAGGAGAAAGAAGCACATGCCGGGTGATGGCTATTCACATTCCAAGTCATCTAAGAGACAAGAATTCGTCTCGAATATAGCCAGAAGATGTATAACATGGCTCTGCCTAAAAAGCCATAAATTGCTGATACAAAGTGTTTCTTTGATCTGAGCATGAAAGCTGCATCACAGGTAAAAACTTCTTGTATTCAATTTTTACTGTCCATTGTTTTGTTTTTGGTATTGTGAGAAGCTTATCTACCGTTGTATATCTGTTATGCTGTCATTGTTTCTTTTCTTTTCGTTGACAAATAGATTTAGGTTTCTTTTATATAAAAAAGAATAAATTTATTTTAAAATTAGATTATTATTTGATATACAAATAGGCTTGTAAAAGAATTGAATGTTGTTCAGCGGGAAGTTCGTTTATTTATTAAACGAGCGAACATGAACAAGATTTTATGATCATTTAATTAAATGAACGAACACAAACAAATGATTCATTCGTTCATTTACATTCGTGAATGTTTGGTAATATGCTCGTTCGTGTATGTTTGGTAATATGTTTGTTCGTTCGTGTATGTTCGTTCATTTATATTCAACTCAATCTTCAAACCCGTTTAAAAATTTTAATACCTAATAAATTTTAACTTTAAACCCATTACTATTTTAAAACTCAATTAATTTTAAATACAAATAAAAAATGCCTAAATTAATTAAAGAAAATATAAATTTTAAAATTATTTGGAAAGAAAAATAGTCTTCTCAAATATAAACTTAATTAATGTTATGTTTGTTCGTTTGTGTTTGTTTATCATTTTATCAAATGAACACGAACAAATTACATTTCTTAATGAACGGATACTAATCAGAAATTTTATTAGTTTGGTTTATGGATTAATACAGGAACAATGCAAAGTCAAACAAGCCCTCAAACCGGACCATTGTTTATGAAAGGTGGTCATTTCCATGGCCATCCCGCGGTCCGTAAAGTCAAACTCATGGGATGGAAGCAGTCTTTGGAATAAAAATGGTCAATATTTTTTCATGATTTAATATTAATTAATGAATTAACTGAATATTTATCTGTTTGAAATAAATAAGCAAATGATATACATTTGAGTTCAGTTTGATTAGTTCTTGCTCACCCTTAAAAGTTAACATTTAATAAATTTGAATCAGAGCATTAAACTCAAATTCTTAAGGGTAAACTACACAAATCATCACACAACTTTCTTCATAATCCTATTTTAGTTACTTAAGTTTAAAAATTTTCAATCTAATAACTGAACTTTATACCTTCAATATTTTATTAACAGAGTGATGACATGAGACTTTTACTTGTCACCTTTTTCAACTTTTGTTCTACTTGATCAGTCCCTTTTGGCTTCAGCAACCTTTTCACCCTCACGCGATTGTAACTTATTGTCCCTCCATTGGACTTGCAGTATTATCATCAGGCTTCACCTCAGCCTTTGCTGGTTGTTGATCAGACAACACAGGTTCCGCTGCATTATCTGCAGGCAGTTCCACCTTCATCTCCTCAGTTTTCTTTTCAGGCCAATCCACGTTATATTTGTTTCTTTTCACTCTTAATCCATGTGATATGCTTTTGTAGGTTTAACCCATTGCAATTAACGAATCCTTATTTTGCACACAAAACATCCAACTCGTTATAGAAATCTTTGAAAACGAGATGAAAAGCAAGAGACTGATCGATTTGAAGTTATGAGAAGAAGAAACAAACAACAGCTATGAAGCATTATCTGAACTAGGTTCAAGCTTTAGTTGAACAATTTGTTTTTTTTTATCGAAAGCATTATCGATAATGTACAATTTCCAAAAATAAATATTATTAGTCCATTTATTATTAACTAACATAAACTGAAAAAATATTTCTCAGACGAACAATGCAGATGTCGCACTACTTTTTTATTTCTCATGCACCAAAAATAAAATAAACTCGGTTTATTTGTCCGAGCTGCTGCTTCAACTTTGTTGTCACTGGCGAACCGCTCGGTGAATCTGTTGGTGCAACAGTTACAGATCAACTCAAGAGCATGATCGAGCCAGTAAGTTATCACTATTGCTTATCTCAATCATGAACCCATCTGGGACATGGAAGAACAAATGCTCCACATGTTGGAAAAGTATGAATGGTTGATGCTATTCAATCATCAATACTCTTCATGAAAAAAATTAAATCTTCATGAAAAATGTTAAATCCTTTCATAAAATTAAAGGTTAAGTCTTTTTATGAAGAAATGTTGAGCCCTTTCACAAAAACAAAGTTATGTTTTTTAATCAAAAGGTTAAATTCTTTCATTGAAAGGTCTTTTCCGTTCATTTAACTTTAAATTACTTTAATTCATTTTCTTTCAAGTCGTTTCCTTTCAAATCTTAAAAATCCGTCTAAATTTCCCCCGGTGATAGATTAGGACAACAAATTGTGTTTGATTGTTCACAACGATTGTGCTTATTATTGTGAATGTTTGCTTTTGTATTTTGGGAGACTGACGTCTAACGTTACTCAAAGCACCAATGATAGGTGAGAGGATGAGTCTATCTTAAAAAAATTGTTCATACAAGCCTCAACAATTATTATCTTCTTTTCATTCAATTCTATCCGATTACAAGTTTTATTCTAATTTTACCTTTTTAATCTTTTTCGGTATGTTTTTTACGTTGCTACTACAACTTTATTATTGCTACGGTATTGTTATTGCTATCATTATATTATTCTTACTAAAACCTTGAATAAATTTTACTACAATCTTAAGACATATTTTTTGTTGTTGTAGTTTAATCTAAACTCAAATAGATTATTGTGGTAATATATTTAGATTAATTTATACTTTTGTTTTGTATTACTTTTATTTATTTCGGTTTTAATTTTGATTGTAGATAAATATTTGATATTTCATCCAATTCTCAGCCTAATGCAATTGTCGCTACACAAACTCAGGTTGTAAGCCAACTCTTACGTATGACCATGAATTATAATGAAAAGCTTGCGAAATTCAATGAAGAGAATTTCAAAATGTGGTAACATAAAATGTTGTTCTATTTGACGACATTGAATATGACCAAATTTTTGAAGGATGATCCTCCTACTATTAGAGAGGATGAGGTAGATGCTGCTACTGCCTTCAACATTACCGAAGCATGAAAGCACTATGACTTCCTATGCCATAACTACATCTTGAACGGTTTATCAGATGCACTTTATCAAGTGTACAATGTAAAGAAAATGATTAATAGAATTATGGGAATCATTGGACCATAACTACAAAACTGAAAATGTTGGTCTTAAGAAATTCCTAGTTGCCAAGTTCTTAAATATTGTAATGGTTGATTCTAAAATTGTTGTGAATATGGTGCAAGAATTCCAACTGACCATTCATGGTATTATCACAAAAGGGACGGTTATAAGTGAATCCTTTTAGGTGACACCATTATTGAAAAGCTTTCCCATGCTTGGAATGACTTTAATAACCATCTTAAGTATAAGAGAAAGGAAATGATAGTGTAAGATTTGATTGTGAGACTTCAAATTGAAGAAGGCAATCGATGTGCGACTAAAAGCTACACAATTAAACTACTCCACCTATGACAAAGAACTTCTCGCATTAGTTCAAGCACTCGAAGTATGGCAATACTATCTTCTTCCTAAAGAGTTTATACAAATAGATCACAAATCCTTGAAGTGGTTAAATGGACAAGGTAGTTAAATAAACGACATGCTCAATGTGTTGAATTTAGTGAATCTTTACCTTTTGTGATCAAATACAAACAAGGGAAAGGTAACATTGTAGTCAATGCATTATCCCGAGGTACACACTTATAACTCAAATGCATACTACTATTCTTGGGTTTGAACATATCATAGATGCATATCATGATGACTTGAAGATTTCTGATAAATATACCCATTCTTTTAAAATTACTTCTAATGAGTTTTATTTTGCATGTGTTTCCTTTTCAACTAAACATGCTCCACATTCCACAAAGCTCTTCACAAGAAATATTAGTTCCTGAACTATTCTTAGTTGACTTCATAGATTACTTTCACAAACCACTGGACATGATTTTTAAACACTCCTTCTCGTCGTACACGAGTGAAACCATGGATAAAATATATGAATCAGTTACAAACAAAGACAACATTGGTCGGCGTCATATTGAATTTCAACACAAACGCCATGTTACATGACTTGTGTACAAAAGAAGATTTAAAGACAACAACAAATCAGTTCTAACAAGGAAGAAACCTTTACTAAAGCGCATAAAGCTTTCTCTTGAATTGACAGACGAGATCCGTATTTCCTTCCCCTGCATGTTCTCCTTTCCAAAGCAACACGTGATTAATGCATCCTCTTCCACCTCATCGGATCTCTCATCTGGTGTCGACGTCGAATCGATGACATCCTCCTTCAATAAGTTCAACTGAACATCCTCCTCTTGTTTATTGTAGCCTACTTCCATGATCTGGTTATTCCCCCATTGTTTTGAGTTCCCATGAGCCTGCGAGAGCCCTATTTCCACTACAAGGATTCCAATTTCAATCTCCATTGTTTCATCGATTCTCTTATCTAGGTTCGTTGTTAGAAGTATCGTTACCTTTTCACATTCATTGAGTGGTTTGCATTCTCCCCAAGAGATTCTAGTGATCCCCATAATTTTGCCATCCTTTTGAGAGTAACATGATTCTAACAATGTAACGGAACACCCGAAACTTATCCAGGTTGCTCTCTCCATCTTACCCGTCGATTCAGACCAGATTTCAACCTCCGAAAAGATTTCTTTGAGGTAAGATCATTTCAAGTCCTCTAGCATCATGAAAAGCTCGTCGTCGTCAAAGCTTAATGTTGACGAAAACGGGTAAAGAAAACGAAAGAACACGAGAATTTTACGAGGTTCGGCAATGTGCTTACGTCCTCGGTGCCTAGGCGGCGCTAGAATTTTATTCAATAATATTTTAGGTCTAGGTTACATCTCTATTTATAATAGAAAACCCTGGTACATAATTACAAAATCAACCCTGTACCGTACCGCGGGGGCTACGCCCCCGCACCCCCAACCCACATAATTTGTAACCCCACAACGAGACTTTCTTTGTAAGGACAGCTGATGTTCGCTTCGCTCACTCCGCTCCTGTCCTCTTTACTGGTATATTTATGAGCCATACCTAACAAATCTCCACCTTGGCGAATATCCTGCCCCTTGGAAACTTCAATGTGGGTTAGGTTACCTTGCTTCTTTAACAACTCGAAACATTCAACAAGTCCAAGCAATGCTTGAACAGTAGACTTCCAGCAAATAGGCCCTCCACCAAGAGTAAACACATACCCTGTCGTAGATCTTCTATTATCCAAGTCACCTGCATAATCTGAATCCACATATCCTACAACCAAAGGATTATCCCGCTGACTCCCAAAAACAATTCCATGTCCCACAGTACCCTTTAAGTACCGTAAGATCCACTTGACTGCATCCCAATGTTGCTTACCAGGTTTAGACATGTACTTACAAACTTGACTAACAGCATGAGCTAAATCAGGACGAGTACATACCATCGCATACATCAAGCAGCCAACAGCAATAGAATACAGAACCTTTGCCATATTTTCAGCTTCCTTATATGTCTTAGGGCACTGTTCTGATGAGAGCTTAAAGTGATTCGCCAATAGAGTGCTAACTGGTTTCGCGCTGCTCATCGCAAACCTTTCTAGCATTTTCTCAACATAACCCCGTTGAGATAGCCGCAGTTTCCTTGAGTCTCTGTCCCTGCAAATTTCCATTCCAAGAATTTTCTTTGCAGCACCTAAATCTTTCATATCAAATTCCTGACTCAATAAAGTTTTCAAACCGATAACATCATCCATGTTCTTCGCAGCAATCAACATATCATCAACATACAGTAAAAGAAAAATAAAAGAACCATCATCAAGGCTCTTAACATAGACACAACAATCATACTCACATCGGTTGTAGCCAATCTTGATCATATAGGAGTCAAACCGTTTATACCACTGTCTCGGAGACTGTTTTAACCCGTACAAAGATTTCTTCAATCTGCAAACTAAATGCTCGTTTCCAGGTTGAGTGAAACCTTCAGGTTGCCGCATGTAGATCTGCTCCTCTAAATCACCATGCAAAAAAGCAGTTTTAACATCCATCTGCTCTAAATGCAAATCCCAACTAGCCACCAATGCAAGTACTGCTCGGATTGAAGTGTGCCTGACCACAGGAGAAAAGATTTCATCATAATCAACTCCTTTCTGCTGTGAAAAACCCTTCGCTACCAAACGAGCCTTGAACTTCTCCCCCTCTTTTTCTGTTACTGCTGGTTTCTTCTTATACACCCATTTGCAACCAATCGGCTTCTTACCCTCAGGAAGGGGAACTAACTCCCATGTGCGATTGTGATTCAAAGACTCCATCTCCTCAACCATGGCTGCCATCCACTTGTCGTTTTCCTGACTAGTAACGGCATCATGAAAAGTAATCGGATCATCACTGCTAACAATAAGTGCAAAAGATACGAAGTCTTCAAAACCCAATCTATTCGGAGGCTTTATATTCGTCCGTCTCACCCTGTCTCTGGCGAGACTATAATCCTGCAAATCATTCGTAGTGGAACCACCAGAATTCGGTTGAGAAGTTTCTGGTTTCTCAACTGGAAACTGCTCGAAATCCACCACTGTCGTGTCTTGCTTCTGCTGCAACATGGACTGTTCATCAAAAATGACATCTCTACTAATCACAACTTTCTTCGCAACTGGATCCCAGAACTTGAATCCTTTTACACCTTTCTTGTAACCCAGAAAAATGCACTCCTTCGATTTTGCATCAAGTTTGGATCTCTCATCAGCAGGTACATGCACATAAGCAGGACAACCAAAAATCCGTAAGTTATCAAAACTAACATCATGACCAGTCCATACCTCTTCTGCAACTTTCCCAGCCAGCGATGCCCTTGGCGATCTGTTGATAAGGTAACACGCCATGTTAACAGCCTCAGCCCAGAAGTGTTTGGGAAGCCCCGCATTCAACCGCAAGCATCTGGCTCTTTCATTCAACGACCTGTTCATTCGTTCTGCAACACCATTCTGTTGTGGTGTCTTGCGCACTGTAAAATGCCTCTGAATCCCATGCTCCTTACAGAATTGTAGGAACTGTGAATCTGTGTACTCCGTACCATTGTCGGACCGCAAACACTTGATTTTTCGTCCTGTTTGGTTTTCTACCTCAGCTTTCCACAGCTTGAACTTCTCAAAAACTTCAGATTTCTGTTTCAAAAAATACACCCAAACTTTCCGTGAAAAATCATCAATAAAAGTAACATAGTACCTAGGTCCACCCAAAGACGATGTCGTGGAAGGCCCCCATACATCAGAATGCACATAATCAAGAATCCCTTGAGTTGTGTGCTTCACAGTCTTGAAACGGACTTTAGTCTGTTTACCAAGAACACAATACTTGCAAAAATCGAGCTTACAGCTTTTGACACCATGCAACAAGTTTCTCTTGTGTAATTCTGCCATACCACGTTCACTAAGATGAGCAAGGCGCATATGCCACAATTTTGTCGTATCATCACAGGACTCAACAGAGTGAACTCCACCTGCAACGGTACTCCCTAACAATCTGTAGATATTCCCTGCAGTCATCTTGCCTTTCATCACAGTCAATGCTCCTTTAACAATCCGAATGGTTTCCCTATCCTCGTCAGCCTTAGGGATAAAACCATTCTTGTGCAAAGTGCCCAAGGAAATCAAATTCTTCTTCAAGTCTGGGATATGTCGAACACCACTCAACGTCCGAACGGAGCCATCGTGCATCTTAATTCTGACATCACCAATACCAACAATATTGCAACATCGATCATCACCCAAATAAACCGAACCAGAATTAATCGGCCTGTATGTCGAAAACCATTCCCTATTTGGCGTGATGTGATAAGAACATCCAGAATCAAGAATCCAAGCATCCGTCAATTGTGTCGTTGAAATAGAAAGCATATCACCCTCACTGCAATCAGAAGTATCATCCTCGACCACGTTCACAGACTTGGATGAGCCATCACGCTTCTCATCAGTCTGCTTTTTCAACTTCGGACAGTCTCGCTTCATATGTCCCGCCTCCTTGCACTTGTAACAGTGAATCGTCTTCTTATCCCTGGATTTGGATATGGAATTCCGCTTCCCGGACCCTGCCTTCTCTGGCTTCCATCCACGATGTCGATTACCCTTGACATATAAGCTATCGGCTTGAGAGCTTTCCCCTGCATTCTGCTTCCGCTGGTTGTGAGCCAACAAGGCTGCAGTAATCTCCTCAACGTTGATAGTCTCTTTCCCATATGTAAGAGTAGTCACCATGTGTTCGTAAGAGGAAGGCAACGAACACAACAGAATCATCGCTCTGTCTTCATCCTCAATTTTCACATCAAGCCGAGCCAGATCAGAAACGATTTGATTGAAGACATTCACGTGTTGCGCCAAATCGTGATCGTCCTGCATCTTCAGCCCATACAGCCGCTGCTTCAGATACAGTTTTGTCGTTAAGGATTTGGACATAAACTGACTTTCCAACTTCCTCCAAATTTCGTCTGGAGACGATAGATGCATGACGTGATACATGACCTCGTCCGCCAAGCATAATCGTATGGTTCCTGCCGCTCGCTGCTGCAATTCTTCCCAATCTTCCTCATCCATCGACGCCGGCTTTGTAGGTCGCAAAGCCTTCAAGATCCCTTGCTGCGCCAATAGATCCTTCACCCTCGTTTGCCATAATCCGAAGTTACCCTGACCATCGAATTTCGCGACTTCGAATTTTGCTCCTGACATCTGATACCAATTGTTGACGAAAACGGGTAAAGAAAATGAAAGAACACGAGAATTTTACGAGGTTCGGCAATGTGCTTACGTCCTCGGTGCCTAGGCGGCGCTAGAATTTTATTCAATAATATTTTAGGTCTAGGTTACATCTCTATTTATAATAGAAAACCCTGGTACATAATTACACTTAATAAAAAGTGTTTGCCTCCAAGGCTCTGGACTTTGATGCTTCTCATTCCCCGTTTCTGCAACCGATATTTAATCTCCTTTATACTGCAAACCGTTGTCATCTTGCCCACAAGACATTTTTTTCAATTTCCATAAGTCTTATTCTCTACAAAACCTGAGATTATTTTCAATGTACACTCCCCTTCTCTGACGGGCCCTCCAGATTCTTTATCAACAGTTTGAGAATTAAGAAATTGTACCTACTTCATATTCCTTTGAATTTCCTCCCTAGGAACCTCTGCTTGATTGGACACCCCATTTCTCATCCTCATCGAACTAACCTTATTTCGAATTCTCCCATCTCTTGAAATTCCTCTGGTTCTTTCAAATTGCACCGACAATTGTAAACATATAAAACAATTATTTACGCTAATGCTTACATACTTTTATAAATAGGTATAATAACTCAATAAATTTATTGATTGGTTTATGCGGTTAAATGTAGTATTTTTTTTAAGGTTTTAGATTTGTGTAATTATATTTACATATTGTATACACATGCATTGTTAATGATTAAAAAAATTACAAATAAATATTAATCTGTAATGATATTATTAAAAAAATAACTCGTTATTTTTTTAAATGTTTCTCAAGTTTAGTTTTTCAACTTATAAGTCGGTAAGCACTAACTTTGATTAATATCAGATTCATTTAATAACAAGTTAGATTTTTTGTAAGTCATGTCAAGTAACAGGTAGAGTCAATTACAGGTCGAGTAAAATCAGATCTTGGATTGTTTCAAGATTAACCATGTTAATCTTGGGTTCAGGCTACTATCATATTGGATGCAGATCAAATTCGGTCATCACATTATCATGTTCAATTCAATTTTAGGTCACTTTCATTTCGGTTAAGATCCAAAATAACTAAGTTTAACTTGGATTCATGTCAATACCAACTCGAACTTGAATTAATTTTGAGTCTTCGCCACCTCAAATCTCAAACAATTTAGACTAAAATTGATTTTAATTAATTTTTCAGACGGAATTAAATTTATTTGTGTCCCTAATAATATATTTCTGTGTGTGACGTTTACTCTAAATTCATGTTCTCATAACCCTACTGTTTTTGGGTTGGATAGATTATGTTTTAAGGCGGTTGCATATTAATGTGAATGCGCAAAAGAAAAAAACCACATGATAGGGAACATAATGTTACATTTCAGTGAATTAAATCTTTAGGCCTATGTTTGGATATCTAAAAACATCCCTATAAAACCCAAATTTGACTTTTATGTATGTGTCATATTCGAACATTAATAATTCTAAAATATTTGATTTTTTATTATTAAATAATTGAAAATATTTAGAATAGGTGTTATTATTTATATTCATTTCAGATTAATAAAAAATATATATTAGAGTGCTTAGCTTTTTGTTTGAGTTATCGGTGGCTTTAAATATAAGGGGGAAATTGCAAATAATGGTGCTTAATTTAGTAATGTGAGATGAAGATCAGTATGGGTCTTTGAAACTAGATTATAAAAATTTACCTTCCTTTTCCAACTATAATTTTTTTTATGTTTGAACCCTAAGAACACCCTGTCATTTAAATGATTTCCATTCCTCGTCACTTGTGTACTGATTATATTAAATGACGTTATTAAACTTTGAATTAAAATTTTGATTTTGAAAAAGTTTGGAGAAAAGGCTGTAACATATAAAACGACAAAAAATGTACATTTTAGATTTGAATTTAGATCCCAAAGCTGGTTTAACCCAAAAAGAATTTTCAGTTTGAGTGAAGAATTTTTCTTATTAATCTATGGTAAGAATAAGATAATATATATTTAAAAATAATTCTCAACTATTTGATATTGAACGTTGCACCTTTGATATTCCTAGTTAGGTCGTTCGGTTCGACCGTTTGAGTGAAGAAATTATCTCAGAAGAAATTGTTTAATGATATATTGATATGTAGATATTCCATAGTTTAAGTGCGGTGAGTTTTATAGATAACGTTGAATAAATATTCGTAAAATAATTAAAAAAATATTAATATAAATTTACGTAAATAAAATTTTAAAAATAAATCCCACGAGTAAAAGTAATAGTCGGCAGTAAATTATAAGAGAAATATTTGATAAAATTATATATATATCAGATATTCTCATTTTTTCCCTCTCTATTTATTCTTTCATCATATAGATGCTAGTTCAATTTTATCGATCATAAACTCTGATGGAAAGAATTGCATTAACAAGATATTTTTACTATCGACGTTTTACTCGTGTGTTAGATATATCATGTAATGTGTAATTATAATTTTATATCGTATTTAAATTACGGGATACAAAAATAAAGAAGGTGGACTCCCAAGTGGAGTATGGGACTCTAAAAGTAGAAAAAAGCGAGAAAGAAAGATCAAATTTAGGAATCAGATTAAAGGGGCAGTCTCAAAACAGACAAAACAGGTTCACCTAAACACCAGTATTATATATTAAGCATGATCAACCCACATGTGATGGATTCTTCATATGAAACAAAAGACACCAAAGATTTTGGTCATTTGGTGTGTCTCTCTCACATGCCACCATACCCATGTGGTCACCGCTGTAATTTGAAACCAAGAAGGAATCATGTTTCAACTATAAGGGGATAACTTGTTTAACTTTATAATGAATAGAATCCTAAAAAGTAGTTGAATCATAAAATTTAGGAGATTGAGGGTTTAATTTCATTAATTTTAAAATTTAAAGGCCTTAAAAAGTAATTAAACAAGACATATTTGGGGTCAAAGTTTAATTCTATCAATTTTAAAACGGACAGTATTCTAAAAACGAATTACATCAACAAAAAAAAAGGGGAAGGTAAGGACTTAATTGCAATAAGTTTTAAAACCACCGATGATTTAAAAGGTAACTAAGCCATCAGAGTTTGGGGTCATTAACTCATTATCCCTCTCGCCTATAACGTGGGTCCATCCTTTCTGGTCAGATAATTTCATTTCCATCGTAATATATCTAATCGCGAATTCAAAAGAATTTTTGATACACAAAATCAATAAATCTTTAACGCTCGGATTTATTACAACAGGTAGTTAGATACATTATAATCATGTAGTTGAGCCAAAAGAAAAAAAATGAAGAAAATAAGCAAAATTAAAAGATCAAAGTTTGATAACCAACAAATTAAATTCACAGTACTATAACAAGCTGCATTAAGCAATAGGGTACAACTACCAGAACCGGAAAAGTTGCTGCTAAGTGCAAAGACCGGGGAGAAAGTCTCGGAGACGAGGAGGAAGCCGGCAATGCTCCGAAGGGTGGAAAAGCGGAGTCGAGGTTCGGTGGACTCTGGGTGGAAGGGATGGTGGGCATGGATGTGCCGGTTGTTGGCACCAGTCCACCAGGAGATGGCAATAAGGGAGCAATATCAGGTGATAATGGTTGGAAAGGGGACAACGGGGGATCCAACATGGAAACCGGTGAAGCTGAGATGGTCGGGGTATCGGAACTCAGGCGAGAACCGGAAGAATATGAAGCAGAAGATGGCCATGGTGATGAGGCAATGAAATACATGATGATGATGGGGAACCAAAAGGAGGTCATTTTGCTAATGATGAAGAAATCAATGTGACACTTATTGGAGAGTGGTCGAATGTTTTATGTATATAATATATAGTTTTTTTCTAGTGAGAAAATAAAAAAAGCAAAGGGAAAGGGAGTGATGGTGGAGTCCTTTATTTTATTTTTTTAAATGAAAATTAATGTACCTCATTAAAATCCCATTCTAAACCTAGTAAGAGAAAAAGAGTGCCCAAAATATATTAATCAAAGATTAATGACATCGTTTTTAACATTTTAAGCAATTATGTCAGGACAAACCGACTCAAAAAATAAAGAACCACCCAAATTTAAAGCCCAGCTTGCTAATCCGTGAGCAACCTGATTACATTCTCTAGTAGTATACAAAATACAAAAATGATGATGATCCTGAAAAACAGTACGAGCCTCTTGAACATACACCCCGAGGATGGAAATATTTGTAGTAGTTCGTGTAATCTTATGGACGAGCATCAAAGAATCAGTTTCAAACTGAACATCAAGTAATTTCATATCACAAGTCATTCTAAGACCAGCGAGTAAAGCAGATAGTTCCGCAAAACCCGCCTCAAAACATTCGACAGAAGACTGTGTCAAACCATCACAAATTTGTCCACACTTATTACGAGCAACAACTCTAATTACAGACAGTCGGCGTTCCGCAACAAAGACACCATGATGGAGTCCTTTAAAAAGGGGAGACAAAGGGTGTCTCAAGTGGGACCCGAATGCTACGTGCATGGGTCAGTGTTGAGAAATTACAGGTTGGCAATGGCAGTGTAGAAAAAAGGAAATAGAAAGATGAATGAGGTTTCTGTTGGGACATGTTTGTTAGCTGATAGATGGATTCTTCTTTACAGCCCGTGAATCTTGCAAAACCCTTATATTTTGGCTAATCAGTTTCAACTCAATCTACTGTGCTTAATTATGTTTAGGGTAATTAAAAAGTAATGTCGATAACTATCTACATCTTGTTTGCTTAAAATGTAGTTGTTTAAACTTTGATTTTTATGGAAAATAATATTTTTTATCATTGAAGTCGCACAACGCATTCTCATAAATAGTTTTTTTTAATAATATACAGTCGTAACTGTTTGAAATTATATCTAGATATTTAGATTAATTAAAATGAATTGTTTCAATTTAATCAAGGTCTCGGCTTCAATTCACATTAAATCCAGTGATGAAAGATTAAGAAAGAATGAATTTGGGGAGCATTGATGTAACAGAGAAAAACGGGAGATTTGCAGCAAAAGTGAAATTGGCGTAAATTACGGGGCTTTGCCCGAAGAGAAGACAATAGGGATAGGCAGAAGGAGAAGAAGACAACATTGGTGTGTTACGTACGTGGAAAAAAAAACATGCAAGTGAGAAGACTTATAATGCAGGTGAGTAATTCTTTTATGCTCAGCAACTATCTATCGTATACTCACCAAACTAATTTAAGACAATCTTTTATTTCTTCTACCCATCCCTCCCAACCAAAACCAAGAGAAACAATAATTAATAAGGCGATCCATCTAATCTTAAAACAATTTAAATATTGTAATAAATCCATTTAATTTAATAAATAATTTAAAATACATTTGTTTAGTCTAATGATATACGCCGGTGACATTTTAAATACCCTAATTAAATGCCAACAGCTCCTGAAATTAAATAGTCCAAGTTTTGTTTTGGCACATTAAAGTAAACACTAAAAATAACGTCCTCTCTCCCAAATTGTAATCTATATAAAAAAACAAATAAATTTTGAATGTAAGTTTTAAAATTTTTTATCTCATTTTGAATATCTTATTATTTCCTACTATTAATCTCATTCTTATAATTTAACGCATCAAACTATCTTAAGTAAGTGTAAAACTTTTTAATTTTACAAAGTGTAACTGAATCCTATCTCTATATGTGTTGTTGAGAAAATATAAAAATATAGTCTAGTTTAGAAATTCTATCTATATAATTAAAATATTTAAAATTGCTATGGAATAAAGAGTTGTAACTATTTAAGTGCATTCAATCAGGCCACTTGTCGTTAACATTTAACGGAAGAGTTGATGTGACAATTAATAAATTTGATATAATTATACATGTGGTCACTGTTACTTATATATTCTATCAATTTAGTCCTAATTTTAATAAATTAAAATAAATTTAATCTTCGAATAAGATAATTCCACGTGTCACTAATACCAAATATCATGGCACAGGTCGCCACCAAATTGGAGGATTTAATTTATTTTAATTTAAATATTATTATGTTTTTGTGTTTTCTTATCCATTTCAAAATTCCCACCCTCTTGAGTTTAATTCAATTGAACAATCCAAAACAACGAAGTGTCTTTCTCATTCACTCTCTAATATCTATTTCAATTTTATAATTATTATTTTTCATGATTTTCAGTTTATTCGTGTTTTTAATTATTTTTGTAAACTTGTACTTTAAAAGTGAATACAATTTGTTGTAACAATTGTCGAACGAAAGCAAAGGAAAAATTGCAAAAAATCAATGATTATTTTATTATTCAAATTAAATTTGGAGTATAAAACAATAATATAATTACTGTAGTTTGTTTCACTTTTTACAATCAGGAGTGGAGTTTGTCGACTATTATTCCAAGGGAGTAATTATATTACTATTTTAACTCCAAATTTAATTCGAATCATAAAATTACCGCTGATTTTTTATAGCTTTTCCTTTGCCTTCGTTCGAAAATCGTTGCAACAGTTTGTATTCACTTTCAAAGTACAAGTCCACAAAAATAATTAAAACACGAATAAAATGAAAATCATGAAAAATAATAATTATAAAATTGAAATACACATTTTAGTGAGTGAATAAGAAAAACACTTAAATGCTTAGGATTGTTCCATTAAATTAAACTCAAGACGGTGAGAACTTTGAACTGAATAAGAAAACACAAAAGAATATTTAAATTAAAATAAATTAATTCCTCCAATCGGGTGGCGACACATGTCATGATATTTGACATTAGTGACACGATCTGATTCGAAGATTAAATTTATTTTAATTTCTTAAAATTAGGACCAAATTAATAGAATATATATGTAACAATGACCAAATGTGTAATTATACCAATATTATTAACAATTACATTAATACTTCTGTTAAATGTTAATGACAAGTGGCCTGATTGAATGCCTTTAAATTATTGGGTGACCTGATTGAGTAAAATTCAAAAATGATGACCAAAATGAAAAGGAGCTATAGTTAGGTGGTAATTAGTATAGTTTATCCAAAAAATATAGAAAATAGTATAATTAATATTTTATTTTAATTAACCAACAATGGTCTAATGAGATGAAGTATGAGGTCTCTTAAGCAAGGTCAGAGGTTTGAATCTTAACGTTTTGCGAATAGAGCAAAATGGGTCGGGAGGGTCGCCCTCGCCTCTGCAGTACCCGATCTGGATTAGTCGATCAATAGATCAGATATTAGTGATTAATTCAAAAAATATTTTATTTTAATCAAATTTTTTAACTAACTGATAATTATATGTTGAGTTATTTTAAATTTTAAATTTTTATAAATTAAATTAATGTTGTTCATCGTTAGTGGTGTTTAGCGGTACTCGACGAGTATCGTAGAATTTATATATATATATATATATATAAATTAGAATCTTTATTTTTAATTTTATACAAATTTAAAATTATTGGATGAATTAAAATAAAAGACTTAAATTATGTAATCTGGTCGTAAGGAGGAAAAAGAATAACTAAAATGACATTTCAAGAATTGAACTCGAGACCTATCGTACCTCAGGCAAGAATCATACCACTAGGTAGAACAGGATAATGTAAGAGAATCAAGACGAGAATATTAACTCTCTTTACAGCGGTCAACCCTAAACAAACTATTAATCATATTTTTTAGCTGTCAAATTTCCATCTACTTATTTTCCCTCCAAAAAATTTTCCCTCTTTCTCTTTCGCTCCCATTTTGAAGCCCTAATCCCACCCCATTTCCCTCCCTAACTTCTCTTTTTCGCCTTAGCAGTTACACCCTAATATCTATCCCCCTTTTCCTCTTTTATCTTTTTACGTATTTATGTAGATTTGTACTCTCTGATGAGTTAGTAGTCATAAAGAAAAAGATGGGCTCTCTTGGAAACGACGCTGGCGACATTAAGTCCTCTGGGGTGAACCCAGGCACCGATTTTTCACGTCCCGAGACTCAGCCCTTTGAATTTGATTCCCAAGTCTCATTTTTGGGTATGTTTCCTTGTATCTTTGGTGTTTCTTTTTTAAGCTTCTCATGAAAATTTCAACTTTTTTCCTGATCTAATTTAGTGTCAGATGTTTTTGCTTTAAATTATTTGACTCTATGCGAAAAACTGATTGTTTGTGTTAAATGTGTTTTTGAAAAATAAATTAGGCGACAATGCTGATAACAAGGATGGTGAAGAATTAAACTATGTTCAAAATACAGTTCGTTTCGATGATAATATTGCTCCGATGGAAGACGGATTCGAGACCAAGTTTCCTAATGTTTGTGGAGAAACTCAAGTGTCGAACTTAGACGGTGAAACACAGGTGTTGGATGATTTAGATTGCCTAGAGAATATGGAGACACAATTGTTGGATGAATTCGGTGATGAAATTGTTGATGATAGTGATGGTGAGGGAACGAAAGGCACCGATATATTAGACCATGGTGATGAAGTCTTTAATGATAAGATAGTAGCCAGTGACTTTGATCTATCCTTGAGTCAGGTGGAGAAGACGCAATCTTTGGAGCAATATAACACTTGTAAGGGCGAACAATTAAATTCAGGTATAATTTTCTCTATGAACATTTTAGAAAATTTGAAGTCTTTGCTAGCTGGAAAGTTTTCATTAGTGTCTGAATTGAACTTAAGATGTAGTGTGTATGTCAGGAATCAGTGGTGCTACAGAGACACCCGATGTCAAAGCTGAGTCAGAATCAAAACCCGGTATGCATTCAATAACTTTTCCATGATTAAAAATGAATTGAGTAATGTCAAAGTTTTGGTTTTCTACGAATTTCTCAATACGCGATTGGCTTTATTTGAACCAACTAGTTACTGTCCAACTCGAAGTGGTGTTGCTTACTACTGACAATTGGACAAAGGTGTCTGGCTAAATTTTGAAGCAGTTTTTGGTTATCCTTGTGCTCATGCGGCATATGTTTAGATAAAATTTATGTGCAAGATTAAGCTTCCTTCATGAACCTGTACATATTTGTTTCCGGAAAATGAGTGGAGTAAATTGAGGAAATTAATGAGATATTTACTGTATCTCGTCAACATTTGGACATTGTTTCTGCTTTAATCTTGAATGATTGCAATGATGAACTACTAGTTTTGATTAGTAACAGCTTTCAAAAGCATTTTTCTTAAAGCAATTCACTTGTGTAAGTAATTGGAGTTTGGAAGCATAGTCCTCTTCAAACATTAAAAGATGGTGGGAATGATGTATGTTCAATTTGGCGTATACACTGTCTTTCCGTTGCTGTACTAACATTCATTATTTTTTATAGGATCTTTACGAAGGTTTACCTCAGTTCGTGCAGCATCCTTGCGTGCGTCTGGTCTTGCAGCTCGAAATGCAGCACTATGGGGAATGAATGTTGAGTCTTCTTTTATCCGGACTGATAGTCAGTTTTCAGACCAGTGTACGGTCAACATGAATGGTTTAACCTCAAATGTTGTGGAGCAGATAAATCAGGAACATTGTCAGAGTAATAATGGCGAGACCTCAATTGGTTTAAGGCATGTAACCAATTCCAGGGTTGGTTGTTCAACTGTGAGAAAACTTTTTGCCGCAAGTCCTTGCAGCAGTGAAAATGCAGATGCTAGAGAAGATGTGCTTATGTTTCCTGCACATGACGGTTCTTTAGCAGGCTTAAGCTATATCGACTCGCAAGAACCTGGGGAGTTATCTCAGGCTAACGCACTGAATTTTGTGGAAAAGCTTGTAAATGATAATACGGTGGAGCTTGATGTTGAAGATGATCTCGGGAAGAGTACTGGTGGAAAATCAGAACTTATTTCATGTGCAATAATAGGGCCACAAAATTTGGCTAAGAAAACAATTGAAAGAAGCACTACTGAAAAAACACGAATTTTTGATTGGGACGATGCTTTGGAGGATGAAGGAGGGGGTGATATTTATTGTAAAAGAAAGGAAGATTTCTTTGGTAGTGCAAGTCGTGCAAGGAAGACTTCTAAACATCCCCGTAATCGTAAAGGAAGGAAACTTAATGAATCTTGTAATGAAGACCGACCAAATGCCCATGATACAAGAATAACTGATTCTGATTCAAAATCATTGTTGTGCAAATCACTAGGTAATGACAAGCCAGCACGAGAAGGTAAATTGGATTTAAGAAAGAATCTTTTGAATGAGTTTGATGAACATTGTAACTCAAATTCCTCAAAGGGGCAATTGGAAATTGCTGCTGCTGAAGAACTTGATGTCGGTTTTGACACTCAGATGGCTGCTGAAGCTATGGAAGCCTTATTCTATGGGGAGGCGGCAACTGAGCAGAATGGTAATCAAGATTTCCAAAATATATCAAAGGGTTCCTCAAAAGGTTTGTTTAGTGGAAAATCCAGGAAAAGAATTGCTTCTAGAGAACCCATGGTGAAAAAGGGTGTTTCTTGTTACGATGCTGCTCCTGTTACAAGGCAGTCCAAGAGAACTCAAGAGTCTTCAATTTTGAAGAATAAATGTTCTGAAAATGTTAGGAAGGAGTGTGATGCAGAGCTGCTTCTACCTAAAACAAAGAGACCTAAATCAAATACTGACGAGAACCAAGTTTCTGGTGGTATTGATACAGCCAAGAAGCCCTCTAAGAATATAAAGCAAAGAAAGGCAGTTGGAGCTTTGGCAAAGATTCAACTTCATGGCACCGGAAGATCAACTAGGGGCAGCTCAATGAAGAAACGTCATGCTAACAAGGTTCATACTGTTACACCCATTGCTCGTCGAACGAGGCAGTCCTCGGTCATGAATACACAAATGGCCAAGTCTCCAGCTAGTGATTGTAGAAAAGGTAAAAACTTGAAAAAGAGGTTTTCCTTCAAGAAAATAAAACCAGGAGTACAGATGTTACAGCTGAGTTATCATTAGTGTCAAATGCTAAAGTGAAACTTTCTAGTTTGCGTTCCTACCAATCTGGGGATCATGTAAATGCCAAATCATGTAGTAATGACCAATTGCAATTGGAGTTGATTGCCGGGAATAACAGCAATCAGGGATTGAACTATCCCAAACATAGAAGATCTTCCTGCAAAATGTCGGTTCATGTTGGTGAATCTGATGACTTGGAAACACAGTCCAAAAAATATGTTCAGCCAGATGATAATGGACAACAGATTCCTGTGGTAAAAAGGTCCAGAAGAAACAATAGGAACACTTGCATTCCTTCAACGACTACGAGGATAACACGATCATCCAGGAATGCATGTACTGTTCCATATTTTTCAGACCAGAATTCAGTAGGAAAACTGTCACATCAAAGTTCAGATAAACAAGGTTCGAGAGATGATGCAGTTAATTGCAATTCTACTGAGATGAATAGGAGGATGAAATCTACCAGCATAATTGGACCTGAAGCAGCAAAGGAACAGCACTCCAGTGGAAACTGTGTTGCAGTTTCTTCACCAATTGCAGAAAGTTCAACTGTGAATGTTGCTTCTGATAAATCCCCGGAAGAGAAATCAAGATCACTTGGACCTGTATGCACCACACCAGTTAACTGCCTGACACCCGTCAATGCTGCGTCACCTGTTTGTATGGGTGATGAATATTTTAAGCAATCCTGCAAGAAGAAACTTTCAAAAGCTTCACTCATCAAAGAACTCCAAAGTTTAAACCCCATCGAGCCAGAATCCATTTCTCCTTTGAAAGATACGAGGAAGAGAAGGGATTTGACTAATGTTAGAGTCTTGTTCAGCAATCACCTAGATGAAGATATAGTTAAACAACAAAAAAAGGTACTAGTAAGTTCTGATGTCATTAGCTCTTTAATGATATAAAAGCCCTTCTAACTAAATATTATGCCTCAATTTTTCACCAGATCCTGACCCGCCTAGGCATCTCTGAAGCATCATCTATCTTAACCGCGACACACTTTATAACCGATAAATTCGTGCGCACTAGGAATATGTTGGAAGCAATTGCTTCAGGGAAACCTGTTGTCACACATTTATGGCTTGAAAGCATTGGACAAGTTAATATTCACATCGATGAAGAAGCTTATGTATTGAGGGACATTAAAAAGGAGAAAGAGTTTGGCTTCTGCATGCCAGCTTCTTTAGCACGTGCATGCAAGCGACCCTTATTACAGGTAAAAAGATTTTGTGCTTACCTGTTGCATTGGTCACATATTCCATCAAGATCTTTACTATAATGAAAGTTATGCAGGGTCGAAGAGTTCTAATTACCCCAAATACGAAGCCGAATAAAGAAACAATTATGCATTTGGTTACAGCGGTTCATGGTCAGGTATGTGGCAGTTTCCAAGGCAATTTCATCTAGTGGCATACGAAAAAGATTGATCAATTTTAACCTTTGTGCTTTTACTAAATACTTTTAGATGACTTCGTTCCTATTAAAATGCTGACTTTGTATCTTGATTCCGGATGACATGTTTTCCAGGCCATAGAGAGAATTGGTAGGTCTGCTATGAAGGATGACAAAGTCCCAGATGATTTGTTAGTTCTATCATGTGAAGAAGATTATGCAATCTGTGTGCCGTTTCTTGAAAAAGGTTAAAAACTTTTCTTAATCAGCTCCTACATGTTTTGCGATATACAACTTTTATTAGAACTTTTTGGGATCTTTATGCTTTCAGGGGCAGCAGTTTACAGTTCCGAGTTACTACTAAATGGAATAGTTACTCAGAAACTTGAATATGAGAGGTTGGTGCTAAAATATAATCATGAAATATGACTCCTTTTGCTTCATCATGCAACCTCAAATGACTCAGAATTGTGTAAATGATTCATGGAATGATTCTTTCTGCTACGGAATTTTTTTCTTCCATTGTTCTGAATTGGCTGAGATGATGAATGGTTTTCATTTATTTCTTTCCTAACATAGCTGTATTTCTACTGGCAGGCATCGTCTCTTTGCAGATCATGTTAGAAGAACACGATCCACGATATGGCTAAGGAAGGATGATAAATTCCTCCCTGTAACGAAGCATAAATGATGGTTTCTTTTTAAAATTTTCTTGGCTACCGGATCTTCTTTGTTAGATAGATATATAGTATTTAGAAGAACCCCAAGTGATCTGTATTTATCATAGGATCAGTTTAGCTGTATACTGTATTGAATGTCTAGTGTGCGTGTTTTCTTTAAATTGTTCATAAATTTGGCACTATGTATTATTATGCTCAACTTTTTCTTCATAAATCTCATTCTAATTTTATGCTTCAAATGTATAAACACCAAGGCCTTGGTGAATAAGCAAAAAACGTAGGAATGCCTCATTTTTACTGGATAAGGTCATCCTACTTACTCTTTTCTTGAAAGCACTCGGCAAGAACATTATCTACCATGCTTACTCCCCACGTTGCAGCGCTTGGCCTACATCCCCAAAAGTGCATGTAATAGGGGACACCTTACCTACTCTACACGCGAGAGCACTCGATGTAAGATCATGTCATCTTACCTACTCTCTTAAAAGCGCTCGACATAAATGTTGTTTACCCTACCTACTCCCTATGTTGAAGCGCTTGTCCTACATCCCAAAAGAACAAAGAACCAAAATTTGTCTGTCATATCTAACTGCGTTGCTCTGATACTAAGTATCACAGACTCTCTCTTTTAACTAGAGTTTTAGTTTGTGCAGTATTTGAAATAAGACTTTTCCCAAGTCAAGTCAGCCTTAATCCTCGATGACTTATCCAATAAGTAACCATTTGGGCGTCAATTATTTAGTTATCATATAGTTTCCCCGTGTTCATAATCAAGTTTGTTGGACATAATGAATGTACACACCCGACCCTGACTTTCTTGTAAGTAAAAAGAAAAATATTTTATTAGTAAAAGTTTTGTGTTATATTATCCACACTCACCCCACACCATCAACTAGTCTGTAGGGGCAACCCTAGATGATATGTCTACACATGTACCTTCAATAATGGATCAATCCAAGCTCTGTAGACTGTCCACCCCTTCATATATGTGGAGGTGATAACAGAAATGCCATGAGTAGACGTTGAAATGCTCGAATTGGGGACAATATACCTTACCCAAGTTACTTAACTAAAACAATGAAATGCTTGAAATGATGACAAACTATTCTACCTTACCAATAGGCCCTCTACATGGTTGGTCTTGACATATCTACCTGGTTGTGGCCTTATATAGGGGACGACCACGACATGAATCGCACATCTGTTCTACAACACCATTAGCTTGCCTTAATCTTCATAATACACTGTAACACCCTTGTCGTCTTAAATCTACACCTTTTACGCAGTTGTCTTACTTTAGCCCTTAAAATCATTTAACTTTAAATTAAACCATATAATTCTTGAACACTAAATCATATCTCATAAGTCTCATGATGATGCAACGAGGTGAGTGTCAAAATGGTAAGAGTGTAGCTAATGAGGGTGAAGGTGAAGGTTTGGGGTGCAGACGATGGGTATGGAGATGAGAGTTTGGAATTTATATATTAGGAGTTATGATTTGTAGATTAAATATTTGAATTAATATGTAAAGATTCTTTTTTTTATCTTACATAAAAAAAGATTAATAAAATATGTCATGTTATAAAAATATATTAATAAAAAATACAGGTCAATCTAGAATGATTAAAATAAAAATAATTAAAATAATAAATTAAAATAATTTAAATTAAAATAATTAAAATAAGAATAAAAAGATAATTGGACGATAAATAATTAATTTATCTCGAAAATCAAAAGCTAAGTTAGTGGTAATCTTTGCCATGAAAATAAATGAGTGCTCCTAACATCGAAAACAAAAGCATCATTTAAGTCTCAGAACATGATGTGTGTGGGTCGAACCAATTGTATTTTTTCCAGCCCAATTACACGTTTCTCTCACCTCTTCCGTCAGCAAAAGCAAAGGCCGACCTGACCAACTTGGAGTTTCAAAATTCCCCCACAAAGTGCCTAAACTCCCAAGCGGTTTGGGCATTTTGGGACAGTGGTTAAAAGCTCTTTGCTGTTTCTTGATGAGAAGTTAAAATATCAAAGTTTATTCACAGTTACTATTCAACTATATATATTACTTAACGGTAGGTGAGTAGGTAACCCCCTAGTGCCTTAAACAGTCCTAGGCTAAATTAGGAGAGATGGTGATGGAAATTAAGCCATCATATCAACCTCTTCCTGCTATGGCTTTTGAAACTATACTTTCTTCTAGATTAAAGGGTTTAGGCAATTAAGGTTAGGAGTGAGCGTAAGATATGGATAATATAAGTCGAAAAAGGATTCTTCAAAGAAACGATCTAAGGGTTGGTAGGACCTTGACCCCTAAACGATCATACATATAATTCAAAGGTATTATATCAAAATTAGCCTTCAATATTTGTTTGAATGACAATTTTAATATCTATTTTTTAAAATATTTTATGTCTCAACGTTTTAATTTTTTTTAATAAAATAATTCTTGTTGAATGAAAATCATTAGTTAATTAACAGTCAAAGTATGTTATTGGTGTTATAATTTTACATGTGCTTAATTATTAACGTATTACATACCGTGTCACTCAAGGTGATGATATGACATGTGTCATGTTGATGATGTGACGTGTAAAAAATTAAATATATATAAATATACTACATAAACTAATAATTTTCATCTAACATAAATCATTTCAATCAAAATTTAAAACATTGAAATTAAAATAAACTTAAAGAGGAGCAAGAATTAAAGTGATCACTTACATAAAAATTAAGTTTAGTTTTAGTATTATACGTAATTTAAATTAGTATGAAGGTAAAAGTATTATTTTGGCATCTAAAAGATGATAAATTAGTATAAAGACAATCTTCACATGTAAAGCAGATTATCTCTTACCAAACAAAATCCCATAATCATTACGTCAGCAAGGAGCCTAGGTTCATAGCATGTGACAATGTGATTCCGATTGGTGATGTAATCAAAATAATGGGTATAGTCATACAAACCTTTGGCTTTAATAATTGCATTTTATGACTTACAAATATGAAGAAAGAAAAAGGAGCATGGATAGACCCACCCAATATCACATGTCTTCTATAGGGGCACCAAAGACCTGATTTTCAAAGACCGTGACTTGAATGAAAGAAAACGAAAGATAATTGGATGGATGACATGAGACCCACCCAATAAAAATGGATTTTCAAACCAGAGACCTAACACCCTTTTAACAAAAAAAAGAAGGTAAAAGCTAATGGTTGTGGTCAGTGCTCATCAACATGTAACTTTGAAAACAAAATATTCATTCACACACCCACACACAAAAAATTGATATAAATATGAATAAACCCTAGACAGAAAGATCATAACTTACCCAAAAAGAAAAAAAAAGTGTGTAAAACTGTGGATAGTGAATAGAACAGTGACCAAACTTTAAATTTCCATGGAAAACAACGACGGCTTATTCGATGTTTCAAGCTTCTTCCTAGTCGAAGATAGCGGTGACTCGGAGCTCGATCATGGATCATCAATGGCGGAAGTTGCCGGCGTTACTGACGAAGACGATGCGGAGTCGTGTAGCTGTAACGACACAATTAGGGCTGAGAGATCATTGGATGATGTTTATGCAGTTCATCAACATGATGATGATGATGATCACCAAGACTCCATATATTTTGGCCATTGGAGCAGTGGCAACGTGGGTTCTATAGATGAAGGCATCGGATCATATAATATATGCAGAGAAGTGATGGATGGTATGGAAGATAGGCTGTTTTGGGAGACTTGCATGGCAGTTGGATACCCCATGAATTGAAAATTTTCTTTCCTGCTGCGACTTTCTTGGAGAAGAAGATAAGAAAATTCAAAGAAATTTGATGTTTAATCCGTGTAATGTATATACTTAATTGCTTGATTTTGATCGAATGATTGTATTGATTAGTGTTAAAGAAATGTTCTTACATACTATAAAATTCTTATTCTATTCATATTGTGTAATATTTGAAAGGTTAAATTTTGTTACAAGTCTTTGTACTTTTTATACATTTGGATTTAGTCCTATTTTTATTTTTGTGAATTTAGTCTTTATTTTTCGGATATAAAAATTCAAATGCAATTATTAATATTATTAAATTTCTTATGTTAAATTTATTGGTATAACTTTTAAAAATTACCTTAGAAGTCATGCAATAAGAAAATGATATTGTGTCAGATTTAAATTTAACAGAAGAATTTAAATAGCATTTTTTTTGCTCGGCAAAATTCATTAATTAGAAAAATCATAGGTAGGAGCCTCGTTAAAAAACTCCCTAAAACCTAAATGGGGGAAAAGAGTACTCTAGCTAGGTGAGAATACAGCACCTCCAAGGTTTCACGACAAGAGCAACAAAAACGCAGAATCCAAAACCCCACCCTAGCTCAATTAAACATACAGACCCAATTGCAATGCTTAACAGAACCTTACCATCGAACTAAGGCCAAGCAATGGCTTACCACCCCAAGAGAGACCGACTAAAAAGAACCAACAAGGTGCCAAATGAGATCACAAAAAGCGACAGTGTCACCCAACAAGATGGCTATGTAGATCGCTCGACTTGAAAGGATTTACACCTGTTTAGACCTGTCAAGCCTGCAAAAGCAGCTGTCCTGGATTAGTAAATGACATTGATCTCAATGCTCCTTTGTATACGAAAAACAAGACATGAAAACTAAACCAGCCAGTCCTTCCTTAAGTTTTGTTACCAGCAGAAAACAAACCTGGCCTTGTTATCACTCCTATAAAAAATCAAGATCACAAGAAGAAGGGAAATCTGTCAAAACAGAACCTTCTTAATCAAGCAAGAATACGGGGCCCCAAAATAAAACAAACTTTCAAAGAACCGTAGAGACAAAAACAGTAAGTGTCATAGAGTTACCATCAAACTTTAAACAAAGCCTCTCTTCGCACACCATCTAGTGCTAACTACTGGGGCAAACAAAAAATTCTTTGCTTGGCAAGGCAAAAATGAACTTTCCAAAAACTACCTCTTAGGCTATCAATTTCCAGAAGTAATTGCCACCAATCTCTCGAGTGATAGAGAGGCACTACAACTATATCCAAAACCAGCTTCGATTTAATCTCCACCACTAATTCACCAGCAGCCACCCCTTTTGCCTCTTGATTTACTCCAGGGAAATCTTAATTGCTGTTATTAAAGCAAAATCGACCCCAAAACCTTTCACAAGTCCAGAAAACTTGGCAGAAAGCACCCATCTGGCTGGCAAAGGACTCCTCCACAGCCTAAAATTCCCTCTTTCATCACTCCTGCCACAATAAATTTCACCATACCTTCTAGTGAGTCTTCCTTGTCCAATCCAGTGAAGCACCTAGGGGGGTTACAAGACAGGGAGCTCTTCGGGCAGCTCCATCAACTGTCCAAATTAACATCCAAATCCTCCTTTGACACCTTTAACCAAGTTAGGGAACGCAGTTTTGTGCTAAAAAATAATTCATCCATTTTGCACACTTTTCTTTTAAAGATGAAGGTGCTCCTTGCCAAATAAACACACCACAAGACAATTGAGAAGGAAATTAGCCACACACTCCTAATGCTCCCAAGCAAGCCCGATCCAAAACAAAAACTAAACAAACCATCTATATCTCTAGGACTTGACCATGGAATATTCCACCAATGATAAAAATGGCTCTAGAATTTGCTCCTTAGAGGTTCATTACAGCACCAAGAATCTTCCTAATACAACATCATTTTCCCGTCCCCCACCTTCCATCTAAACTCGTTAACTCCCATCCATTTATTTATATCCTCTTTACATCAATTATTGACAATACATCTCCAAAAAATGGGCATTCTCTTTACCTTTGAAGTCTTCAAAACCCAACGCCTATTCGACTTGCCGTACTTATTGAGGATGACTCTCCTCCAAAGTGTCTTTTCTTCCAGAGCGAACCTCCATTCCCATTTGGCTAATAAGGCCATATTCTTTGCTTGAAGATTAATAACCCCCGCTCCTCCCTTAGATTTCGACAGGCAAACCTCCTTCCAATTGACACGAACTATCTTCCTATTGTCGCTAGTGTTATTCAATAAGAAGTTACACCTTAGTCTATCAATCTTTTGTATGACAGATTTAGGAAACTCAAAAATGGACATGTAAAATAATGGCAGTGAGGATAAAAACTGAATTAATCAGAGCCACTCTTCCTGCAAAAGACAAAGTCTTGCTCTTCCAGGCTTCCAGCCATCTAACTTTGCTCGAACACCTTCCACAATCGGTTCCCAAGTCCTAACTCTTCTCGGATCAGCACCTAGTGGGATCCCCAAATACGTAATTGGAAAAAATCCCATCTTACACCCTAGACAGTTTCCAAGTTCTTTGTAAAGCCCAAAATTCTAGGTTAGGAGTTTTGGGCTAACCCGATAGAGCCAAATTCTAGTGGGCCAAATTGTACTTAAAACCAAAGTCATAGAACCAAAACATACATTAACGCTAATTTTAAGAGATGATCGCATACTTTGATCATTTTGTTATTACGTCGTTAACTCTATTTTCTCGCATGGCTTTCAAAAATAGATTAAATTTTTTAGAAGATTACAAGTTCAATTATTATGACCATAAAAATCAGTAGAGTTAACATGTTAATAGAATGATTAAAATGGAATATTCTTGATAGTTTGAGGACTAATATAAAATATTTTAAATATTAATGACTAATTTAAATTAAAAGTCATTGTTTAAAGACTGATGTAAAATATTTTAAAATTTAAGGAAAAATATAAAATAAAAATCATAATTTGAAAATATTATATAGTTAACTCTAATTTTATGGATTAACTTTCAATATATCATCTAAAAGATTTATAAATGATGTCATGTGTCTAATTATTTAAAATTTAAAAATTGAGCTTATTAAACGATCTCAGTGATAAAAAGAAAGTGTTGTTTTCTTTAGAGGTGGATCCACGTGTATTTAAGAGTGGGCACTTGCCAACGTTGAAATTCAATGTTCTTTGATTAGTTGTTTATTTTACTAATAGTATCCACTCTGATTTTATTTGTGTCCATCCTGTTCTAAAATTGTATTATTAACATGTGTGTGTTTACCCGCAAAATTATTTTTGGATCCGTCACTGATTTTCTCTAGAGGTTCTGAGATCAAGTAGTTGTCTCTACATAATATGCGTGTCGTCAATAACTAAAAAAAATTATAAACAAATATTACTTTGTAAACCCTCTAAACTATTAAAATAAATCTAAATATTAAAAAAATAAAGCATTTGATATTACTTTAACAGTATTTCTAGAATTGTTTTTTACAGATAATATATTAAAAAATAATTAAGTTTAAATTTAAACAATTATTTTATGACTTTATTTTAATAATAATAATAATTAAATATGAATAACTAATCACAATTAAATGTTTTTCATGATTTTGATTGAAATAATAATAAATTTAGTGTTTAATGTCTACATATTATATCAATTTGGTCTTGATTTTATGTACAGTTGGTTGCTAACACACTAAATATTTATGGTAAAGCTGTATCATTGCTATATATAAACCAGCTATCATTCATCTGAAATGAAATGCCAAGGGAAAGGGAAATTTCTGTACATAAAATGAAATTTAAGCTGAAGAATTTCTTCAGTTTCTTGAGGACATGATCTCAAGAGCCTCTCTTTTTTGTCCAACCACATTGAACACCGTTGCAGCGATGTGCGATGGGGTCAGACCAGCTTCGGCCAACTGGTCGGCCAGCGAGCCATGGTCGATGTATTGATCTGGAAGAACCACCGGTCTCCACTGCAAAGAAACGAGATATTAAACGGCTATATAAACTTCTAATTATGAACATTCGGATTCCTGATATTTGATTTGCATACCTTTACTTTGCCATCAAGAAGACCATCAAGAGCTAGGAACTGTGCCACATGAGAACCAAAGCCCCCGATCGACCCTTCTTCGACTGTGATCAGAACTGCATGCGATTTTGCCAGTCCCCGGATTAGGGAGTGATCCAATGGTTTACAAAATCGTGCGTCCGCGACAGTTGGCTTTAAGCCGTGGGATTCCAATAACGAGGCAGCTGCTAAGCAGCTTTGAACTGCAGTTCCATAGCCTAATAGTGCCACTCTGTCCCCTTCAATCAGTACCCTTCCTTTGCCGATCTGTAAGGACATTATATGCATTTCGAATTAAGTTCAGTATGTTTAGTCTTCCTGTATTTACGAATAGGAATATGTAGATATTTGATCGAAAGTCACCTCAAGAGGAATCCCTTTGTTCCTTGGCGGCAACTGAACTCCGATCCCATTTCCTCTTGGGTAACGGAAACAGCTAGGACGGTCGTCTATGGCTGCAGCGGTGGCAACCATATTTTTTATTGCTGCTAAGCTATTTTATGGCAAATGATGCCGCCATCCCCCAGTAAAGCTGTTTTAAGAGTAAACAAATGATTATTATAAAAAAAAAAAGTAAACAAATGATGTTTTAGGTTTCTGTTTACACCATGAGGTTATATTTCTTGTATCCTTTAACTTGAAACTAAGTCAATCTTTTGACTTGGATAATTTTTTGTGTATATAATATAGCCAATATATATGATTAAGTTTAGAATGTTATGGCTATTATCTTTTGTAAGTTTGAACATTGTACAAACTTTTGATGGTTAATGTTATACTTCTTTTTGTTATGTAGTATATGCCTTGCAAGTAATGTGGTAGTTTTCGAATATGTTAATTACTTTTTATAAATTTACGTATTATATTTTAGATAAATTGTGTAAAATTTAATTAAATGTTAAAAATCCCTAATATTGAACATTTAATTAAATGTTGAAGTAAAATTTTAATATATTTTTAGATAAATTATGTAAAATTTAATATTAATTAAAATTAAAATAATACATGATATATTTAAATAATAAAATAATATATTATCGATGAATTTTATATAAATAATTTTTATTTAAATATATTATAGATGGATTTTTATATAAATAATTTTTATATAAATAATTTTTATTTAATAATTAGAACAAAATATAGAACAAGGTCAATTTGGTAAAATCCACATGTCAGTAATCTTTTATTCCTTCAATCAAACACTGTAATCTTACATTACTGCCAAATAAACCAAACACAGTAATGTAACATTCCCAGTAATGTGTTAGGTAATGTTACATTCCAGTAATCCTATTCTCACTGGTAATCTTATATTCTGTGAACCAAACGCACCCTTATTTTAATTATGGATAAATCAACTGTTTTTCTTCATTTCTAGAGCTGCATTTGATTATTATTACATAGATGGATAAGAATAGAAACACAATTTTATGTTATAAAAAGAATTTATATGATTTTTAGGATAAATTTATAAAATATTAAGAATAAAATTATATTATCATAAAAATATAAAATATATATAAATTATTCGAGAATTTAAAATTTCTTATTTCAACAGTCTATCCGATCTATCAGTACCGTTATAAGATCGAAGTTGAGGTGGGAGGTCGTTTTTTTATTGGACCACGTGGATTGAAAAATCATAAATGGATAGATTATGTCTTGTTGAGAAGATTATTATTTTTTATTTCAAAAAAAATAAGAGAAAATCGCCTCAGTGACCCAAAAAAAGTTATAATATACGATTTTAACCAATTTTTTTTGGATTTGCCAAAATGACCAACAAAATCGCAACGCGAAATAAAAATCGCAACGCGATCCCCAGAATCGCAAATCAGTTTCCAAAATCGCAACGCGATTCTTGAAAATCGCAATGCGATAGTACAAATTCGCATTGCGATTTTCCAAAATCGCAACGCGAATATGAAAATCGCAACGCGAACACATAAATCGCAACGCGTATCCGTAAATCGCAACGTGTATCCGTATATCGCAACGCGTATCCGTAAATCGCAATGCGTATCCGTATATCGCAACGCGTATCCGTAAATCGCAACGATAATCCGTAAATCGCAACGAGAATCTGTAAATCGCAACGATAATCCGTAAATCGCAACGAGAATCTGTAAATCGCAACGATAATCCGTAAATCGCAACGAGAATCTGTAAATCGCAACGATAATCCGTAAATCGCAACGAGAATCTGTAAATCGCAACGATAATCCGTAAATCGCAACGAGAATCTGTAAATCACAACACTGAAATTTTGGGTATATAACACTGAAATCATAAACTAAATCCCTAAATCGCAACTCATTCCATCTCAATCTATCACTCTCTCCGGCGACATCCGTTCCTATATCCAACGACATCCTTCCCAATCCGGCAACAGGTTTTAGTTTCGCAGCTCGTCTGTTTAGTAAATTAATTTACAACCATGAAATCATCTAATGTTGATCATGTTTGGATAGATTTGTGTTTTGGAGGGTCATGGGATAATGTTCATGGTGTTTTACAATATATGCCTTTACCCATGAATCTTCAACTAAAATTGTCTTTACAAAAGTTAACTTATGAAACTCTAATGCTACGTGTTTCAAATAAATTGAATTTAGAGCCCCTAAGTGGATTTAGGCTATCTTATCAGAGAAATGGTAAAGTTTATTTGTTAACCGACAATGAAGATGTTGAACGATTCATTGCTTACATTAGTGTTTCACAAGATGATGTTACATTGTATGTTGTTGAACCTAGAAGTAGTATTGTTGGGTCAGTAGCGGGTAGTAATCAACTAAGTTTTTCTCAAAACCCATAACCTTTCTCTAATCCAAATCCCAATCAACTTTCAGCACCAAATTCCGGTTTTCGTATTGACCAGTTAGACGATGATGAGCCAACAGAAAAAATTGTGAGTACTAGTCAGTATTCGAAATTTGGTCTTGGTCAATATCCGGACTTTGATATTGGTCAATACACAGATTTTGATGATGTTTCAAAAGAAGAAACAGACCCTGCGTGTAATGATTTTGATATTGGTCAATACCCGAATTTTGATGATGAAACAGCCGTTGCCGAAGAATGTATTGTTGATGATAATGAGGAGGAAGTTACGACTGTGAATGAACATGTTGAACATCCATTCTGTAATTCATATAATCCTGAAGAAGAAAAAGAAGAAGAAAAAATCCCCGAAGAAAAGAAAATGCCACGGGCGTATAACTGGAATATGCCAGAATTACTTCAGATACCGGAAGAAGAGTTGGTAAAGAAAGCAGTTGATTGTTACACAAAAGTTATTCGTATCAAGAAAGATGATTGTTTTGATACAAAGGAAGACTTGAAGATAGCTTTGTATACGAAATGTGTGGAAGATGGCTATCAACTAAAAGTTAACAAATCAAGCAAAGATCGTTTCGAAACAAGGTGTATGATTGACAAAAACTGTATGTGGCGAATGATTGCAAAGAGAATAAAAGATTGCGAAATGTTTCAAGTTAGGACTTTTATTGATAAACATACATGTTCAAGAACCCAAGTTTTTCCTCACCATAGACAGGCAAACAAAAAGGTGTTGGGTGGTTTTCTGGCTGAGTTAATGTTTTTGAATGGCAGGGTATATCGGGGACATGAAATTATGACTGACATGAATGCTCGGTTCAAGATTAGTATATCATATTCTCAAGCTTGGAGAGCCAAATGTTATGCCTTGGAATTGTTGAGGGGGTCGCCAGAAGCATCGTTTGCCCAACTGCCGGCTTATTGTCACAATTTAAAGCTGAAAAATCCTGGGTCGGTAACTCATATCAAAACAGATAGAGATGGACGCTTTGAGTTGCTGTTTATCGCCATTGGTGCTACGGTTAGTAAATCAATATAATTTTGTTGACTCATTTTTGTTAGTTACATGCATTTCACATTTAAATGATTATATTTCTTGTGTATATTATTTTGTAGATTCGTTCGTTTATTACTTGCATGCGCCCAGTTATTATAGTTGACGGAGCACATTTGAAAGGTCGATACCTTGGAGTAAACTTATTAGCAGTAGCCATGGATGCTAACAATGGGATATTGCCAATAGCTTACGGGGTTGGCAAATCTGAAACCTCTGATTCATGGACATGGTTTATGGGGCATCTTAGGGATTGCATAGGTCCTATTAGCAATCTGACAATCATATCCGATAGGGCAAACTCAATTGACAACGCTGTTAGAAGGTGTTTCCCAGATGCTTTTCATGGACTTTGTGGTGTTCATTTGTATAGAAATCTAAAATCAAGGTCTGCTGGTATAAAAAAGCACAAATGGACATACTGGAAGGCTGTAAAAGCTTATCGGGAAGTGGATTTCAATAAGCATATAAATTGTTTAAGACGTGTTTTGCCTCAGTGTGCTCAAACACTAGAAGATGTCGGGTTTGAAAGATGGTCAAGAGTACATCAACTTGGAGCAAGATATGGTTTCATGACGTCTAATAGTGCAGAATCAATCAACGCTCTAAGTCGTCATTCCCGGAAATTACCCATTACTATGTTAATGGAGTTTTTTCGAGCCTCTATTCAACAGTGGTACTACAAGAAAAGAAACCATGCAGGTATTATTTCTTTGAATTCGTAACTTATCATATTTATATATTTTACTAAGTATTGTTTATTTAAATTTACAGGAACATTGGAACATCGTGTTACACCATGGACTGAAAAAAAGATAACGAAACGTGTTGTGAAGTCAACGTCATGGAGAGTTGAACCATGTTCAAACACTTTGTTTCAAGTACTGGATAATAACTTAAATGGGCTAGTCGATCTAAATGCAAAGACGTGTAGTTGTATGAAATGGCAAACATCTGGTTATCCGTGTGGCCATGTTATAAAAGTTGCTCTTCATTTAAACCAAGATGATTCAAGCGCATACGCTATGGATTGCTACACTACAGAAGTTTATCGACAGACTTATGCCGAGATTGTCTACCCTATTCCACATCCTTCTGAGTGGGACATACCAGATGACTTACAAACAGTTTTGCCACCAGCCATGGACAGAAGGCTACCTGGCCGACCAAAAAGTCACGATCGTATACCGTCTAAGGGTGAAGAGAAGAAGAGATCGACATGTAGTCGGTGCAAGGAAAGTGGTCATACAAGGTTGACATGTGGATCACCAGTGCCATCAAAATCATCTTTTCCTCTACCAAAATATGGATCCTCATCAAAATCACAATTGGCTTCACCTTTTGGGACTGTTAACTTAGGTGATTTTTAAATGCAAACGTTGTATTATGTGGATTTTATGTGTGAACTTTTAACATTTTCAGTTGAATTAATGACTCAGGCCAACCATTTTGACTTAACCAACTCTTGTTATTCAGTTGTTATCACTATTAGGCATGCATTTGACTATCGCAACACGGAAATTACAATCGCAACGAGAGAATCGCAATGCGAAATGAAAATCCCAACATGAAAATCGCAATGCGGAAATGAAAATCGCAATGCGAAATGAAAATCGCAATGCGAAATGAAAATCGCAACGAGAGAATCGCAATGCGAAATGAAAATCGCAATGCGAAATGAAAATCGCAACGAGAGAATCGCAATGCGAAATTAAAATCACATTGCGATTCTCCCGTTGCGATTTTCATTTCCGCATTGCGATTTTCATTTCGCATTGCGATTCTCTCGTTGCGATTTTCATTTCGCATTGCGATTTCATTTCGCATTGCGATAGTCAATTTTGCCTTCAACATAATGCAGATTGAAATCAACAAAATCAACCATTACATTTCAATCAATTAAACAAGCACAAATAAGAATTATATTCGCATCAATTACACAAATCAACTTTTACAAATCATCTTTTACAAATCAATTAAACAATCAAAAAATAAGCAATAATTCTTATTTCCGATCATCTACTATTGAATCAACTTTTACAAATCAATTAAACAATCAAAAAACAATCAATTAAACTATTGAATCAACTTTTGCAGCCATACATCATTTTCACGCAGTTCACTTCTGAGATTAACCTGCAGAAACCAAACATTTGCTCAAACAACACTTTCTACACATCTAAAACCTACAAACAGCAAATTATTGAATTCTAGGTACTTAACCAAACATTTTCAAACCAAAAGTATATAAACTTACCAATTGTTTATGGACATTTTTATAACGCGGATGCAGGTAGGCAGCGTCTCGTATATATCGATTTAGCCATATAATGCCGAAACCACAAGCCTACTGCAGCTCTATCTCTATCGGTGGGAGGTAGATACTTGATGCTTCCCGTCGTCAAACGCTCCAACGCCAAGCATACGAGAGGACCACAATCTCCTCTGGCTCCGCTCGTTTGTTGTGGCGCGGTCTCGTCTCTAATAACTGTAATATTGAGCTTCTTTGGCTTCTTGTTTCCAGAACGAGTCCAATAATTGATCGCATCCAAGAATTTAGCCAAATGAGAGCTCCATCCCTTAATAACATCTCTTAAATCAGCCAATGATATGTAATTTATCATGCTGTCATACACTATTGTCTTAAGGGATGGGAGCTGAAGCTCGACGAGAATCCAATGTTTACGTTCCAAAACAGGGATAAACACCTGCAATCATAAGTAATAATTCATTCATTTGCGCACTTATTTCATAAAACCTTTAAACTCAATCTAAAATAAATACTAACCTTATCGACCTCCCACCATGCAGGATAAAGTTTAGCTTGTCCATTGCCCAAATCAAATGATTCATCTCGTGCATTCTTCAAGTGAACGGCGTGAAAAGACGTCGGCATAATTGTATATCGTATATTTTTATTTTTCTTAAGTTTTCTTATTATTAGAAGACGTGTCACCCACGCATCGATATGCTGTTTTACAAAAAAAGACATATATTAGTGACTTACATAAATTTAAAAAAAAAATTAATCAAATTGAAATATAAGAAAAATATAAGACTTACCCCCCATCGAAATAGCCATTGTCTTCGACCCCTAATAATACGCCCCACCAAGACCGATCAAGCAACAAATAGATATCATCGGTGAGCTTGCATATGTCAGTGAAACACCCCTGGCTCTGCTCATGTAGATAAAAATCAACAGCGGTCTTAGCCCAAAGGGAGTTATCCAGAATTGTGTCCGGTAGTTGATCCCTCTCCTCTTCAGATACCGGTATGGTACTGGCCGGTAACTCATACGAGAGCCAACTTGAATCCATCATGTCCGGCACGTCAGAGGGTTTCTCAAGAAGCCTACATATGACGCCATGTGAATCGGGCTCTTGAATGGTGGGAGGGACCTCTTCAATGATGACAGTGGCCTCTTGAACGGTGGGAGGGGACTCTCGAGGAATGATAGGGGGGGCCTCTTCAACGATAGGAGTGGACTCTTGAGGGATGACAGGCGAGTCGGGCTTCTTCTTGCGGTGTCTTCGCACTATTGGGGTGTACGGAGACTTAATAGCACGTGCACGCTGTCTGATGCGTGAACTCCGTCGTGCAAGCATAACCCGACGTAAAGCATCCACTCTATCGGGCCGCTAAATAATTAAATACAAAAATCAGTAAATAAACAGACATGATATTTAAACAGTGAAAACAAAGACAAATATGTTTCAAACTTGCATTGTATTCACCCAAGTCATTATTCTATCATAGTTCACAAAATGCATCAGATAACAAAGAAAAATATGTTTCAAACTAATACCCTGAAGTTAGTATTTGTCTTTGTTTTGTCTATTGGTTGAAGTAATGCAATCCATTCAAGTTTCAATTTGCAGAAGAAGAAATAGTTTACTTTCGCAACACGAAACTTAAAATCGCAACGCGAAACCAAAATCGCAACGCGAAATGAAAATCGCAACGACAGAATCGCAATGCGAAATGAAAATCGCAACGAAAGAATCGCAACGCGAAATGAAAATCGCAATGCGATTTTGGTTTCGCGTTGCGATCTTGTCGTTGCGATTTTGGTTTCGCGTTGCGATTCTGTCGTTGCGATTTTCATTTCGCGTTGCGATTTTGGTTTCGCGTTGCGATTTTAAGTTTCGTGTTGCGAAAGTAAACTATTTCTTCTTCTGCAAATTGAAACTTGAATGGATTGCATTACTTCAACCAAAAGACAAAACAAAGACAAATACTATTTCACAGTGTTAAAGAATACACAGTTTAGCAGAATTGGCAGCAACCGAACAAATTTACTTTCAACCAAAAGACAAAACAAAGACAAATACTATTTCACAGTGTTAAAGAATACACAGTTTAGCAGAATTGGCAGCAACCGAACAAATTTACTTTCAACCAAAAGACAAAACAAAGACAAATACTATTTCACAGTGTTAAAGAATACACAGTTTAGCAGAATTGGCAGCAACCGAACAAATTTACTTTCAACCAAAAGACAAAACAAAGACAAATACTATTTCACAGTGTTAAAGAATACACAGTTTAGCAGAATTGGCAGCAACCGAACAAATTTACTTTCAACCAAAAGACAAAACAAAGACAAATACTATTTCACAGTGTTAAAGAATACACAGTTTAGCAGAATTGGCAGCAACCGAATAAATTTACTAAGCAATCTAAGTGAAATGGCTAATCTAAGTGAAATTACGAGTAAATTTATCATTAAGTTAAATATGGAAAATCTTAAACTTACCTCGTTGCGTAGAGTATGAACCTCATTCTGCAACGATACTATCATCTCACGTAGAGCGGCAACCTCACCACGTAAAGTTGACACCTCCACACGCCATGCACCATCGTTATCGCGTAGAGTACCGATCTCCTCACGCAAGGCATTGACCTCATCACGTAACTCCCTTGACTCATCCCGTTGAGGTGGAGGTGGAGAACAGGGAGATAGGAGTCGTGGCATCTTTGCCGGTCGCCTATCATGAGGTGATGGTGGAGAAGAGGCTCGATGATGTGACGGGATAGGTGATGGCTCTCGTTCTAGAGGTGTATAGTCGGGTCGATCGGGTGATGGCTCTAGGTGAGGTGATGGCTCTCGAATTGGAGGAAGTGGATGCTGCTCATCATCCGTGCCATCAAAAAAACTCTGACTAGCTTGCCACCAATCAGTGGCAAGCTCTTCCTCCGTGGGTGTCAGTCTTTGTAATGGAATGTTGGCCTCCTAAAATATAAAAACTCAAACAAAGTTAAACGTCTACTATTAATAACTTGTTTATATATATATGAAAGTATTTGTGTTAACTTACATTATTTATTGTCGCATATGGTATTAAGTCTTCCCAATCCAACAGAGTTTTCCTCTTCCAGGAAATAGCCCTGGGAATATCATTTGACGTTTTTATTGCATATGTACGCATGCTGGGGAAAGCCTCGAATATCCAAATCTACAAACAATATAATAACAAAATTAGTAATTGTTAAATAATTAATTATAATTTTAGAAACATTATATAGAAATTCTTACCTTAAAGGCCCAAACAAAGCCTGACAAAGTGTATTTGGACCCATCGCCCCGCAAACTTTTGCGGTCATCAAAGGCAGACGACAACTTAGTCCAGGTAGCTTTCCATATATACGAACCCCACGGAAACAGATTCCATGCATTCAGGTCCTCTACCAATATTATTAGCTCCCGATGAATAGGTTGTCTGGCCTCTCTGCCTAAAAAGCCGGCATACACAAGTAGTAGAAGGCATACTCGGACAACATCGACGTCATCCATCCGAGTGAAACCAGCTTTCTTATTAAACAATTTCTTCAGGTCGTCGACATGTAGGTTCGGCTTCTCCATTGACTCATCCGGAAAAACCCGGGATAACCATGATGGGCGGGCGATATGACGAGTGTACCGGCCTACATCATCGTGTCCGAATCGTAGACCAGTGATTAAGCAGAACTCCTTCCGCCCAAAACAAGTATACGCTGGTGGAAAATGAAACCATATCTCTTCCTCACCACGTTGTATACTGTCGGGTAGATTTGATGTCATGGTCTGAAGCCACAAATGGGTCAAATTAGCATCTCCACCCGGATGCTGTACTCTCAGCCATGGCCCGAAGCAGGTTTCCTCAAACAATTGTCTTTGAGCAGGTGAAAGCTTCGAAGCAATTGTAGTGGCCAGGCTGACTTTATTTCTCAAGGTCAATTGAGCCGAAAAAAATTTCTACAAAAACAATAAACATACCAAGTTAGATATACCAAAAACTACACTGTGAAGATATACCAAAAACAATAAACATAAAAAGTAGTAGTTTATTCTTGAAACTAAAATTTGCAACACTGTTTTGTCTTTTGGTTGAAATGAAAATCGCAACGAGAGAATCGCAACGCGAAATGAAAATCGCAACTAGATAATCGCAACGCGAAATGAAAATCGCAACGAGAGAATCGCAACGCGAAATGAAAATCGCAATGCGATTTTGGTTTCGCGTTGCGATTCTCTCGTTGCGATTTTCATTTCGCGTTGCGATTCTCTCGTTGCGATTTTCATTTCTCTCGTTGCGACAGTCATTCTCTCGTTGCGATTTTCATTTATCTCGTTGCGACTCTTCTGCAAATTGAAACTTGAATGGATTGCATTACTTCAACCAAAAGACAGAACAAAGACAAAGACAAATACTAACTTGAAAATCACAACGAGAGAATAGCAACGCGAAATGAAAATCGCAACGACAGAATCGTAACGCGAAATGAAATCTAAGTGAAATGGTTAATCTATTATTGAAATGACCAGTAAACTTATCATCAGTTTCAATATGAAAAACCTACAATAATGCAAACATTTCAAAATAAAAATAATTAAAAAAACTAACCCTCGGAGGTTGATTTTCCATTTCTGAATATTGTGAGGGATTTCTGACCGTGAATGGTTGTGAGGGATTTCGCCGGAGATGGGGACGGAAATCTTCGGAGATGGGGACGGATTTCTTCGCCGTAGAGAGTGAGAGATGGAGATGGGACTGAGTTGTGATTTTAGGTTTTAGGTTATGAGTTGCGATTACGGGATTTTGTCTTAATATTGGTTTTTGTAATTTGAAAATAAAATACGCGTAGCGATTATAATGGCGCTTTAAATATCGCGTTACGATTTACGGATACGCGTTGCGATTTTATGTATTATCGTTGCGATTTACGGATACGCGTTGCGATATACGGATACACGTTGCGATTTACGGATACGCGTTGCGATTTATGTGTTCGCGTTGCGATTTTCATATTCGCGTTGCGATTTTGGAAAATCGCAATGCGAATTTGTACTATCGCATTGCGATTTTCAAGAATCGCGTTGCGATTTTGGAAACTGATTTGCGATTCTGGGGATCGCGTTGCGATTTTTATTTCGCGTTGCGATTTTGTTGGTCATTTTGGCAAATCCAAAAAAAATTGGTTAAAATCGTATATTATAACTTTTTTTTGGTCACTGAGGCGATTTTCTCAAAAAATAATTTCTCGATGGAGCGGTTATTCTGTGCCCACGTTCTCAAATGGTAACTGTGGGCTTACGTTTCTTTCTACCTTCTCATTGGTTGATGTGAGATGGGATTTTTAACCTTTGCTTTGCTCGTTGATTTTTTTTAATATTTTTCAAAAACTCTTTTTAGTTTTATTACTTTATTTAGATAATCAACATTTTCTTCATCAAAATAACGTTATAAAAGACTATTATTTTTTAATCTAACATATTTTTAAATTATTTTTCTGAATAGCATATATTTATTAATTAAATATGTCACATGAGATAAAGATACACTTAATCATTCATATCTTATAAAAATATAACTAATTAGATACATTTTTCCCTACGCGACATGCATGAGAAGTTACTTTATCTGTTTAGGTTTTTTATTTAGGGTTTTTAAATTTTATGGTCTAAATTTTTTTTATCGAACCTGAACCATCATAATTCGAATGCAAAATATTTTTTTAAAAAAGACTAGACAATGTCTTTGAGATAAAATTATATCTTTGTTCAGCTTATTCTATATTATTATCAATTAAAGTAACTATTTAATAAAATATTTTAATAGCACGAACTAAACGATACCGATAATAAAAGAATTGTTATTATTCTAATATATTTTAGATATTTTCTTTATATTTTGTATTAATACTATATTTTTACCCTTAAAAATTTATAAGTTTAATAAAATTCTACGTCTGTCCATGTTTATAACAATAATCAAACACAACATAATATGTTCACAAATTTATAACACAATTTAAATAATTTAATGGTTAGGTGTTATGGACTCGAGTTTCAAACTTTATGATTTGTGTGGATTCTCATCACATTTTTTATGAATTTTATTTAAATTATTTTAATTTTTATTTAATTTTATGTTATAATATTTGATTTTGATTATAAATCCCTCACATTATATTTGTAGCTATACCCATACCTCTTTAAAAACATTTACAACTAAATTAACTCGATCCAAATTTTATTAGTTTGAATCAATTGTGTTCATCAATTTTTTTTTTCAAAAATGCAAATGTTTGTCACAAAACATCTTTGATTTTCCCCAATAATTCAAATTTTAAATATTTATTATTTGATTAAAATCAATTTCAATTCAAATAATAAACATTATAACAAAAAATAAAATAAAATTTAATTATTATGTAAATGAAAACTCAATTGAATTTACTAATAATTAAATCAACCACTACAATTTGAATCGCTTAATTTGACTACTTTTCTCTTGAAAAGTAACAAAAGAAAAAGACAGAGAGGCTCGCAAAGACTGCAATCCCATAACTGAAACCCTGTCCTTTTATCAATCTCTACTTGGATTTCTACTCAATTTTTTATGGCTTAACATAAAAACATGTCCAAATTATATTATTTTTAAGTATTGTCTAAATTTTATCAATTGTATAACGTTACAAAAATTATCACTTTACGTGTCTCGGTCGTAATTATAGTTAGAAAAACTCATTAAGTGACATGTGTCGTATTCAGCTAATTTTTAAGATTTTTATTTTAAAAAAATTAAAGATTATTATATTAAAAAAACTAATTTCTCTTAAATTACAAAAAAAATTCCAAATCCCTAAAAATCTCAAAGCCCTAATCATACCTCTCTTATTAGCCACGGCCACCATCGTTTACATCGTCCTTGTCATCTCCCTAGTCAAAGTCGTGTGGTGTCACTATTTGCAACTTTTCCCTAGTCAGATGTCATCATCCTTGTCGTTGATTGACCGTCAAAACCGCGTGGTGTCACGATTTGCAACTTTGCTCTTCGTCGGGGTCGCTTATGATTTGTCAATCATTTCTAGTTCGTTGGCTCATGTTCCAATGACTTTTCGTTGACAAATTGATCGTCTGATAGAGATACAGTCGGGTGGAGGTTCGATAACGACAAAGGACAATGACTGACGTGGTTTTCGGGATTGAAATTACTTTGAAAAAAGTGTTATAGTTTGGACACTTATTTTTATGTTAAGCATTTTTTATTAGTTTGAGTAATTATAAGATAATATTTAATCAAAATATTTCTTAACTATTTGCAATGTATACAACCTACAAACACAGTTGTTCATACACAATACCTCTAGAAAGAATAACACTCTTTCTAAACACTAAAATCACTTGACGAATTCGAATTTCTACTATTTTATAGCTGAAGTAGTGATCGATAGTATGAGTCAAAGTTTAAGGGACCACTAGTAAGCATGAACAAATATTCAATCTAGTTGAATTAAATAATTATTTTTAAAATTAATCAAAATTTTAAGTACCACTTTATCATTTGAATTTTTTGAAATTGAGTTCAGTTTCTAAAATTCAAAACGAATCAAATATATTTATTATTTTTTTATCCAAATTTAAATATAATATTTATTTATAATACTATAATACCATTTAATTTCAATTTAAACGATCTTCTCTAAATATCTTCTATATATATATATAAGATTTATAATATTATTTATTAAATTGAATATCATCTTAAATCATATAATATGATATAATTATAATGTTATTTTTAAAGAATATATCTTGAAGATATAAGATTGATAAGAGTATCTGTTAAAAAAGATTGATAACAGTATAAATAAAATAATGAATTAATGAAATTTTTTTTTACAAAGAATTAAGTCAAAGGACCAACTTGAATATAAAACAAAATTGAAAAAAGAAACAAAATATCATAAAAAAACTAAAATTACACATGTATTCTGCATCAGATAAATATAATTCGAATTTAACAGAAGAGAATTTGAATACAAAAAATAAAAGAATCAAAATATAAAATCACAAAATAATCCAATTATTTAGTTAAAAATATAAATGACATCATTTTAATTTTTAATTTTTTTATTATTCAAATTTGACTTGAACTTAGAATCTGAATAAAAACTTTAGGTTAAATCAAATAACTCAAAAATATAAAAAAATTAATTTTTCGAAACTAAAAGGAGCATAAAACATCCTAAAACATAAAGACATGATACATGCATATATTCCAATAAAAAAAAACAATGCATGCATGTATTAAAATTTAGATGAGAAATATTAAACCATAAAAATTTATATACCCTTAAATACAAGTATGAGTTATGGTAAAGAAAACAATACCAACAATTTTTTCTTGCATATATATATATATATATTATGTATTTAACAATCTATTTATTCTTATAATTTTTTTCACCTAACTGTTTTTTTCTTTAAAAACCATACCTAATATTAAATATTGACTTCATTTTAATCCTCCGTAGTTAAAAAATAAACAAAATTACTAACATGATAATTTCTTTTTTTTTTCAAAGATAACATAAATTATCTTATAATGAGAAATTAGCATAACTATTAATTCTTTCAGCATTAAATAATATATTTTTTTCAATGCTTTTACTTTTTTAAAAAATATATATATTTTTTATTAACACTCATCACGAGGATATGGCGAGTTCCTTAAGATATATTAAATATATTTAGATAGTAGACCCACGTGATACAACCTATTAAAAAAATATATCATATGAAACTCGTCACGCCGACATATGAATTCTATAAATACTGTAACATTTGTCATAGATCTCAAAATAAATTTACTATTAGCTTATTGGCCCAAATAATCCACGATTATTGGCTAAAAATTCCTATATGTACGTTAATAAAAGTATTTTTAATATATTTAACATTTCATAGTGTATACGATATCATATGAGCCGACCGATCGTTGATTTCGTCCCATTTTACCGTCAACTAACCCAACAACCAAAATCACCAAATCGTGTGGAATTTGGGGTTGTATTTTTTATTATGGAACAAGATCCCTCTCCTGCAACTCTAACATCGCGTGCCCATAATTCATCTGAGGATCGTGATATGGATTTTCCGGTGACCGGAGCTGATCCGACTTCCTCCATTTGGGACTGGGGCGATCTTCTGGAATTAACCACTAACGATTGCTTTCCCATTTCGTTTGACTATTACAGTTTATCTCCTCCTCCTTTAGAACCTCCAGCTGCGAAACCGAATACAGTTCCGGCTGCCGATCGTGTGAGGAAGCGGGACCCGAGGATGACTTGTTCCAATTTTATAGCTGGTCAAGTCCCGTGCGCCTTCCTCGAGTTCGACGCCCAGCTCGAGAAGCTGGAAGAGGAAGAGACGGGGGCACCGGGAAAGAAGAGGGCCCGAACTGGTCGATCCGGGTCGGTCACGTACCGGTGCCAAGTTCCGGGTTGCGAAGTGGATATTAGCGAGCTTAAGGGTTATCATAGGAGGCATAGAATTTGTCTACGATGCGCCAATTCCAGCACCGTTTTGATCGATGGAGAAACCAAGAGATATTGTCAACAGTGTGGCAAGTAAGCTCTTTTTAACCCTGGCCCCCCGGCCTCTCACTTTTTGGGCCTAGCATAAGTCTATCTGCTTATAATTCATGCTTTGTTATTTTTTAAGCCCTTTTTGTTTGTTTTCATTGTTTGTATATTTAGTTTTAGAAGTTAAATTTTAAGATTACATTTTAATTTAGCAAAAAATATATGGCAAATGTAAGAATGAAACGGCGAATTCAATTTCCCTTCTTTCTGACTCTACTGGAGCTTACAATTAGAATCTTTGGTTCATGGAAGTCTAGTCTCTAGAAGTGAAAATTTGAAATTTAGGCCATGGATGAAGCAGTTATTAATGGTTAAATGTAAAAGCTAGAATAATTTATTTTCCCTGGGGTCAATGTTTTTTCTTGGAGTAAACTGTTATTTGTCTTTCGAATACTTGTTAGGTTCCACCTGCTCTCCGATTTTGATGAAGGTAAGAGGAGTTGTAGAAGGAAACTAGAGCGTCACAACATTAGACGGAGAAGGAAGCCTGCTGGTTCTATGACTGCAGTCAATAAAGAATCTCGGGATGCTGTACAAAGTGATGGCATTGCTTGTGATGATGAGGCCGGAAAAGGCTCTTTAAATTTGATATAGTATATCGAGCCTCAAATAGAACCATCCTCTTTTGTTGAAGCTGTTAGTTCTCCTTGTCGGATGACTTATTATTCTGTGTTATACAGATGGTTCAAACTTGAGTTGCCAGATCATCGAAGAAGAACCAGCCTTTGAGTCTGAAGATGGGCTTGTTTCTGCTCATTGCTCAGCTCCTGCTTTGGAGAATATTCACAATGATAGTGTAGTAACTCTTATCGACAATGAAACAGATGGAGGGAAAGATGATTTCAAGTTTTCAAATTCTGTTTCTTACTCTGACAGTAAGACTGCATACTCATCCATGGTGGGTTCTTTATTTATTCATGCTAGGCACGCCATATCCTTGCATTTTTCTGTTCATTAGAGGAAAGCGTGCCACTGTTGTGTGTTTGTGAATATATATTGATTTTGTTTTTCATTATAGTGCCCTACAGGCAGGATCTCATTCAAGCTTTATGATTGGAATCCGGCAGAATTCCCGCGAAGACTTCGGCACCAAGTACTTTAAACAATTATGCTTCCAGTTTAGTATTTAAATATCAAATCACTTTTGTGGCTAGAGATCCGAGGAATTGATTGACGTGGGTAACTGAATTACAGATTTTTGAATGGTTGGCTAACATGCCTGTTAAGTTGGAAGCCTACATCCGTCCTGGTTGCATTATCTTGACTGTGTTTATTTCGATGCCAAAGAATATGTGGATGAAGGTAATGGTTCAATTAAATGGGTTTGTCATTCTCTTTCTTGGTTCTATTTGGTTTGACTATGCAAACATGTCTGCATACATCACACACATCAATTGTCAAATTCATACTACTTGCTTTCCTCTTTATCTTTTTCTCAGTCAACAATATGAAGATAAAAAGCTTTTGCTGTTATTCGCCTACATAGTTTCTGGAAGTATTGAGTTGTTAATCTGGTGTTCGTTTTGGCAGATTTGTTAGATATTAACCTCTTGTTTTCTTCTACCTAACAGTTATCTGAAAATCCAATGACCTATTTGCACGACTTTGTCTTTAGACCTGGAAGGATGCTATTTGGGAGAGGCTTCATGACTATTTATCTTAATAACATGATTCTCCGTACTAGGAAAGGTGAGAATCAAATGTAAATTTTTACCAACCCATTATTTCCTTTTTATTTTACGAATTTGATGTCTCCAAGCCTTGAAATGGATGATTGGAATTTCTGGAAGTCAATATCCAATTAATCATGATCATCTGCTTGTCTCAACCATCTAATTATGCTTGTAGCAGGAGTTAAGGTTTTTACATGGTGGTATAAGCTCTTGCTTTCATCTTTAATCTAAATTGCTTCTGTTCTTGGTTTAATTTCTTCAGTCTTGTGGGTGCCTTTATTTCATTCATTTAGACCTCTAACTATGAGTAAGGTCTCTTGCATGTGCAGATGGAACTTCAATGGTGAAAATTGATGCAGAGTTGCAGGCCCCAAGACTTCACTATGTTCATCTTTCATATTTTGAGGCTGGCAAGACGATGGAGTTTGTTGCTTGTGGAAGTAATTTGCTGCATCCCAAATTTCAGTATGGGTTTACGATCATAAGTCATTGAACTTTCACTTCTGTTCTTTATTTCCCTGTTTCTTCCCCCCTAAATTTTCAGTTAACAACACTACAAGTGATCCTTCTCTAAACTCTAATCTTCCATTATCCAATTCATTGATGCATATGAAATATGATGTTTTTTTTCTTCTTCAGGTTTTTAGTATCTTTTGCTGGAAGGTATCTGCCGAATGATTATCATGTTGTATCCTCACATGTTCATAGTAAAGAGGGTTCTCCTAGTTGTGATCATCAATTATACAAAATATATGTCCCTCAAACTGAACCAAATCTCTATGGTCCTGCATTCATTGAGGTGAGTTTCATGAAAGTTGTCTTCATATTTTGGTTGTTGCCTCTTCTTGAAAAGAATAATTGACAAAATATTCAATCTATCTTGAGTTGAGATTCAAAAATTAATATCGATCTGGATGAATGTTTCAACGTAATATGTTTGATTAAATCTTGGGGTATTTTTTCCCTTCATATACAGATTCCTTTTGTAGGTTGAGAATCAGTATGGATTGTCCAATTTCATTCCCATCCTAATTGGAGACAAAGAAGTCTGTCCCGAGATGAAGTCAATACAGCAGAGGTTTGACGCATCTGCATCTCGACAGGGTTCAAAATTTTCTGCCACTGGGTCATTTTTTGAGTCATGTGAAGCATCAACTTTAAGACAAAGAGCTTATTCCGAACTTGTCTTAGATATAGCATGGTTATTGAGGGAGCCTAAATTGGGAATTTTTCAAGAAACTAAGGCCTCTTCCCAGATTCAAAGATTCAATCGGTTATTGAGTTTTCTCATACAAAACAAATCTACAGTCATATTGAAGAAGATATTACAAAATCTGAAGATTGTGGTGGGGAAGATGGGATTTAACGGAGCTAATGATTCTGATATAATGTTATTACAGAAATATATGGATAATGCTAGAGATATCCTTAGGGACGACGAACTTCAGAAAGGTGAAATTCCCGAGTGTCGTTCAGAGTACATTGAGCGAGAAAGAAATCAACTTTCTCAAAGCAGCTTTGAGAATGATGAGCCATCCGTAGTTTCAAATTTTTCTCAGGTGAGGACTAAAACTCTTGATAAATAAGCCCATCCCATAGTTCTAAATATCCAAACATTGTAACTACTCGATTGTTCTATATATTTGGTGTTGTGCCTCTGAAAATGTGAGAAATCTGATTTCTGATGTATTATGAGTGGGATTTCTGAAATCTTTACTCATAGTATCGGTATATTTTCCGACAGAAGTATGCTTCTTTTTAAAAAAATCCATATTTTTGAAGAATTATACCCCCATACTTATTTTCTAATATTTCAGATATGGGTGTCGACTGATACTTTATAGGAAAATTGAATAATCGAAGCTAAAGACGAAACCTTAAGAGGGATTTTAAAACCGACTTTGTAACATCTAGCTTTTTAATATTATGGATCATTTCCGTGCTACTAATGAGTGATGGTTTATTTTCAGGTTTTGGATGAAAACACTGATGGTAAATTACAAACAATTATGGCACCAACTACCTCTGGTAGAAGCGAAGAAACTGTTCCACTTTTAAACAAAGAAACTATCATGAATCTGAACCCCAACAAGGATTGCAGGACAAAATCGTGTAGTTTTGCTACCACGAGATTGAGTTCCCGTCCGGCCTTATTAGTAATTGCAACGGCGGTTATTTGCTTAGCCATGTGTGCAGTCGTTCTCCACCTGAAAAGAGTAGGTGAGTTTGCAGTAACTCTACGCAGGTGTTTGTTCGACAGACGAAACAATTAGCACACATGACCAGATAAGGTATGTGCTTCAACACAATATAAATATATGTAAATATATGTAAATATATGTATGCTAGTGTTTGAGAAATCATTCAGTCCGAATGCTTCATGATGTTGTTGAGCTTCACCCAGTTTTGAGTTGGTTTTCTTGATGTATTTGACATTGGTTTTCCTGAACCCAAGTGGGAAACCTAGAACTTGTAGAAGAAGTATGAATGGTACGACTTTTCATTTTACTGTTGTATTTGACACTGCATATTTAGACATGGCTTGGGAGTACGGTGCTCCATGTCCGACTGACATAATTGGCAATGTGAAGGTTGCTGAATCATGTAAGACTGGGGGACCTTTTTCGTTTTTTCATTGTAATCGTATTGCTTTATTTATAATGGTTTAGGGTGATAATAAGGTAGTATTTATTTAGAATCTTTCTTGATCATTGACATCACACATCCTGTAATTGTTTGATCCCAGAATCTCAAAGGAGAACAATATTCTCTTTAAGCACTGGGTCAATCATATAAACTATAATTGTTAAGCAGGACATTTGGTTAGCGGAAAATGTAATCATTAAGATCCTAATCTTTTATATAGTTCTATTCTCATTTGGAAAAAGTTTATTACTAAGAATAACGTTTTTTTTAAATTATTACTTTTGACGTAATGAGTTATTTTATTTGGATCTTTTGTTGTAAATTTTGTTTAGTTCGATAGTAAATAAGGGGTAAATTTATCAAATATCCTTTTATTTTATATTAGTTTAATATTTAAATAATATTATATATATCTAAATAATTATTTAATATTGATGTGTTTTAATTAATTTGTATTTATCTTGTCTCCAATATTATTATTTTTTGACCAAAGAAAGTCGGCTTTTTGACCCAAAAATCACCCTAAAAATAAAATATTATCAATTAGTCATCATTTTTCAAATATTTTTTAATCTAATACCCTTTTGTCGTAACTGTTTTTCGGTTGGATCCCGGAATTGGGATTCGATGTGTATTAAATGAATTGAGAGTCACCACCGATCATTTACTTTACGAAAAGTGGGTTGATCGGATACCTTATTTCTTATCTGATTTGTGTCTTATCAGAGATATATCGGATTCGGGAGTCGATTACAGTCAAAGAAGGGTTAGCACCCTTGAATTGCCCTTTCGGTACTACGTAATTTTCAGTTGTCATTAAGTAAGAAAATTAAAAGTTTAACTCAAAAGGTAAAATTAGGATCCAAAATTACTTACCCTAATTTGATTTGAAAATATCCCTTTAAAAAAGGCGAGAAACAAGTTAGAGGAAAAAGAAAATGAAAGTAAATAAATAAAACAAAGAAAATACATAAATAACACGAATAAAAAAAATGAGATAAAAAATAAGAAAATAAAAGAAGTAAAAGTAAAAATAAACAAGAAAAAAAAGAATGAAGTAACAAATTTAATAATAATAAAACAACAATAAAAATAATGAAGAAAAATACAAAGAAAATGAAAAAAAAGAAAAAAAAGAAGAAAAAAAATACAATTACATAAAAAAATGTAAGTTAAAAGTAAAATAGTAATAACAATTATAATGATAATTATAAAAATATAAATATATACGTTAATAGCAAAAATAAATAGTAATAAATAGTAATAATTCTAGTTATATGAATATATATATATATATATATATATATATATATATATATATATATATATATATATATAAAAAAATAACTTATAAATAAGGTATAAAAATAATAGTAATAATAAGTATTAAAATAAAAATAATAATAATAGTAATAAATAGAAAAACAGAAATAAAAGAAATTAAAAAGAATATGAAAATCAAAGTAATATATAAATATATATATATATATAAATAAAAAAAATAAAGTATAAACGAAATAAAAAATAATAATAATGGAAATATAAGTAAACATATATGATATTAGTAGGAGATTAAATTGAAATAAAAGCTAAATTAGTGGGCAAATGTCAAATAACATTGAAGATTAAAACCGGCAAAATAAAAAAAGTTTTCATTTTTTAATAGATTTTCGCACCTTCATTCCAAAAATGTAATTTGTTTTTGCGAAATAGCCTCTAGGGAGCGTAGATCTGAAATCAAAGTTTCGAAAAACTCCCTCCGGGTCATCGGCTAAAACATTTGTCTTTGGGATTCTCAAGCAAAGAAAACGCGAATAACAACGCATGCAAGTGAAGAGTAAAGAGAAACAAACGAAAGGTAAAAAACTTTCACCTTTATTACTTCGAATCGTTTACAATAGCCTCGAAATCACTTTTTCTTTGCTCGTATTTTTCTAGCGTTCCTTTTGTGTAACTCCTGTGTCCTGGTGTGATAATTACAAGGCTTATTTATAGCACTAAAAAACCCTATTTTAGACTAGTATTTGAGTTCCTAATCCAACTCTTCTTTGTTGGTTACGTGAAGACTCCTCGGTTGGCAGGACAAAATCTGGTGTCTTCAGCTGCCCCTCTTTGCTCATTATCGTGTAACGAAAATGGAGCAAAGATTACAAGACACAAATTTTGTCCATATCGAATATCCTCTATCGTAGAGTTGAAATCTAATATTGAAACTGATTTGTCAATCACAAAATGACTCCATCATTGTGAGGTTGAGTCAAAATTGGAAAATTTTGAGCACGAAATCCTTCGTCGTGAAGTTGAAAACGAGCTCAAAGCTTTTGACAAGTGGCCTTTGAATCGTCTTCTGGCTCAAGATACTTCTTCGTGAAGGTGGAACCTGACCTGAAGACTTTGGTGTTGTGATGTTACAGATGGCCCCTTCGTCGTGAAGTTGAGTCAATCCGTTGGGGTATGATACCCTTCGTTGTGAAGTTGTATATGTATATGGCCCATTCGTCGTGAAGTTGAGCCTTAGAATTGGATATCGTGAAATTGAAATCCAATGTAAGTTGCGTTGCTGCTTGTGTGCACGATTCCCTTCGTCGTGAAGTTGAAACCACGAGTGGTCCCTCCGTCGTGAAGTTGAGCTTGGTAATTGGATATACTTTGTCGTGAAGTTGAAATCCAAGTAAGTTGTATTGCTCCGAGTCCAATATCCTCCGTCGTGAAGTTGAAATTGGCTCTGGAACTAGGAAATTGTTTGTTGACAGTCAGCCGCCCCTTCGCTGTGAAGTTGAGCTTGTGCTGTCTCGAGTCTAATATCCTTCGCTGTGAAGTTAAAATTGACTATGAAATTGGGAAGTTGTTTGTTGACAACCAGCCGTCCCTTCGTTGTGAAGTTGAACTTGTGCTGTCTTGAGTGTTGAGCCTGGTAATTGGATATCCTTCGTCGTGAAGTTGAAATCCAAGTAAGTTGTATTGCTCTGAGTCCAATATCCTCCGTCGTGAAGTTGAAATTGGCTTTGGAACTGACAAATTGTTTGTTGACAGTCAGCCGCCCCTTCACCGTGAAGTTGAGCTTGTGTTGTCTTGAGTCTAATATCCTTCATTGTGAAGTTGAAATTGACTCTGAAAGTTGTTTGTTGACAATCAGCCGTCCCTTCGCTGTGAAGTTGAACTTGTGTTGTCTCGAGTCCAATATAATTCGCTGTGAAGTTGAAATTGGCACGATATCCTCCGTCGTGGAGTTGAAATCGTGGATGTGTGGGTACGATATCCTCCGTCGTGGAGTTGAAATCGCGGATGGCCTCTTCATCGTGAAGTTGAGCCTTGACTTGAATATCATTCGCCGTGAAGTTGAAATCCAAGTATTGAACGTTGCGGGTAGACACAATTTCCTTCGCTGTGAAGTTAAAAACATGGATGACCCCTTTATTGTAAAGTTTGGCTTCGAGCTAGATATCCTTCGTCGTGAAGTTGAAATATACTCTCGAACAAATTGTGTCGCTTCGAGTTCAATATCATTCGTTGCGAAGATGAAATTGGCTCTAGCTAAAACCTGCAAAGTGATGCATATATGCGATGGATGCAATGCCCTTAGGTATGCCTAAAATGCATATGCAACATATGTTATTTTGGGTTCTGGAGAAAAATCTCGATCTCCGATTGCATGTCTGGAATCTTGACTCTGGAATCTTGAAATTCTGATCCCTGATCTCGAATTCTTCAAATATTCAAATCTGATGTGTACATTCTATTTGTTTCTTGATTTGGGAAATGCTTCTCAACCAATCTCAAGTATGAGCCTTGATCGGCTTCCGAGTACCTGTACTTTTCAATGAATCTTTGTACAGTAATATGCGAATATCTTTTGCATAAGTAAATAAATCATTAAGTTTAAGCTCAATCCAAGATGCTCAAAAGGAATTGGTGTAGGGAAAAAAGATTGTCTTTTATTCATAAGGGAAAAAGAACAAATAATACATGACAAATATTTTGAAATATGAAGACATGATGAGGTGAAAATAAATGTCTTAGATTTCAATAATGTGGGCACTTCTGAGCTGAAAAGCCGTTAGGTGACCTTGAATACAACCTTTGCCAAAGGATCTTCGAGAATGCGACAACATTCAGGAGAGTGCAACATTTCTCCGACTCGTTGAGTCTGTGGAAAATTCAGATGCCGGAGAGTTTCAACTGTCTGAATTTCTTGAATTATCTGAATCGCCCTTTCAGGGTTTCAACTTGAATCCATCCTTGGTTGCAAGATGCCCTTTGCGGGTTTTCATCTTGAACCCACCTTATTTTTTTGTTCTTTCTCATTTTTCTTTTGTTCTTTTTTCAATTTTTTCAATTTAGGGCGCCCTTTCGTGTTTTCACCCTAAACGTTTTTTTTCATTTTTTTGTTCTTTTTTCCTTTTTCCTTTTTTTTTACTTAGGACGCCCTTTCGGGTTTTCATCATAAGCAAAGTATTTCTTGACTGCATCCGAATTGATGGGATGCGACAGTTCGGGTTCGTCTATTTCACCCAGGACAAGGGCTCTTCCGGAGAAGGCATTTTTCACGACATAAGGTCCTTCCCAATTTGGCGTCCATTTTCCTCGAAAATCTTTCTGGACTGGCAAAATTCTCCTTAGCACCAAATCTCCTTCACGAAATATTCTCGGGCGTACCTTCTTATCATGTGGTCAAATCATTCGTTTCTGATAGATTTGACCATGGTGAATGGCTTTTAGTCTCTTTTCATCTATCATGTTAAGCTGATCGTATCTGGATTGCACCCATTTTGCGTCATCCAATTTAACTTCTGTCAAGACCCGTAATGACGAAATTTCTACTTCAATGGGCAGCACTGCTTCCATTCCATAAGCTAATGAGAATGGAGTTGCCCCAGTCGAGGTTCGTACTGAGGTTCAGTAAGCGAACAAAGCGAAAGACAACTTCTCATGTCAGTCTTTGTAGGTCTCGGTCGTCTTCTCCACTATCTTTTTAATGTTTTTGTTTGATGCTTCTACTGCGTCGTTCATCTTTGGTCTGTAGGTAGTAGAATTGTGATGCTTTATGTTGAATTGCTCACAAGAAGCTTTCATCATTTTATTGTTCAAGTTTGTAGCATTATCGATAATGATCCTTTCAGGTAAACCATACCGACATATGATATCTTTTTTCAAAAATTTGTAAATAACGGATTGAGTGACACTGACATAGGAAGCAGCCTCTACCCACTTGATGAAATAATCGATGGCTACAAGGATGAAACGATGACCATTCGAAGCCTTCGGATGGATTTGCCCAATAACATCCATGCCCCACATAGAGAAATGCCATGGTGACGTTATGACATGAAGTGGATGAGGTGGAACATTTATTTTATCTCTGTAAATCTGACATTTATGACATTTTCTAGCATAGTTGATGCAATCACTTTCTAGTGTGGACCAGAAATATCCGCATCTCATTATTTGTCTCGACATCATATGTCTATTTGCATGTGCTCCACAAACTCCGTCATGTACTTCTTCCATTATCCTTTTTGCCTCTTCAGTATCGACGCACCTTAACAGAACTTGATTATGGCTTTTCTTGTACAAGACCTCCCCATCAAGAACGTATCCAGCTGACATCCTTCTAATGGTTATTTTATCGGTTTCAGTGGCTTCCTCTGTATAACTTCGATGCTTAATATACTGCAAAATGTCGTAGTACCAAGACTTAGTGTCTTTTACTTCTTCAATCTGGTAGCAATGAGCCGGGTACTCATACGAATGCATGTCAATTGACATTATTCCAGACTCCACGCCAACTTTGAATGTGGCTGCCAAGGTAGCCAAAGCATCAGCCATTTGATTTTCTTCTCTCGATACATAGTGGAAGGTAACTTCGTCGAATTCTTCGACCAGGTTCATTATTAACTTCCGGTATTCTATCAGTTTTGCATCTTTGGTTTCCCATTCTCCACGGAGCTGATAGATTACTAATGTCGAATATCCGTATATCCGCAAGGTCTTTATATTTTGCCCAGTGCAGCTCGAATTCCCAAGACACAAACTTCATATTCTGCCATGTTATTGGTACAATCGAAGTTCAGTTTGCTGGTAAATGGGTAGTGACTCCCTTCTGAAGAGATCAGTATTGCCCCGATGCCATGTCCTAATGCATTGGATGCCCCATCGAAGTACATTCTCCAGGAACTGTCTGTTGAAGTACTTGTTTCTTCTAAAGATAAAGCCATTAATTCTTCGTCTGGGAAATCAAAGTCTAATGGCTCATAATTCTCATCGGTTCTGCTTGCCAAGAAATCTGATATGGAACTTCCTTTTATGGCTTTTTGGCTCACGTACTTGATGTCAAATTCAGACAATAACATTTGCCATCGGGCTAACCTTCCAGATAGAGCAGGTACACCCATCATGTATTTTAGTGGATCTAGCTTGGAAATCAGCCAAGTGGTTTGATACAACATATATTGTCGGAGTCTTTTTGTAGCCCAGACTAAAGCATAGCAAACCTTCTCAATAAGAGTATATCTGGCCTCGCAATCGGTAAACTTCTTGCTCAAATAGTAGATGACTCTTTCTTTTCTTCCAGATTCGTCATGTTGAATCAGGACATACCCCATTGAGTTCTCAAATATGGATAGATACAAGAACAGAGGTTTGCCCGGGATGGGGGACATTAAGATAGGAATATAAGACATGTACTCTTTCACATTCTCGAATGCAATCTGACATTTTTCATCCAACGCTCCAGGGCTGTTCTTTCGGAGAAGATGAAAGATTGGATCACACTTGTCGGTTAACTGAGATATGAAACGAGCTATGTAATTCAATCTGCCCAGAAAACCTCGGACTTCTTTTTGTGTTCAAGGTGGAGGTAGATTCTGGATAGCCTTAACTTTGTCAGGATCAACCTCAATGCCTTTTTGGCTGACCACGAAGCCTAACAGTTTCTCGGATGTCACCCCGAAAGTGCACTTACTCGGGTTCAGTCGTAGTTGGAACTTCCTCAATCTCTGGAAGAGCTTTCTCAAATGTTCAATATATTCATTCTCGGTCAGTGCCTTGACAATCATGTCGTCGACATAAACCTCAATTTCTTTATGCATCATATCATGGAACAGGGTCACCATAGCTCTCTGGTATGTTGCCCCAGCATTCTTTAATCCGAAAAGCATCACTTTGTAACAGAAAGTTTCCCATATTGTGACAAAAGTGGTCTTCTCCATGTCTTCAGGATGCATCTTGATCTGATTGTACCCCGAAAATCCATCCATGAATGAAAAGTAGTTATTCCCAGCTGTATTGTCCACCAGAGTATCTATGTGTGGCAGAGGAAAGTTATCTTTAGGACTTGCCTTGTTAAAGTCGCGATAATCGACACACATGCGTACTTTCTCGTCCTTCTTCGGCACATACACTATATTGGCCACCACTCCGGATATTTGGCCACTTGAAGAAAACCGTCATCAAATTGTTTCTTGACTTCTTCCTATCTTAAGGAGTATTTCTGGTCGCATTCTTCTCAGTTTCTGTTGTACGGGTTTGCATTCTAGTTTGATAGGTAGTTTGTGGACTACCATATATGTGTCTAATCCTGGCATGTCTTGATACGACCAGGCGAACACCTCTCTGTACTCCTGAAGTAAGGCTATCAGGTTTTGTCTTGCTTCAATCGAAAGAGTTGCACCGATTTTAACCTCCTTTCGATCTTCCTCAGTACCCAGATTCAAGATTTCAATGGTCTCTTTATGGGGTAGTATTTGTTTATCTTCTTTTTCTACCATTCTCAATAATTCGGTAGGTAAGTTGTACTCCTCTTCAATGTCACATTCATCAAATTCCCCGAGACAAATGGCTGATTCAAAATCCACCTCCGGATTAGGATCATTAGTGCCTACATTATTGTTATCTAGGGATCTGAAAGTAGGGAAAATATGCATGTGTGAGAGGAATATATCCCACACGAAATAGTCAAGAATTAAATTTGAGAGAAAGTGGAAATGAAGTACCAAAATGTAGAAGATAGACAATGAATTCAAAAAGGAAATAAAGGAAAAATTTGTTTGCTATAAGAAGATAAAAGAAGGTGCATCTTATATTGAACTTAAACATAATGTTTATTAACCCTTACAAAAGATCACCTATTGCCCCGGGTATAGACAAATAGGGATAGTTCGAATATTACTCTGAAAGACTCTTGTAAACCACAGGTAGTTCTTCGACAGACCAATGGCTAGGCACGAACCCAGGTGGCAGAGGGCATATCCCAGATCTAACTGTGTCGTCAGCATTTCCAGTGGTTATGGCATTGATGCTCAGATCTTCCAAAGACGCTCCTAAATCGGATGAGGTGGTCTCAAACACGTAACCACCCGATTTGAATGTGTGGCAAAGAGGCGGGAATGTCATGGGTTCCCATTGAAGTTCACTTCCAATCAGTCTGGCCAGTCTTTTCTCTCGGTTCTTCTGAACTTATTTTCTCTTTTCATGGTAATTGGGCTGAAAGCCGAGCCCAAATCAGGCTGGCTTTGAAATAGGAAGGACTGGAGCAATCATTCCTTGCAAAAATCTCTCGAACCCTCTTCCAGTCTTGGCACCTCATCCTAATGTTTTCATGATCTCCATTCTGGTACACTTAGAAAGCCGGGGTATGGGGATCGTTCTTCCTTCTGCGACAAAGGTGGCATTCATAAATTCCAGGGAACAGAATGAACACTCAACTGCTTCCTCGTCCACTTTGATGTATGGGGCCTCCGTGGGCACACTTGCCACAATATCTTCCTCAGATTGATAATTATTAAGGCCCAGTCAATAACAAATTTAACTTTTTGGTGCAGTATGGATGGTACTGCACCAGCTTGATGAATCTATGGCCTTCCCAAAAGACAATTATAAGAAGGCATGATATCCATCACCAGAAATTCGATATAATAGGTGGCAGGTCCGATGGTTAAGGGCACCTCGATCTTGCCAATAACCTCTCTCTTGGTCGCATCAAATACTCGGACCACATTATGACAAGCTCTCATATGAGAGGTATCTATTGGCAACCTCTTCAATATCACCAAAGGCATCACATTCAAGGCTGAGCCGTTATCGATCAACACACTCGGTAGGGCATGCTCCTTACAATAGGTAGTGGTATGTAATGCCTTAGTTCAGCCTCTTCCTCCGGATGAAATCTCATCATCTGAGAATGAGATGAGATTATCAGCTTGAATATTGTTTACCAGTCGATCCATCTTGTTGACTGGTATGTCTTGTGGCACGAACGTTTGATTCAGGACCTTCAACAGTGCCTCCCGATGTGCTTCGAAGCTTAGTAAAAGTGCCAACATTGAAGTGCCCGTTGGCAAGCTGTGGAGCTGTTCTACAATACTGTACTCGCTATGCTTCAAAAATTTAAGGAATTCTTTAGCTTCTTCCTCTTTTATAGGTTCATTGATAGCCAACACATCTTCCTTGAAGGGCTCTAGTGGTCTTTGCCCCACCTTGTTGTCACATTCTTTGGAAGTGCTCACCTGGCATTCGTACTTCCAAGGCACTTGCCGACTATCCTTATATTGAAAAGGTCGAGTTATCGTGATCACCATATTTGCTTGCGGAGTTGCTGTTATCATATTTGCTTTAAGGGTAATAACCAAAGGGCTACCCCTACCGAGTCTTTTGTCTGATGATTCTCCGGTAGCGTAAACATCTGCTTCCAGGGAATCCTGAACTTCTTCGTAAAACTCCAACTCTTTCTGGTCTATCATGAGCTGGACTAATGTCCTGAATTCAGAGCATTAATGTCCTGAATTCAGAGCATTCTTCGTTATGATAACAACAATAGTTACCCCTTTCACTCTTTGCTGCACCTGATTGCGGTGTAAGAAGCCCTGCTTTTACCATTTGGCTCCATACCCAAGCCAAAGGAGCTTTGACTTCTGAAACTGTAACACCCCAACCCGTACCCGATCCGAATACGAGTCCGAGATGTCACATTACCTTTTTAAAACATTTTTCCTTACAAAATAACAAAAACATTTGAACTTATTTTAAGAAAGTACTATAATAAATTATTGAATTATGTTTATTATATATTTTTAGGCAAAAAATGTATTTGTGTACATTAAAATACGTATGAATAACAATCTGCTACAGTACCGATTACACAAATTTTCCAGAATACAAATAGGGAATCGGTACCCTGCTACAAGGAATCGATTCCCCTGCTACAGTACTGCCACAGTACTTCCGTAAAACGTACATAAAACTCGTAAAAAGTTAACCGTTCATTATTATACATTTACTTTTACATAAATACGTTCAAAACATTAGAAAAGTCGATCAGAGCGTTAGTACTAACAACTTATTACATTTCTTACATGCCAACATATTATACACAATCAAAATACATACTTTATTAATTACTTCTGATCTGATCTTTTAGCAATGTTGTTGTTTTTGCCACTTCTATTTCTGCTAATCTTGGTTCTTCGTACCTACGTGTAAATCGCTTACACGCTAAGTCATAGACTTAGTGAGGCATAATAATAATAACAATGAAATATAACAATGTTGCTATAATAAAATAAAACGTAACGAAAACATCTATGCAATCAAGGTAAGCTACATATCAATGTACCTTACCAATAATCTTCTTAATTTAATCATCATAAATTCATATAATAAATTCCATAGTTCAATAGATTCAATAGCCCATGATACAATACTGAGAACCCGAGGTATGTGAGTACTGTGAGGTTGTGCACTATGCTGTCACCACAGCTCATATAAATTTGCACCGTAGTGCCACGTAGAATTTGTCCCGAAGGACCTGTTCGCGTGTTGTGAGTACTATAAAATATACTCAAATAATGTGCAAGTATACACAATCGCTCAAGTAATATAACGATGAGTGAGTATCGTCTCCACAGGGATTGGGTGAAATGACGAAAGTCTAACCAAAGCAACGCACTAAATTATCTAAGTATAGTTAGTCTTGATATATACAAATGTCACGGCAATGGATATGTGTATGCTGGTGGATGCGGATTGATGGTGTGATGGTGTAGCAAATGGAAATGCAGTGGCAATGATGGATGTTTAATATTGAGTATGGTGAAATGTCAAGGCAATGAGAAATGGTAAAAACAGTAAATAAAAGATAAATAAAATAAGAAGAAATAATCCTCACGTGACAAGCTTCCAATGAAATGAATGGTAGGGATTGGTCTAAGGTTGCTAAACTTATTTCTCAAGTATATTTAAGCTAACTGGTCTTTACTTACTCGACAGGGCTTTCCTAAAGTGTTCAAAAGAACCTAACAGAATGGGATGCCAAGGCATCTGCTCTCACTCAACGATGTTGGACAGCCTACCCTATTGATAAAGACACCCTTTTTAGTCGTTGAAATCCTATCCTAGTCTCTTCCGAGATCTAAGGGATTAAGTTATAATATTCCTAGGCCGTTCAAAGCCCCTTGAAAATACCATAACCCATTGCTTATGAGGATCTTATCTTGCGTTTCTTCCGAATACTTACAAGTATTTTTAGTTTAGGGGTTCTTCCGAATACCTAACCTTCATCTAAGAGATGGACATTTCCATGCCTCTTACAAGCCTAGATGGTGAAGCATTCATAAGCAAACCAAATAAAGAACCAAAATAAACTTAAATATACTATTGAAAATAAAGTTCAAACAACCATTCAACCAACCACCACCAAATAAGTTAGTTCATGGTGGGGTTCGAAATATCCAAACACAAAGTCATGAAAATTCGTTCCAACAACCCACAAAATAATATAAAAAAATAGCAGCAAAAAGAGAAGTGAGAAGAAGCCTTCGACGCGCCACCGGAGGTCTCCTCTCGGCCACCACGAACCACCTAGCTCGCTAGCTCCTTTCGGCGCCTAGCTTGCCACTCCTTGGAGCTTAATCAATGGAGGAATATTCCAAGGAAAAAGAAAGGAAAAAGAGAGAATAAAAATATGAATTTTCTGCTCTATGCGTGTGCTCACCGTCCTCACTCACTCTCTCCCATGAGGTGTCATATATAATAAATAAAATATCTAGGGGTAATGATGAGTTTGTTGGGTGCAAAATACCCCTCATACCCCTAGAATCACATTTTGTGCATGAATCTTATCCTCCAAGTGGCAGTGGTCCATTGGCAGCTCTGGCAGGCGGTTACAGTAATCCTCCACGTGCAGGGACAGCTGTCCAGTGCCAACTGTCCTTATGCAGAAATATCTTTTTGTCTTTTTTCTGCGCCAGAAATGCCAAGGCATTTCAATCTGCTTTAGCAACGTGTGATGCCGCGGCATTACTTCCCAAAGAATCCTTTTTCTTGCTATTCCCTGCACACCATAGACAAACTGCAACCTTTCCCTCAAATAGCACCATTAAGAAATAAAATAGCACAGCCACCACAAATGCACTATATGCAACTACATGATCCTAAAATGACTAAAATGAGCTTTTAAACAAACAATAACTTAAGTGAAAAGGCTTTAAAAGTGTTTTTTTAGGAAGTTAACACACCCCAAACTTAAGCTATGCTTGTCCTCAAGCAATGGATAGCAGTTACATAAGCATAATGTCATGGCAAAGTTCGATAGTAAACAGTAGGACAAAATTGAATTTCAACCCTCAGAACGATAGGCTTCAACATGCTAGACTTATCAAGAATTCAAGTACTTTTCCCTAGGTCAAAATCCTTTGTGGTAGTGTGTGTGCGTGATTGTATCCAATCTATACTTAGCGAATTTAGACAATTTCTAATCAAGTCCCCTAGTTTTTGTCAAGGCATTTACTTATCATTAAGCACATTTTTACTCCTTTTCTTTGATTTTTTTAAACTGTTACGAAGGGAGTCAGCTCATCACACCTACTCTCCCACACTCTAGATGAAAGGGAGCATACCTTCCATCCCCGAGCTAGTTAAGTAGAGTCATCCTGTGACTTCTTTCATTCACTCATATGCATAAGGCTTCCATTTATTAAAGAAAGTTCCAGGAAATGCCACGGCAAAGAGGAGTGTCCCTCTACAGCTATGCTTAAGCTTTATTCACAGTTTCATTTCTAAGGGAGTTTGTTTTGATTTTTCTTTTAAACACCATACTATATTCAATGCCAAGGCTACTAAAGTTCCTTCATAAAAATTTCCTAAATTTTCTAAGTATATAGAACATACAAATCGTGTAAATATTTTTCACCAAGCATCAAGCCCTAGAGTGAGTTCTATCATTCTCAACAGTCATTTACATTCAGATTCTAGCCTAACAAAATTATCATCATCGGGTATCCTCAAAACATTTATCTAACTGTTACCATTTACTGATGCCATAGGCATAATACTATGCTAATGCTATCATGCATATGACTACCAAGAACAATACCTCCCCCAAACTTAAGGGAAGCATTGTCCTCATGCTTTAAAGAGAACTAAACTATCTATAAACTACATGTTATGCAATGAAATGCAACTAAATGAAATGGATGCAATAGAGGTACCTCAATGTTTACGTGATGGTGGTCTTTGGAGGTGCTAGCAGCTCCTCGTCGGGTGCGCTTTCGGATAGGTGCTGGGCTGGCTCGGAAGAATTGGAGTAATAGTGTGCAATGCGTCCAGCGTGGTCTTGGTGCGGCGACCACTACGTGTGCAGGAGAAGGATTGGGTGCTGGGATGGGGCTGGGTGTTTCTTCGACAGGGACAGGGCTGGGTGTTTCTTCGACATGGACAATGGGCGGATATTCAGGAGTCTTGGACCGGTGTGTATCAGGAGTAGGGTCATCAGCATGAGGATCAGGTGCATCGTGCTCAAGCTCTGGAGATGCCTCGGCATTGAATGCCGGCAGAATTTCTGGGAATCCAGGAAAATCCGTTGTCCGTGGGGAATGATTTCTTGAAAGAATGATTCCACCACACATCTCTATGCTTCACATATCCAAAGAAGTTACGGATGTCACCGTGTAAATCATGCATTTGAGCTTGAGTCTGCGTCACAACTTCCTCGAGAGCAAGTAACATTGCCTCGGCATTCGATTCTGTAGCACCTGCAGATTGCTCATGAACAAGGTCGTTAGACTTGGGATTTTAATTCCCAACAACAGTGGAAGTCTAGCCCTAGTGATGCCCGATAATCCAGGTAAAATTTCATCAAAAGCATTTTCCTCAACCTTTTTCTTACGACATAAAGCAGTAATTAAATTAGGAAAACACCAAAGAACTTGTCTTTTTACCCAAACAGTCGTGAACTTGCTGAACAATGATACAACCCACATCGATCGAACGGATACCATTATAGAATGCAAAAGCAATAAGCGTGAAAGTGATACCGTAGGTGGGGGTGGGCTTAGTTTATGCTTGAGAAATGATTCCATAACTTTGCGCGCGGCTGAAGACGTTCCGGTTGACCGAGTATCGGCTCGTCTGGCGACCATTCCATTCAGTGTTTTCGAAACAAAGGTCCTCCAAGATATCGTATGTGTTGCTATCTGCTTCCTCTTCGAATGTGGCATGGGCGTCTACCTCCTGTAATGAAAATAACGATTAATAGCAGTGGATGTAAAACGGATTTGCTTACCTCGAACGAAGATGGAGTGTTGATCGGGCTTGGAAATGTTCGCATAGAACTCCTTAACTAATGAGGCATTCACCGAACAGGATGACGGGCAACTTCTGCCATTGAGCGGCGTCACGATGTCCATAACATAGGGTCCAAAACCACCATCGGTTTCCTTGGTAAAAATAAATCCCAACTCAAAAAAGAGTTTTCGGTTCTTGAAGTTTTGGAACCGAGCCTTAGCCTCATCGTTCTCAAACTGTTACCAAGCGGTCGTGTCGGTTGGAGCCGGTCTTGAACGCACTATTTTCAGTGTTTTTGATGTAAGAAAAATGAAAAAGAAAGAAGCTTTTGAAACCTTTAAAAACTTGGATGTATTTCGGCTATGGAGAAATAACAAAGAAAGAAGATGAATGAAAGAAAGAGAAAAGGTAAAAGTTAAAATGAAAGAGAAAAATTAATATGAAAGATAAAAGAAAAAGTTAAAAATTTAAGAAGGAAAAGGGGTGATAGGACGGTTAAGAGAGAAATTAGTGGGTGGGGGTTGTGCGTGTATGGGGAAGGAAAAACTGCCAAAAAGCAATGATGGTGATGGGACAAAGAGAAAAGTAAATGTCAGAAATTAAATTAAATAAAAAAAACAAATCAAAAGAATATCTCTCCAAGTAATTCTTTGTCCTTTCCTCCCTTTGGTAACCGTTCCTTGTACGGTTTGCAGTAATGTGGTCCCTACAAATCAGATCAAAAATTAATTACAAAAAAGAAAAAAAACTTGAATGTTAAATTTTATTTATGCACAGACAAAATTCAATGCCGAGGCATCGAATTTTGGTTCTCCTCTGGGCACGCTTCAGTATCGTGCAGCCGTAAACGTCCTGTTGTGCGGTGGTGGAATTCCATTGTAGGCTTTCAGACGCTGTCCATTGACCTTGAAGATCTTCCCATTGTCTATTCTTGATGTCAACAGCTCCTGGGGATAGACATAATGCACCTCAAATGGCCTGACCATCGAGATTTTAGCTTCCCAGGAAAGAATTTAAGTCTGGAGTTGTAAAGCAAGACTTGTTGCCCCATGAAAATACCGGATCAGTTTTTGGTCATGCCACTTCTTGGTTTTCTCCTTGTATATTCGAGCATTTCATATGCTTGTGCTATAAACTCTTCCATTTCATTAAGTTCTAATAATCTCTGCTCCCCAGCTATTTGAGCATCGAAATTCAATCGCTTGATAGCCCAATAAGCTTTATGTTCAAGCTCAACCGGGAGATGACAAGCTTTCCCATAACTAGCTTGAAGGGTGACATCCCCAAAGGTTTTGAATGTTGTTTTGTACGCCCAAAGTGCTTCATCCAACTTTGGCGACCAATCCTTTCGCTTTGGGTTCACCACTTTCTCTAAAATCTACTTGATCTCTCGATTAGATATCTCAGCTTGTCCTTGTTGCGGATGATATGCCGTGGCAATCTTGTGTCGAACTCCATATCTCAGCAATGCCTTGGCAATCAACTTGTTATCAAAATGGGTTCCTTCATCACTGATGATAGCACGAGGTACTCCAAACCGAGTGAAAATATACTTGTGCAAAAACTTGAGTACGGTCTTGGAGTCATTCCTTGATGTTGCTATTGCTTCCACCCACTTTGACACATAATCCACAGCAAGCAATATATATAATTTTCCTTCAGAAGATGGGAATGGTCCCATGAAGTCGATGCCCCATACATCAAACAGCTCTATCTCCAAAATATTTTGCAGCGGCATCTCATGCCGTCTGGAGATGTTTCCAGTCCGTTGGCATCGATCACATCCTTTGTAAAATGCTTGGGCATCTCTAAACAAAGTTGGCCAGTAAAAGCCTAATTACAGGACCTTAGCAGCAGTCCTTGCTCCACCAAAATGGCCTCTACTTGGGGCCGAATGACAATGGTACAAAATATCACTTTGCTCCTCTTCAGGTACACATCGTCTAATGAGCTGATCGGCACAATGTTGAACAGACATGGCTCATCCCAAAAATAGTGCCTGCATCATGCTGAACTTCTTTTTAGCCTGACTATTCAAATCAAAAGGCACAATTCCACTAACAAGAAATTAACAAGGTCAGCGTATAACGGGATTGCCGCGGCATATAAAATTTTCTCATCAGGAAATTCCTCTTGGATATCTACAGTGTCATGGCATTCAGAATTGTTCTCTAGCCTAGATAAGTGATCAGCAACTTGATTTTCAGTTCCTTTTCTATCTACCACCTCTAAGTCAAATTCTTGCAAAAGTAAGATCCACCTAATAAGTCTAGGCTTGGCATCCTTTTTGTTCACTAAGTATTTTATAGCCGAATGATCAGTGTGAACAATAACTTTAGTGCCTATTAGGTAAGGTCTAAATTTATCAAAAGCAAATATTACGGCAAGTAATTCTTTCTCAGTGGTGGTGTAGTTCAATTGTGCTTCATTTAAAGTGCGGCTAGAGTAATAAATAACATGAAAGATTTTACCTCGGCGTTGCCCCAAAATAGCTCCTACGGCATAATCGCTTGCATCACACATCAGCTCAAATGGTGATGTCCAGTCGGGAGGGACTACAATGGGTGCCGAGATCAGTTGTCGTTTCAGCTCAGTAAATGCGCCGAGGCATAATTCGTCAAACACAAAGGGTTGGTTTTGTTGAAGCAATGTGCACAAGGGTTTAGAAATCTTGGAGAAGTCTTTGATAAACCTTCTATAGAATCCAGCATGTCCAAGAAAACTTCTTATTCCCTTGACCGAAGTTGGTGGTGGCAACTTTTCAATCACTTCAATTTTCGCCTTGTCTACCTCAATACCCTTGTGTGAAATTTTGTGGCCTAATACAATGCCTTCAGTCACCATGAAGTGACATTTTTCCCAGTTTAAGACCAACTCAGCCTCCTCGCATCTCTTGAGAACTTTTGCTAAATTGCCGAGGCATCGTTCAAAATCATCCCCACAAACAGAAACATCGTCCATGAAGATCTCCAGAAAATCCTCAACCATATCTGAAAATATAGCTTGCATACAGCGCTGAAACGTTGCCGGGGCATTACAGAGTCCAAAAGGCATCCTCCTAAAGGCAAAAGTTCCATAGGGACAAGTAAATGTAGTCTTCTCCTGGTCCTCTGGTGCGATGGCAATTTGATTGTACCCGAGTACCCATCCAAAAAGCAATAGAATGCTTACCGGCCAATCAATCCAACATTTGGTCGATGAAAGTAGAGGAAAGTGGTCTTCGTAGCTTTGTGAGTTTTCTAGTCCATGCATATCCTCCATCCGGTCACAGTGCGAGTGGGTAATAGCTCATTATCCTCATTCGTAACCACCGTCGTGCCTCCTTTCTTCGGAACACATTGGACAGGGCTCACCCATGAGCTATTGGAGATAGGGTAGATCACTCCAGCATCAAGCCATTTCAGAATTTCTTTCATCACCACTTGCTTCATAACAGGGTTGAGTCTTCTTTGTGGTTCAATTGAATTGCCGTGGCAATCTTCTAGCAGAATCTTGTGCATGCAGATCGTGGGACTAATGCCTTTCAAATCGGCCATAGTCCAACCAATTGCTTTTATGCATCAAAACACTTAACAAACTTTGCTCTTGGTTAGCAGTAAGGTTAGCGGAAATAATCACCGGTAAAGTCTCATCACTACCTAAGTAAACATATTTAAGATGCCCTGGCAAAGTCTTAAGCTCTAGATTGGGTGCATGCAATAATGAAGGCTTAGGAGAAATGAATTCATCAAAATTTAGAGGTTCAAAATTCATACCTGATCTAACTTGTACTAAGCTAGATTGCTCCTCCAAAATTGGAAAGTCATCGGACTCCACTAAGCTTTCATCATCCACCCAATATTCATTTTCTGCTAGCTGAATGAAGTTGTTCTGGCAAAGATGTTCAGTCTCTTCTTCAATTACTGAGTTCAATTCAGAAATGCCTTGGCATTCTTCAGTGTCATCAATATATTTGAGCGTTCTAAAAACATTGACAGTCACACACTGATCAGCCACTCTCATGGTGAGTTCACCTTTTTCACAGTCTATCAAGATACGTCCAGTGGCTAGGAAAGGTCTTCCCAGAATGATTGGTGCCTTGGCATCAACTTCGCAATCCAGAATTAAGAAGTCGACTGGAAACACAAACTTGTCCACCCTTACTATGACATCCTCGACTCTCCCTTCAGGTTTAACATGGGATTTGTCGGCAAGTTGTAAAATAACTGAGGTGGGTCTTGCATCTCCTATGCCAAGCTTCAAGAATATCGATTTCGGCATTAAGTTGACACTTGAACCAAGATCACATAAAGCCTTTCCAACGAAATTAGCTCCAATTGAACAAGGAATAATGAAGCTACCCGGATCATTTCTCTTTGGCGGCAACTTACTCAATGAAGAACAAAATTCTGTTGCCATGGCAACAGTCTCTACTTTCCTCTTCTTGGTACAGATGTCCTTCAGAAATTTGGCATACATCGGCATCTGTTCAACAGCTTCCAAGAGAGGTATATTGATATGGAGCTGATCAAGAATGTCTACGAACTTCTTGAACTGAACTTCATCATTGTGCTTCTTCAATCTTTGCGGGAAGGGTGGGGGAGGTCTAGCTTCCTTAGTTGTATGAATAGAATTTTCTTTTGCCTTGGCATCAGAATCTGGTACCTTGGCAGAATCCTCCTCCTTGTCCTTCTCAGAAACTCTATCATCTTGTAATTCAGCTTCAGTAGTGGGATTAGAATCATCTTGTTGTGGCCCACTATCCTTGACTTGTCGATTGATTTGTGTTCCACTCCTAAGAGTTAACACATTGCAGTGTTCTTTTCCTGGCCCTTTAGTGACTTCAGTATCACTTGGAAAACGTCCTTGCTGATGCTCTTGCAATGCCGTAGCAATCTGACCAACTTGACCTTCCAAAGCTCTCAGAGACGAGCTATGGCTTTGAAGTAAGGCGCCTTGACTATGAAGTAAAGCTCCTTGATTCTTAATTGAAGTAGAATGGTCTTGCAGCATTGTCTTCGTAGTAGATATGAATTCTTGAATTGTAGCTTCTAAGGAACTTATGCTCGCTGAAGATGAAGCTCCTTTGTTAGCATTATGCCATGGCATACATTTTGGTAATGAGGCTCATTGTGATTCTGCTGCCTAGTAGGTTGATTAGCATTGTGGGCTCCTTGATTTCCCTATGAAAAATTAGGATGCTGACGCCATCCAGCATTATAAGTGTTTGAGTAAGGATTGTTGCTGCCTCGATTGTAATTACCAACAAAGTTGATGGACTCATGGTTGGTTGGGCATTCGCTCTCGTGATGATTGCCTTGGCATAACAGATGCCAGACTAGTTGTTTTCACTTCCTTCACATCAGTGGAACATTGTAAGTTCTTCAACATATTAGTAATAGCGGAGAGTTGAGCGGACACCGAATCTTTGGCTTCTAACTCGAATGCTCCAGGTGCCTCCCACTCCCAAGTCTTGAGGAAGGAAATTGATAATCATTGTTAGCAATTCTGTCCAAGATAGCAAACGCCTCCGTAGGTGATTTCCAGCAATGTCCCATTTGCCGAGGCATCCAGTAACATCCTCGTGGGTGCATTGACTCCATTATAGAACATGACTACTTGAGTCCAATCATGAAAACCATGATTTTAAACTTTCGAAGCAAACTCTTGTAACGATCCCAACACATACATGGATTCGTCGCCCTGGCGAAAAGATGATATTTCATTCCTTAGCTGCGTATTCATATTCGGTGGGTTGTACCTCAATAAGAAATCTTGCAAAGATCGGCCCATGATTCCATCGAACGGCTGGTACACCACTCAACCAAGCCCTTGCTCGGTCACGCAATGAATACGGAAAAAGCTTTAATTTCAGAAAATCCTCATGCACTCCTTCTTGGCGAAAAAATCACAAACTTCCAGAAAATTGCGAATGTGCTGCCTGGCATCTTCAGTTGGCATACCCCAAACTGCCCAATGGAATTCAACATGTTGAACATGACTGGTTTCAGCTCGAAATGTGCAGCTTGAATTTCGGGTGCCACAATCCCAGGATTCAGATCATCCAGCATCGGATTTAAATGATCTCGAATAACACGAGGCCTGATAGCAGGTTCAATTGTTTAATGCCGCGATTCTGATTTCCGTCATCTTGACCAATGCCTTGGTTTCCAATCTGATACATTTCCTTGAGCACGTCTTCTTCTTCTAAAGAGTCTTTCAATCTCAGGTTCTAGGTTCCAAAGGCTCTTCAGAATTTCTTCTAGGCATACACTAAATAAACCTGAAAAATAAAATAAAAATATCAAGTAAACTATACAAAAATAAAAATGCAAAACAAAATAAAATGCTCTGGCAAAACTAAATAACTTCAGGCTGCCAATCCCCGGCAACGGCGACAAAAACTTGTTCGGTGTTGTGAGTACTATAAATATACGCAAATAATGTGCAAGTATACACAATCGCTCAAGTAATATAATGATGAGTGAGTATCGTCTCCACAGGGATTGGGTGAAATTACGAAAGTCTAACCAAAGCAACGCACTAAATTATCTAAGTATAGTTAGTCTTGATATACAAATGTCACGGCAATGGATATGTGTATGTGGTGGATACGGATTGATGGTGTGATGGTGTAGAAAATGGAAATGCAGTGGCAATGATGGATGTTTAATATTGAGTATGGTGAAATGTCAAGGCAATGAGAATGTA